>NC_062561.1:139730125-140037625 GCF_022837055.1 Prionailurus viverrinus | reverse complement strand
AGCCTATCTGAGATTTGATAGCTGGAGCACTTTGCTCACTGGTTTCATTTTTGTCATGTTCAGAACCTTAGCTCTAACACTGGAGAAGGATTAATGTAGGATTTAGAGTCTTGTGTAGGGCAGGATGGAGAGAAGAATAAAAAGAGAGAGATTGTTGAACTAATGTACAGCGGCTAGGTGAGTTAGGGAAGAAAAGGATGTTAGAAAAAAGGGAAGAATCAAGAGAAGAATCATAATAAGGCTCAGGAACAGGCTTTTTGTGTAAAACGTTGAGAGCATTACAGATTATGTTGCTTGGATACCTAACCTATTTTCAATGTTGGGGAAACAGGATCATGACTTGGATTGGTTGTGATAATTATTTTTTTTTCTAAGAACTCTTTCACCTCTAAAATGTCCGTATTTTTTTGATATTCCTTTCGCCCTAAAGCCCCCAATTATAAGAATTTTGAAGGAATTTAGGAACTGAATTTAGAAAATACATTCCCCCTTTTAAAGTGTATATTTGACATCTGGTGATTAACCTTAAATAGGGAAAACCATCACAATTGTAGCAATTTGTTTTTTCTTTTTCATATTTTCTTCCTTAGAACATTCATTCTTTTAAATAGTTATGTAATAATTTAGGGAAAAGGGGTAGAATTATTAAAAGATGGATGTGAAGTAGCTGATGGGCATCTTAAAATTCTTACGTAAGAGGTATTAGTATTGTGTTTTTATACAAGTTAGCCAGGATTAATGAGCATAACATTTGCTTAATTTATAAATTAATTTGGACACTTTTTACACTTCATTATCCATTCTGCGTAAATTTTTTGATGAGTTAGTTTGCTTAAGGCACACTAAGCTTTCTCATTCATGTAGAACCTATTTAGCCCTTTTGGTTTATCTCATGGGCAGAGCATAAAGTGCTTGACAAAATTTGATCTGACAGCTTTACAGTTATGTAACATAGAAGAGAAGCTTAACAACAAAAAAGAGGGAGAAGTGAGTGATTTATCATAGCAACCTATATCTCTGTCTAGAGCTTTACCACTTTTCTCTTGCCTCTAAACTGTAGCAGAACCGCCATACGGCTAGTAATTTAAAGTCTCAACCAGTATTTTTTCTAAATAATTACAAACATTCAGAGGTGAAAAGGTCCTTAGGATTATCCTGTCCAGTTGCATCACATTACTAATGAGAATACAGAAGCCTGAAGAGGGTAAGTAACTTGCCCAGGGTCACTGACTTAGCTAGTGGCAGAGCTGACCCAGGAACCAGGGTCATAGAATTCCAATTCCAATTGCTCTTTCTGGTGTAATAGGTGAATAGAATACTTAATAACAAGATAATTATTGCAGTATTTTTCAAAAGGAGCTTTCCTATAACCATGACAAATATGATTTTGAATATTGAGTAAAAATAATTGTATTGGGAGGCGTGTCTCATTGTACCTATTCTTCTAGCCCTCCTAGTGGTATAACGTTCTGTTTCTTCATGTATAGATTGAAGCTGATAGAAATATCTCACTATATATCCAATGTGGCTGTGGCTTTCTCTTTAAAGTCTTGTATATGGTCCCTTCTCAGTAAATATTACCTGTTGGCTGTTAACCAACTGATGTATAATAGTTTCTGTCTTCATTTAAATACTATCAGGTGATTATTTAGCCAATAAAATTGAACACTGAAAGCAAGCAGTAATAAAAGTAATGGATCTAAGGAGAGATTTGCAACACAAAAACATTTTAGAAGAGGTGTATGTGTGTGTGTATGTATGTATATGCACCTTTGGAATTAGAGAAATACTTTCTAATTCTTTTCATACTAAAAACTATGAAACTATGGTTGTTTTTAAACTGTATTCAGAAATCACAACTTGTAAGTAAAATTTCTCTCCCCAGTAATGCTCTTTATGCAAATTTCAGAGTATTTAACTTGTAGGACTACAGAAACACATGATTGTTCCGTTTTGTGTTTGTGTGTGTGTGTGTGTGTGTGTGTGTGTATGAATAATCTTTGGCTAATAATAATAGTAAGCCCAGAAGCAATGTTTTTCTGTTTAAAGACTGTAGTCTACAAAGGTTTAAGAATGAAGGGTAATAAATTTGTTTTTACACTTTAATTAGTTTAGTCACGTTGTGCTTGTCTTTAGTCCTATACCTATAGTGCAGTGTTTTCTAAAATGCACTGATGGGGGCGCCTGGGTGGCGCAGTCGGTTAAGCGTCCGGCTTCAGCCAGGTCACGATCTTGCGGTCCGTGAGTTCGAGCCCCGCGTCAGGCTCTGGGCTGATGGCTCAGAGCCTGGAGCCTGTTTCCAATTCTGTGTCTCCCTCTCTCTCTGCCCCTCCCCCATTCATGCTCTGTCGTCTCTCTCTGTCCCAAAAATAAATAAACGTTAAAAAAAAAAAAAAAAAAAAAAAAAGATAAAATGCACTGATGTATTACTGGTGATTTAGGAGATGCTCTTAAGTGGTTTTGAGGTGAATGTTTAAATGATGGTAGTTAAAAATTTTAATGCTGAATAGGAAAACGTGTAATCCGATCTATCACATGGGTGGTTTTATAGTTACGGGTGAATAAAATATTTCTTAAAGTGGCTTGAGATTCTGATGTATGCTGCAACATGCAGCCTTAAAACCATTGTGCTAAGTGAAATAAGCCAACTGCTAAGAGACAGTTATTGCATTGCCTAGAATAGGCAAATTCATAGAGACAGGTAACAGAATGGTGGTTATTAGCAGCCGGGGAAAGAAGAAATGGGACATTATTGTTTAATGGGTACATAGTTTCTCTTTGGGAAAATGAAAAAGTTGTGGAAATGAACAGTGATGATGTTTATACAACAGTGTTGTATGCTGACTGCAGAGCTTACTGCTGCAGAATTGTAAATCTAGAAATGGTTAAAATTCTACGTTTTATATGCATGTTTTACTAAATTAAAAAAAAGCAGAGGGGAGGAAATAGGATGAGAGGTGTGTGTATTTTTAAAACAAATTGGGGGGCGCCTAACTGGCTCAGTTGGTAGAGCATGTGACTTTTGCTCTCAGGGTCAAGAGTTCAAGCCCCCGCATTGGGTGTAGAGCTTACCTAATAAAAAAGAAAACTAAAGAAAAGAAGAAGTCACTTGAGAAATATATTGAATAGTGATGTAGGCACTTAACACATTGGGGGAAATGTTCGTGGTGGTATGCAAATTATTGAAGGTTGGGCAACACGAGAGGAAAGTTCAATGGCTTATAGAGAGTGGCACATGTTTCAGTCTCAGTGTGCTGTGGACTAGTGGGTGGGCAGACACATGACTTTTACCTGAACCGTATTAGATGAGAAACTAAGCCCTCTCTAAGACTGGTTATTGCCCTCAAATTGTCTTATTCCGGGCTATAATCTTGGGTTCTTTATTCAGATCACCTCCTTTGCCTATTTGATAGAATTGTTGTCTTTTTAATAATGAAACCAAAAAACTGCATTTAAAACATGACATTAGCATTTAAAATCTTTTAAAAACCATAGCATAGTAACAGATGAAAAAGAAAATCACCTATAAACTTGCTGTCCCGTCAAGACTACTTTACATTCTGTGTCCATTTTGTATTCTTTGTCTCGACTTTAAATCTAAATCTAAACTTGTAAATTAAGTTTTTGGTAGCAGGCTTCAGACATTAACTTCTGTGTCACTCTTTAGTAAAAAAAATTTTTTTTAATGTTTATTTTTGAGAGAGAGAGACAGAGATAGAGACAGAGCGTGTGCAGGGGAGGGGCAGAGAGAGAGGGAGACCCAGAATCCGAAGCAGGCTCCAGGCTCCGAGCTGTCAGCAGTGAGCCCGATGTGGGGCTTAAACCCACGAATCATGAGATCATGACCTGAGCCAAAGTTGGACACTCAAATCACCTGAGCCACCCAGATGCCCCTGTTTGATTCTTCAGATTCTAATTACTGTTAGCAAGTTAAATTTTTATTTTTATTCTTAAAAAAATTTTTTTTAAGGTTTTGTTTTTAAGTAATCCCTACACCCAACAAGGGGCTCAAACTCAAAACCCTGAGATCCAGAGTCACAGGCTCCACCTACTGAGCCAGCCAGGTGCCCCCAGCAAATGAAATTTTTAAATGTGTTTCATTCATACATAGCTTGTTCTGGTAGCTAATTTTCAACAGAGTCTTTTGAGTTGGTTTAAGGAAAATGGTATAATAGTAATCTTTCTTGAGCATTGTCTAGTCAGTGGTATGGACCATTAAATGTCTCTTAGGGTGCCTGGTAGTTCAGTTGCCTAAGTGTCTGCCTTCAGCTCAGGTCATGATCTCACAGTTCGTGAGTTTGAGCCCCACTTTGGGCTCTGCTGTAGGTTCGGAGCCACCTTCGGATCTTCTGCCCCTTTTTCTCTCTGCCCCTGCCCTGCTCGCTCGCTCTCTCTCTCTCTCTCTCTCAAAAATAAATAAATTTAAACAAAAATCTCTTAATGCTTTACATGGATATAAAGCTGGAATCTTGTCTACAAGTAAGTAAAAACAGTTAGACATTCTCTTAACTAGTGTCCTAATTATGTGTCTTTCATCTACTATTGACCATTTGTTTTGTGTTTTTAGCTTGACCTAAAATTTTAATCTTCATTAGAATAGTTAGATCGGACTATAGAATGTAATGATGTATTTCCTTAGTTTGCTTTTGCATACTGACTTTGACAGAGATAAAAAGATAGTCTCTAACAAATAAGCTTGCTTAAATATTGCTGTTTTATTTTATGATCCTTTTCAGACTCCACCATCTTAGTTATATATAGGCTCCTGGTTGGGCTCTCTTAAAATCTTTAGGTTTATTTTTCCTTTTTATAAATTGGCTGGAAATCTTGTGGCATTGCTTTCGTCAATAGTTTCACAAATTTATCTTGCTTTCTCCCTTTATTTAGACTTTTACATTTACTGACAGATGGGCTGAATTGGTGTGTTCTATTTCTAGGTTTTGATTTTAAAAATCAGTTTGATTAAATATATAAATATACAGCATTATTTGAATAAAATAATAAATTATTTGAATAAAATTAGGTTCCCAGTCATGTGTGCACCAAGTTTTAAAGTTCTTAGGATCAAGATTTCAGATTATGGTAAAAAAAAAAAAAAAAAAGTAAGTTCTCATTATCCTCATATCTTCAAACTTCAGAAAAATATATTTAATTATATATAATTGTTACTGTATGTGTCCTGTCTTTCATGTGTTTATCTCGTATTTCCATTAGATATTCAGTTCTTGGCTACTAATACTTTTGTTGTGATAAAACGTATCTGAAGGTCACTTCAGGGAAAAGTAAATTCTATTTTCTCAGTTGATTTTCTTCTGCCTTTCCCCTTTTAAATTTTCCTTTATCAGAACTGAAGAAGTTATTGACAAATAGAGCAGTTCTGCTCTTCAGTTTTTATTTTGGATAAATACAAAATAGGAAAATTTTGAAACAAAATTATCTGTACTAACTTTATACTTCCTTTAAAAACTGGTAGCTCCAGGGGTGCCTGGGTGGCTCAGTCAGTTAAGCGTCGACTTCACCACTGGGGCTTCGAGCCCTGCGTCAGGCTCTGTGCTGATAGCTCAGAGCCTGGAACCTGTTACAGGTTCTGTGTCTCCCTCACTCTCTGATCCTCCCCGCTTACGCTCTTTCTCTTAAAAAGGAAAACATTAAAAAAAAAAATAAAAACAAAAGAACTGGTAGCTCAGTATTTGACGTAGATTCTAAGTTTTTATTTAACTTTTTATCATGGAGATTTTAAAGAGTACACAAATAAGCATCCTCTCCACAATGCATCTGACAGGTCTCTTAAGTTTTCTTTTTATTTCATTTATCTCTCTCTCTCTCTCTCTCTCTCTCTCTCGCCTCTATTTATTTATTTATTTATAATGGAGTTGTATTTATTTTTTTTTATGAGTGGGGGAAAAAAACAGAGGGAAAGGGAGAGAGAGAATCTTAAGCAGTCTCCACGCTCATTGTGGAGCCTGATGAGGGGCAGATCATGACCTGACCCCAAATCAAGAGTCAGACACTTAAGCAAGTGACCCACCCAGGTGCTGCTCTTAAATTTCTTTTAATTTACATCAGTTTCCACTGTTTTTTTTAAAACTCCATTCTCTGTTAAAGAAACTGAATTCTAAATATGGATGGCTGCGTACTTATGGTTTCATTTCATGCTTGGCTAATGGCTTGGTTAGATTTGGGTCCAGTGTTTTTGTCATATCACGTGAGAATGCATATGTCTGCTCATCTTAATTTTAGTAAGATTGGTCACTGTAGGTATACAGACCTAACACTAATGAGTGCATGTATCCCTACCAAAATAATCATACCCAAATATTCATAGTAGCTCAACTGTCCATCAGTTGTAGAATAGGTAAACAAACTGTATTTGGTATGATGGAACACTACATAGTAATAAAAGGGACAAATTAACTGGTCTAACCAACAATATTGATGTTTCAAACAGAAGTAATGTTGAGTGAAGAGAGTTAATGCAACAAAGAGCCTGCTGTATGATTTCAGATATAGGAAGTTCAAAGATGGGCAAAATTGTCTGTTTTAAACGTACTGTAAGACCAATGAAATAATACTACCTCATTCAAAACTTTGCCCCCCTCTGATTGAAATAGCTCCCCTTAATCATATACTCAGTTTCCATAGGTATTAGGATATATTTCCATATCTTATTACATTGGTTTGTCTATTCATATGCTTGTCATCACATTGTTTAATGTTTTGATAGTATGGTGCTTTTTTCTGTTGTTTTTTTTTTTAGATTTTATTTTTTTCATGTTTGGTTATTTATTTTGAGAGAAAGAGAAACAGAGCATGAGCAGGGGAGAGTCAGAGAAGGAGATAGAGAATCCTCAGCAGGCCTGATCTTTACCTGTGCCGAAATCAAGAGTCAGATGGCTGGGGCACCTGAGTTGCTCAGTTAAGCATCCGACTTCAGCTCAGGTCATGAATTCATGGTTTGTGAATTCGAGCCCTATGTCAGGCTCTCTGCTGTCAGTGCAGAGCCCACTTTGGATCCTCTGTCCCTCTCTCTGCACCGCCCCCCCCCCAACCAAATACATAAACATTAAAAAAAAAAAGATGCCTAATTGACTGAGCCCCCCGTTGCCCCTAGATTTTATTTTTAAGTAATCTCTACAGCCAAGTTGGAGCTCAAACTTACAACCTTGAGATCAAGAGTCACATGCTCCATCTACTGCGCCAGCTAGGTGACACCCCTTTTTGTTATTTATTTTATTTTAGTTTTTAGAAGTAGACTGTGCTCAGTATGGGGCTTGAACTTACAACTTCAAGATCAAGAGTTGTGTGCTCTACTGACTGAGCCAGCCAGGTGCCCCTAAAAAGTTTTATGATAACTTTTTTGTTTTTTTAAATTTGTATTTAAATTTTGGTTAGTTAACATACAATGCAATATTGGTTTCAGGAGTAGAATTCAGTGGTTCCTCACTTACATACAACACCTACTGCTCATCACAAGTGCCCTCCTTCGTACCCATCATCCATCTAGTCCATCTCCCACCCACCTCCCTCCGTCAACCCTCAGTTTGTTCTCTATTGTTAAAGAATCTCTTGTGGTTTGTTTCCTTTCTTTTTTTTTTTTTTTTTTTTTTACTCCCTTCCCATATGTTCATCTGTTTCGTTGCTTAAATTCTATGTAGGAGTGAAATCATATGGTGTTTGTCTTTCTCTGTCCGATTTTGGTTGACATAGTATGTTCTGGCTCCGTCTATGTCATTGCAAATGGCAAGATTTCATTCTTTTTGATGGCTGAGTAATATGCCATTCTATGCGGGCGTGCCACCTGCCCACCCACCCCACATCTTCTTTATCAGTCAGTGGACATTTGGGCTCTCTCCATAGTTTGGTTATTGTTGATAATTATGTGTTTTAGTATCTGACAGGGTTCATACTTTTCTCCAATCATTGCTCTGCCTTTTCAGGATTTTTCTAGCTACTCTTGCTTATTTATTCCTTCTAATTAACTTTATAACTTGTTTTCCCTCAGGAAACAATAAAACCCTAAAGGTATTTTCATTAGGATTCCATTAAATTAATAGATTATCTTAGGGAGGACTAATACCTTTTTGGTGGTGAAGCATCCTTTCTAAGAATATGGTTTGTGTTTCCTGTTTGTTCACTTTGTTTCTTATAGTAATGTTTTAGACTTAAATAGGTTTCCTGTTGTTTATTGTTGTTAAATTTAAGCCTATTTTAATTTTTGGTGTTTAAATGGGATCTTATTTTCTATTTTTACACATTTTTTTCCATTCATTATTATTTTTTTTTACCAGTGGTTATTGTAAATATGAAGGCTTGATTTATATGTTTAATTTTATATCTTGCTATTTGACTATAATTTCGTATTATTTGGAATAATTTTTCCATTAATTCTGTGGGATTTTTCAATTAAATAAATTATTTGCAAATTGAGGTAGCAATAGTCTTCTGCAACCCTCACACCCATCCCAAATTGTTATGCCTTAATTGCTTTCTCTCATCTAATTGCATTGACAGATACCTATATAATTTTATATAGTAGTAGTGTCCTTATTTTTCTTGGCTTTAGTGTTTCCCCAGTAAAGTGTTGGTTTTTTTTTTAATAGCTATATATATGAGAGATGTAATTTACATGCTGTAACGTTTACCTACTGCAACTGTACAATTCAGTGATTTTTAAAATAAATTTGTAGGGTTGTACCATTACTATAATCCAATTGTAGAACAGTTTTGTTATTCCCAAAAGTTCCTATGTGTTTGTCCTTTTACAGTGGCTTAAATGTTGGCAGGTATAGGATGATATATGCATGTGTGTTTATATGTAAATATGTATATCCTATGCCTGTATAAATATATTTTTATCATTTTAAGGAATTATTCATTAATTTCTATTTGTATTAAATTAAAAAATTTTTTTTTAATATTTACTTATTTTTGACAGAGAGAGAGAGACAGCATGACCGGGGGAGGGGCAGAGAGAGAGAGAGGGAGACACAGAAACCAAAGTAGGCTCCAGGCTCTGAGCTGTCAGCACAGAGCCTGATGCGGGCTCGAACTCACAGACTGTGAGATCATGACCTGAGCCAAAGTCGGATGCTCAACCGACTGAGCCACCCAGGCGCCCCATGTTAAATTTTTTTTAATGTTTATTTATTTTTGAGGGACAGAGTATGAGTGGGGGTGGGGCAGGGAGAGAGGGAGACACAGAATCCGAAACAGGCTCCAGGCTCTGAGCTGTCAGCACAGAGCCAGACATGGGGCTTGAACTTGTGAACCGCAAGTTCATGACCTGAGCCTAAGTCAGATGCTCAATCGACTGAGCCACCCAGGTGCCCCGATTAATTTCTGTTTCATTGCTTGCTTTACTACAAATGAACGTTTAAAAGTTTTATTGTTTGATATACATTTTCAATCAGTGGGCTCAAATTGTTGTCTGTCTTGGCATAGTGAAAATGAAGTTTCCTTGAAGTGTGGTGTTACAATAAAATTTTTTTTTCTATGAGTAAAGAAAGGTAACATTTCATGTTCTGAAACATTTCTTCCATGTTGTTTGTTGAAGAGGATGGCATTCCCTGTGGATATGCTGGATAATTGCAGTCATGAAGAATTGGAAAATTCTGCTGAAGATTACATGTCAGATCTAAGGTGTGGTGACCCTGAAAACCCTGAACGTTTTTCTCTTCTCAATATCACGGTAAGGTGTGCTAAGGTGATTGTTATCAGTCTTTTCAGTTGAGTTTATATGTGAAATCGTATCTGCTTACTTTTTAAAATGTTAACTACTCACTTTTGAAATTTTTATCAAAAGGCTATTGAGTAAAGTGAATAAATATTGATTTGTTAGTATAGCAGTATGATCAAGTTTAAAAAAAACACACTCTACAGGTTATTGCTTAATATTTATATTATGCCTTTAAAATTATATGTAAGTTGTGTAACAGTTTGCTGAGACTGGTTACGGGATTTGAGCTGACTAAATTTGGATTGAGAATTTGTGATTTTAGAAGGTTTTTAGGAAAGAAAAATCAGAACACTAAATTGCACATTTTTGTACCACAGATCTTCCTTTTTCTAAAGTACTAGAATCAAGCTTTCTAATTAGTAAGCAGGATATATAGTGAAAGGAAAGATAATTAGACTTGGAATTGTTAGAATTTCACTGTGAACTAGATGGTAGGCAAATTCTCTAACCTTTATAGGCCTTGTCGTTTTCTTCTAGTAAGTGATGTTTAAGGGATTCTTTAAAGTCTCTTCTTCTAAAGCACCAGTATTTTATAATTATCTGAATTGTAGTATCATCTGTAAGTGGGGAATTATGGTCAGATTAATGAAGGTAGGCAAATCTTAGAGTATCATGTATCTCACTGGAAAAACCGTTTTACCTGTCTCATGTCTTTTACTATAAAATGGAGTTTTTTTCCCCCGTGAAATTGTGTAACAGATAATAAACTAGTGTCTTTTTTTTAATGAGTTTATATGTACCATATCATGCCTTTGTTTTTATTCATATCTGTGGCTAGAGTACAATAATAATATTTATTGAAATAAACTTCAGTTTTTTGTCCCCGAAGATAATAAAATTCTTGCAAAAGGGAAGTCTGATAGAATTTTTTGACACGAGAAATCCCTTCTATGAAATTACATAATTAGCATTAATGTAGGAAAAGTTTAATATTTTGGTAGAAGCATGTTGTTTTTGTCCTATATTTTCTGAATAGACTTTTCACTAATCTTTACTCACTTGTCATTTCAGATTCCTATTAGCCTGTCCAATGTAGGCTTTGTACCTCTTTATGGTGGAGATCAGACTGAGAAAATTCTTGCTCTCTTTGCACCTGAGGACTCACTCACAGGTACTTTTTTTTTTCTTTTTTTTTTTTTTTTTTGCTTAATAAATGGGGCCATGTTGTATTATAAAGTGTAGATATATTTATCTGTATAAACCTTATCAAATAGTAATATCGTATGCTATAAGACTTAAATGTTAATAATCATTTATTCTATTTTTAGCTGTGGCACTTTACCTTGCTGATCAGTGGTGGGCTATTGATGATATTGTGAAAACATCTGTCCCTTCTAGAGAAGGGCTTAAGCAGGTAACAAGATCCTGTATTTAAAAGTGTTTCTTATGAGGCCATTTCACAGTTTGTTTCCCACTAAACATTGATAGTTCTTAAAGTTATTGAGCACTTCTCCATTTTAGTATGACCAGGTTGTATTAGATGATTAAAGTTTCATTGTTTTGATGAAGCTGGTACTCTGAGTGGGCTTCCTCAGTTTTATGTGGCTCTGAATGTATCTGAGAATTGAGTGATGAAGAGTGAGTCTCTATGGGTTACTTGAACGGTAGTTACCTGTATTGGCTTCAGCTTCTGATTTCTGTATAGGGTAGAGAAAAACCTAGTTCCCTCTGTGTGTTTGCTTAGGTTCTCTGCCTCTAGGAGAGACTGACCAGGAACCTTGCCTATCAGTAGGCCCATTTCAGGTGGTCTATTCAAGTGCTCTACACAGTGGAATAGAAGGGAGATCCTCACTAGCATACTTCCAGGCTTTGTCCCTTTTTTTCTGTCCTCGTCACCATCTTCTCATTTCCTTCGAGGAAGACATAGATGACCTGAATTCTGCATGCCACAGTGCTGAATGGGAGAACCAGGCTCTGAAAGGCAGAATTAAGAAACAAAGAGGATCTAACATGATGAAAAGTAATTACCCATAGGTTCAAAAAAATAACTGCACACGTACACCGTGAAGAATAAGCTAAAACAACGCATATGAAAACGATTAGGCTTTAGTTAATTAGAAGTAAAATGAAGGTAAACAAAAAAGCTAATACAAGAACTGAAGTTTATATAGCAAAGCCCGATTGTTATAACCGTATCTTCAGTGTTTATGTCTGTAGTATCTTCAAGCCCCAGTGGGAAGAGAGATGATAAGGATCTGGAGCATTTCGAGAGTGAGAACTGGAATGGCAAAAGTACCCAAAATTGCATTAGATCAGTCCTTTCTTTCATTCGTTCCTATGTTCCTGTGGTAGGAATTTAGGGGAATGTCATGGCTCTCTTCAATTATTTTTAGACTGTATGGCTCCAGAGTATCAAAGTACAATCTTTGGCTATAGTCAACTCAGTATAAAGAAGAGTTATATACTGGTCAGAGCTGTTCAAGGAAGGAATGGGTTGCCTGGAAAGCAAGTGAGCTTTGTCATTTCGTGTGTTGTTTGGTATCTGACCTCTCCTACTATGTAGTATAGTTAAGGGTTTTTGTTTAGTTTTGAGAGGAGTGTTGGCATATGCGTTAATGCTTTTTTCCTTCACTCACCTAATTATAGGGCACTCTCGTTTTTCTTCAAGGAGACTTGAGGAGAAATATTTTATGGGTAGTATGTACTCTTGTTTTTAGTGGTGAAAGATGTCTATGGGAGGAAAACCCCATTGTTTGATGTCAGAAAGTTGGTGAGTGGTCCCTGTGACCATGTAACCCTGCATGTAGGAAGTGAGGCTCTGTTTCCATTCTGTGACTGCCCCAAGTTTGTTTCTTATCAGACTTGCCTGGTACCACTGTCATCACTCATCTGATCTGGCAGAAGGGTCTGTGGGTATGTATGTGGGGTGAGGTGGGTGTTTCTTATAGTTGTCTAACTATAGACATGACTGTTTAAAAATTTTTTTTTTCAACGTTTTTTATTTATTTTGGGGGACAGAGAGAGACAGAGCATGAATGGGGGAGGGGCAGAGAGAGAGGGAGACACAGAATCGGAAACAGGCTCCAGGCTCTGAGCCATCAGCCCAGAGCCTGACGCGGGGCTCGAACTCATGGACCGCGAGATCGTGACCTGGCTGAAGTTGGGTGCTTAACCGACTGCGCCACCCAGGCGCCCCTAGACATGACTGTTAAATGAACATTTTACCTGGAAAAAATGAGAGAGACCTTTCCTAGGAACATAATTATGGATTTCCTCATCAAGTAAGGTAATGGTTCTTAAAGATCTAGAGGATAACAGGAAGCTTTCTTTTTTTCTTTTTTATTTAATATTGAGACTGGAATGGGGTGAAAAGAACTGAAGCAGTAGAGGTAGCCTGGGTCTGGGCAGCTGGTAGCAGAAACAAAACACTTGAGCGCTAAGGAAGAGATGGCTAGATCATTGGTACATTGGAAATTAGTTTTTCCTGTTTGAGAATTTTGCTGAGAGGCACTATGTCCATGCCTATGTGTCTATAGAAATGGATTATTGTTGGCATGAATGGTTACTCTTATCATCACTTTTACTGTGATGGTAAGTTTAAGAAATCATTATTAGTGTATTTAAAGTGCTTTGTGCATGCCAATATGAGGTGTGGAAGCAGGGAGCAAGGTGGATAGCATCTCTGAATGCATATCATAACTGTTGTGCCTGTGTCTGACTCTCTTTCCAGGTGAGAACTCTTGGGGAGAGAGTGGTACTGTATGTTCTGAATCGAATTATTTATAGAAAACAGGAAATGGAGAGAAATGAGATACCATTCCTGTGCCATAGCAGTACTGATTACGCTAAGATTCTGTGGAAGAAAGGAGAGGCCATTGGGTTTTACTCAGTTAAGCCTACAGGTGAGTCTTTAAAAGTTATTTAAACTACATATTATGGAAGCTTCCTTTTTAGACCCCAACTGTATCCGTATCCTTTTAAATTACTCTTTAGAGTTTAAATTGAGGTGATTTTACTTACTGTTTCTTAGGAGTACTTTGATTCTACCTTTCTATGTAAAAGAGGATTGTTAGGAAAGTCTTTTGAAAAAAAACAAAACAAAAATAAACGTTTGACAGAGGGTAAGATTTGTACACATATGTGTAAAGAGAGGTGTACTTTGAGCCTCTGATTTGGCTGTCTTGACTTCTTACCATGCCCTTCTCTCTCTCCCTCCCCCCCCCCCCCCGCCTTTAAATTTTAGTTAGTTAACACACAGTGCAATATTGGTTTTAGGAGTAGAGTTCAGTGATTCCTCACTTATACAACACCCAGTGCTCATCACGAGTCCTTCCTTAGTACCTATCGTCCTTCCCTTAATTTAAGGTGGTTGTTTGATTCCTGCTGCTGTCACCATTACGGCTCCTTTTAAAACCACTCTCTACCTGTGGACCAAATGCATGGCCTCTGTCTGCCTCACACAAGTGATTAAGCCTGATTTATTGAAGGCAGCTTTGCTAATTACCATGAAAAACAATATATTTCGAGAATTTAGACAGCTTTGAAATTGTTAATCTTCTGAAGTTTGGATTTTTTTAAAAGTTTATTTATTTATTTTGAGAGAGAGAGAGAGAGCGAGCGCTCGAGCGCACATGCAGGGGAGGGGCCGAGAGAGAGAACCAAAGCAGGTTCTGCACTGTCATTTTGGAGCCCATTGTGGGGCCCGAACTCACAAACTGCAAGATCATCACCTGAGCCGAAATTGAGAGTTGGACACTTAACCAAGACTGAGCCCCCGAGACACCCCTGAAGTTTGGATTTTTGATCATAAGACTTAGCTATACCCTATTCCTAAAAGATGGGTGCCACTTCATTTTGCTTTACCTATTTTCCTGCTGTTTCAGTTCCCTGGAGTTACTGAAGCCACCAAGCTCTAACTTGCTTGATCTGTGTATACGTATATACCCACCACATAGCAAAATCGGCCTGTTCTGTACCTTGACCAGAAGACCTTTCGTAGAGAACACTCAGATTAATTTTTGGTCTTTTTTACATTTCACACCTTCCAGATTTAGCTCTTTTTTTTTGGTCTGATCAAGTTTGGAACTAGCTCATAGACATTTGGAGCACATATTAGCTTATACTTATTTATTTGGAGCTTTGCTTTAGATGAAAGGCACACAGTTAAAGGGCATAACATTGCTCTTTGAGTGTTTCTGATCAGTACCTGATTCCAGGAGCGTGCTTCTCTTCCTTTTTCATGCGCATTTGGGCTCTTTCTCTCCTCGGTGACCTGGCCTCTAGTTTTGCTTGTTCTGGTAGTTAACTAAATATCATATTCTGGAGTTTTCAAGTGCCGGTTGTCCACCACTTTTAGCACCTTCCGCAATTTTCTACTAATTGCATTACCTCCTTACCATTTATTTTAGTTCTTTCCCACTTTTAAGTTTTGGCTCTCATCCACCAGATAACAATGAAATTAGGTGTGCTTATACCAGACTTTGAATTAATAACCATTTAATTCAGTCTGAAACTATTATCTTTTTTTAAAGGAAACCCAGGTGTAAAATATTTTGGAAAAATTGCTCAAAACAAATACTAAAGCACTTTTATTTATTTTTTTAATTTTCTTATTATTTATTTATTTTTTTTTGTAATTTAACTTTATTTTTCATTTTTTAAAGTTTACATCCAGATTAGTTAGTATATAGTGAAGCAATGATTTCAGGAGTATCTTCCTTAATGCCCCTTACCCATTTAGCCCATCCCCCCTCCCACAACCCCTCCAGTAACCCTCAGTTTGTTCTCCATGTTTATGAGTCTCTTCTGTTTTGTCCCCCTCCTGTTTTTATATTATTTTTGCTTCCCTTCCCTTATGTTCATCTGTTTTGTCTCTTAAAGTCCTCATTTGAGTGAAGTCATATGATTTTTGTCTTTCTCTGACTAATTTCATTTAGCATAATACCCTCCAGTTCCATCCACGTAGTTGCAAATGGCAAGATTTCATTTGTTTTGATTGCCGAGTAATAGTCTGTTGTATATATATACCACATCTTCTTTACCCATTCATCCATCGTTGGACATTTGGGATCTTTACATACTTTGGCTATTGTTGATAGTGCTGCTATAAACATGGGGGTGCATGTGTCCCTTTGAAATAGCACACCTGTAGCCCTTGGACAAATGCCTAGTAGTGCAATTGCTGGGTCGTAGGGTAGTTCTATTTTTAGTGTTTTAAGGAACCTGCATACTGTTTTCCAGAGTGGCTGCACCAGCTTGCATTCCCACTAAAACACTTTCTGATAGAAGTATTCATAATCTATGTATCAGGAAAAAAACTCCCAGTAACAAAAAGATAAAATCTTTATTAAATACGTATTGAATGAAAGCCTTATGATATTACTCTTTATGATTTTTAAGTTAAATAGCATATTGGTATATTGGGATATTTGTTGGGATATAAAATTAGTTTTGATATATAAAAGGATTTATATATATATTTATATATATATAAAAGGATTTATATATATATTTATATATATATAAAAGGGTTTATATATATATTTATATATATATAAAAGGGTTTATATATATTTATATATATAAAAGGATTTATATATATATTTATATATATAAAAGTATATATACATTTAAAAGGATTTACATATATATTTATATATATAAAAGTATATATACATTTAAAAGGATTTACATATATATTTATATATATAAGGATTTACATGTATTTATATATATAAGGATTTACATATATATTTATATGTAAAAGGATTTACATATATATTTATATATAAAAAGGATTTACATATATATTTATATATAAAAAGGATTTATATATATGTATATAATGATTTATATATATTTATATATAAGGATATATATTTATATATATGCTTTTATATATATATTTATATGTGTATGTAAAAGGTTTTATATATATAATAGGATTTGACTGTTTATGAAGTCAGATCCTATTACAGTGTAATGAAATTTAAGAAACTGTATAATTTTTTTTTTTGTCTTAAGTACAGAGATCACTGTGGGAGACTTAGAGTTTGTATGGTTTGGGGGTTATGGAGATGTCATTGTTAAAAGTAGTTTTTTACAGTAGCTTGTTGTGTGAAATCTGGAACATAACTCAAAGGGAATTCACAGAATTTAATAACATCATTATAACAAAAGATTTTCTGGTCCCTTCTATAGTTATTGAGTATTTTTATCTATTAAAAAAGGAATAGGATTAGCGCTGAACCTTGTCTCATTCTGGTAGTAAGTAATATTCATTAATGGACTTATAAACCAAAAAAAAAAAAAAAAGTGAGATACATCTATTTCATTCAAGATACATTTTGAGTAAAATTTTATTTTTCACCTAATAAGTAATTTTCCATATGTAGAATACATTTATGTTTTGATCCATTGTTTACTATTATTAATGATGATAATAACCCAAAATTTATTTTGGTTTTATAATTAGAACTGTATGGTCACAAGAAATTTTAAAAATGTATATTTGTATACAGGTATGTTTTTGCACTGAAAAACAGTTGAATAATCAAGTATATAATCTCAAGAATAAAAGTACATTACATGATGATAACATTCTGTAGAATACATATAAGAGAAATAGAAATTCAAGGAGAAAAAGGAACATCTTAACATTTTTGAGTGTTAAGGAATGGTTAGTTCAATAGTAAAGGAACAGTTAAGGGGATGATAACGGTTATCAAGTTGATAATAGTTTCTAGGGTCCATTAGATAGATTTATTAAAGTGATAAAATTTTTGTTTATCTTTAATATTATTAATTGTAAAGGGAAAAAATAGTACATTTACATAGAGAATCATGGCAGACACTCTGTTAACTAATAAATCATGGTTAATATCACCAGGAGTAACACCTGTCAATATCTGGACTCCTGATCTCTGATGTACTGAGAAGGGCATAACATGATTTTTGGTATTTTTGCCCAAAACACATAACCTTAATTTTATAATGAGAAGACATTTGCAAAGCCAAATTGAAGGTTATTCTACAAACTAACTGAGCAGTAATCTCTAGAAGTGTCAAGATCATGAAAGACAAAGGTGGAGGAATTATCAAAGATGAAAACTAAAGACATATTAAACGAAATCCAGTATGGAATCCTAGATTGGATTTGGAAACAGAAAAGAGGCAGTAGTGGAAAAAGTGGTGAAATTTGAATAAGGTTCTAGTTAATAGTATTTTATCAATATTCATCTCTTGGTTTTGATAATAGTACTTTGATACTGTAAGAAGTTAGCATTAGGGGAAGCTGGATGAAGGGTATATTGGACTCTGTATTTTTGCAAGAGTTTGTAAGTTTAGAACTTTTATGACAGTTTCTTAGAAGTTGATATTGGTAATATGATAGAAATTCTATCCTTGAAATTATAGAAACTTAAGAAAATTTTAGATGTTACCAAAGATGTGTGAATACGTGGTATTTCAAAAAGTTTTTAAGGTTACAACATGAGCAAAAATGTTTGAGGACTTTGAAGTGGCCAAGAGAAAAAAAATTGTTTTGTTTTCTTTTTTTAAAAATTCTTAGTGTTTGTTTTAGAGAGAGAGAATGAGAGTGTGAGCAGGGAAGGGTCAGAGAGAGAGAGGGAGACACAGAAGCTGAAGCAGGTTTCAGGTTCTGAGCTGTCAGCACAGAGCCTGATGCAGGGCTCAAACCCACGAACCAAGAGATCATGACCTGAGCTGAAGTCAGATGCTTAACCTACTGAGCCACCCAGGTGCCCCAAGAAAAAAAAAATTTTACAAATACCAATGTAAGTGGTTCGTCTTGGAAAGATCCCAGTCAGATCATCCTTTTGTGAAGCTCATTGTCAGCCGTCACCACTGTGCACACAGAACATCTAATCAGCTTTTTAATGTCTCATTCCTAACTATGAAGAAATTGCTTAGTTAGGGAAAGCCACTGATAGGAAATACAGAGACCAAAAAAGAATTAGAGCAATTTGGAAGAGACAGACAATGCAAAAGCAAAACAACTGTTAATATAGTCCTTACACTGATGAAGTGAGGGCAAGATATATTAAAAGAATGTGTATAGAGCTCTTGGAAATTCAGAATTACAATGTATGAAAGATAAAGTTGAGGAAATTGCTCAGAAAGTAGAACAACTACAACATGAACCCTAAATGATGGAAAATAGGAAAGAAAATTACAGGAATGGTCTGAAAAATAGATGTTTCAGGAGAGAACAGAGAAACTGGAGGGGAAGAAATGACCAATGAAATAATTGGAGAAAATTTCTCAGAACTATAGAACATGCATTTCCACATTAAAAGGACGCATTGAGACTCCATCACAGTGAATGAAAATAGACTCATACTGAGCTAGTTTAGTATGAAATTTCAGAAATCCGGGATAAAAGAATTTTGTACATCTCCAGAGAATGAGAGAAGCATATGTACAAAGGATCAAGAATCAGAAGGATTAGATTTCTCATCACTACTGAGCACAAGAAGTGAAATAGTGCCCTTAAGGCACTGAAGAAGTGTGGTTATGGTGCAGTTGGGACTGGGTGTATAAATGTGTGGAAGAGGTAAACTCTCCCCTTCCTTACTGGGAAGTCTGTTGATGGTGCCTGGAATGGAAACATCAAGAAAAGTAGTAAGTTAATTAGAGATGGAAGTAAATACCAGAAAGATCAGTTAAACAGTTTCAGAGTGGTCATTCCTGGGGAGCGGAAAATATTTATGGATCACAGAGGCCGTCATGGGACTGCTTTTTTTTCCTTTGAGTCTCAAAGGACTGTTGTGCTCTAAACAGTATGCATGTAAAAGTTTGATTAAAAACAAAAGTGAGGGGCACTTGGGTGGCTCAGTCGGTTAAGCTGCTGACTTTGGTTCAGGTTATGATCTCACGGTCCGTGAGTTCGAGCCCCGCATCAGGCTCTGTGCTGACAGCTTGGAGCCTGGAACCTGCTTCAGCTTCTGTGTCTCCCTCCCTCTCTCTCTAGCCCTCCCCTGTTTGGGCTCTGTCTCTCTCTGTCTTTCAAAAATGAATAAATGTTAAAAAAAAAAAAAACAAACCAAAATAAAAGTGAACATTTAAAAAATGGAACTACAGTAAAACCTTGGTTTGCAAACACAATTTGTTCTGGAAACTTGCTTGTAATCCAGAGCACTCATATATCAATGCAAAATTCAAGAAACATTGGTTCAGTTCTGATCATGTGGCATTCGCTGTCGCATACTACTTGTATTGAAAGACATTGCTCTCATTTATCAAGTTAAAATATATTAGGAATGGGTGCTTGTCTTGTGAAACATTCACAGACCAAGTTGTGATGCGGGGTTTTACTATATTTCCAGAATCTAATCAGTGTCTACCACAAAACCTAGCTGAACTTTTTTTTTCTCTTTTTTCTTGAGAGAAAGAGAGAGAGAGAGAGAGACAGACAGAGAGAGAGAATCCCAAGCAGGCTCCTTGCTCAGCAGGGAGCCTGATGCAGGGCTTGATCTCACTACTGTGAGATCATGGCCTGACCCGAAATCAAGAGTTAGATGCTTAACTGACTCAGCCACCCAGGTAGCGCTCTACCTGAGCTTTGTAAGTCCTCACAGCATCTGTAATGATAAAAGCATTGTGCTAACTAGAAAACTACTTAATGAAAAATATCTCACCTAGTTGTGAAAAACAAAACAAGAAACCTGTTTGTTAATTCAGTGGAAATTTTATAACTTTGCCCTTTGTCAAGATATAGAAAAGATGTAAATTTGTGTAAATCAGGTATCCCATTTTAGCATATATGAGCTGAGAGAAAAAACAATTGAAGACACTGTCATTGGTTGCTGTTTGGGAAATGTCCATTATTATTTGGTTTCAACTGTGAACCACCTTGATCTAATTTGAAGACCCATATTTTGGGGGGAAAAATGAAGATCCACATTTTTGGAAAGTATAATCAGCCATATCAGGGAGGCACGATCTAATCAACAGCTATCATTTTGTTGAGTCACTACCAAAGGGACTTATGATCAGTACTAAGGGACATATGTTTGATTTTTGTAACCCTCATGTGTAACAATTCATAATGGAAGCGTTTTTCTCTCTCTCATTATTTGCTAGTCAGCTTTCTTTATGATTTTTAGATCTTTTAGTTGAGATGGTCTGTTGTCTTCCCTCCTTTTTTGGGCGAATCACTTACCTCCTGTTCACTGAAATTCCTATCTCTGGCCCTTCTATTTTTAAAGGAACATCAAACTGTGATATCAAATGATAAACATTGGTAGTATAGGTAAAGGCAAAACGTAGCAGAAATTTGTATTGGAGGAGTGAGATTATATTGTAGGGCCTTGAGTCTGTCTAGGTATAATTTTTTTTTAAAGGAAATGAACAAAAGCATGGGGAAGTCTCAACCACTGTTGGCTACCCGAAGTGTGTCATTGGGAAATGAAGTGGCTACTTTGTTTTCAGGTGAATTTCTAGCCATCTAAAAAGCCACATGCTTTCCAATAAGGGTTCTGTTTATTAAGGAGATATAGGGGTGCTTTCATTGTCAATATAGACACAAAGATGGTTGGTCTTGGGTTCCTCTGCCTTCAAAGCACCAAAAATCTAGTGGATGAGACAGAAAACTATAGTCCTTAAACAGCTACTTATAATTTAGTTTGGTAAGTACTGTATTCGAGTTATCAAACAGGAGTCACTGAAGAGTGGAGCAGCAAATTTTGCCTAGAGGAAGGTGTCACTGAGGAAGTAATAATTAAAAGTGGCTTTCAGTAGGCAGAGAAGGGGCGAAGGGCAAGAACTTCTTAGTAAACTTATAAATGGGATATAAATATATGAAAGAAGGCACAGAGTCATGAAGGGTAGGGAGGGTTGAGTGGGTGAGAGGTAAAGATGGAGGTCCCCTTGTGAAAGGTCTTAAATGCCATACTAAAGTTTGGAATTTTATTGGCAAAGAAGCTATCGATTTTATGTAGGGGTGACATGATTAAATATTTTAGCGAGATAATTTTTGTAGGACTTGGTGATTGGGTAGGGAAATTGTATTCTGAAATCAGGGAAGTCAGTTAATTGGGAGCTATTTTAGTGGTCCAGGTGTAAGAAGGACTGACATTAGGGATGCGGGAATTGGAATAGAGAAGGAAACGGATTTGAGGGAGATTTTTGGGTGGACAGAGTATGATGACTCGAGTCTGTATGTCGAAGGGGAGGGAAGGAACCAGTGATGACTTCCGTGGGTTTTGGCTTGGGTGCCCGGGTGGGAAGATGTTAAGATGGGAGTACAGAAGGAGGAGTGGATTTGGTAATACTTGAGTTCACTTTTGACATGTAAAGTTCAATGATCCAATGTGACATCTAAGAGATAGTTAGAAATAGAAGTTTGATCACATGGGGGAGGTGTGGATTTTGACAGAAGGCAGTGCAATTCTGCTTATTATCTATGCATGAGTGTATTTGTAGATGCATGATTTTATGATTTGGTCATAAGTAATCTCTGCCTCCATTGTGGGGCTCAAACTCAACCCTGAGATCAGGAGTCACATGCTCCAGTGAATGAGCCCAGCCAGGTGCCCCAGAAATCAGTGTCATTTTAAAACAAAGATGAGATCAGTCAAAATGCTTGTATAAAGTGAGTGTGTGTTTATGAATATTGGTGTGAGGATATAAGTTACTGGAAGCAGCGTGAAGTAACCAAACATAACTGTGGAAGGAATCTGCCTGGGGAAGGTAGTATCTGTTGAGATGTGCTCATTGATTTCCTGACAGTTAAAAAGGAAATGTTAATCTAGTGGGAGATAAGAGAAAGGGGAAAGTTAGCGGAAGCTGCCAACTGTCCACTAAATATTTGTGCTTCATCTTCTTTATTCTAGTCATTGGCCAATAGCTGCACAGTCAGGAATTATATTTTCCACTCATTGTTGAGGCTAAGCTAGGTGGGGCTGTGTGACTAGTTGTTCCCAAAGTGATGAAAAATGATACGTGTGACAGATCAAAGTGGTTAAGATGCACTGCTTTTCTCCATCTGTGGGGAAGCCACAAGATAGAAGGAACGTGAGTTCCTTTGGTAGTCCAGTTTACCCAGTTTCCAGTATTTATGTGCTTGTGTAGCTCGCTTGAATCTGAGCTGGCCTTGTGACATGGTTTACCAGTAGAAGGCAGCACAAGTGACGCTGTGCTAAACCTTAAAGCCTGGAAGTTTGTACTGTTAGAAGCTAAGTCACTATGTCAGAAATATGACTGCTTCGAGACTGCCATGTGGTGAGGAAGTCCAAACAGCTGCGCTGAGGAGAACTGAGGCTCCCAGCTGGTAAGCCCAGCTGTACTTGTAGTTCAGAAGCTAATACACTGTATCTTGTGGGAGTGAAGCCATTTGGACTTTGAGCTGTTTCATTGCCCCATCTGATACCATGTGAGAGTTGTGATAAATGAAGCAAGTTTTTGTTTTAAGCCAGTACATTTTGGGATGGTTTGTCGGGCAGCAATAGGTGACTGAAACATTTCTTGAATGGTTGTGCATCAGAAAACCAACCACTCTGCATTAACACCTATGTGGGACTGTTACTTAAGCAAAAACGAGTCTTATGTTAAGCTTTCCATATTGGTTTGTTAAAACAGCTAACGTTACTAAAACTGATTTATAGAGCATTTATGCTGTGATGAGACTGTGATAAGGATACTTGACTAGTGGTGTATGACAAGATCTCTCATGTAGATATAATCACATTGTTTGTTTAGAATTCACTTCAGGGGCGCCTGGGTGGCTCATTTGGTGGCGCGTCCAACTTCAGCTCAGGTCACGATCTCCTAGTTCACGAGTTCGAGCCCCGCATTGGGCTCTGTGCTGACAGTCAGAGCTTGGTGCCTGCTTCGGATTCTGTGTCTCCCTCTCTCTCTGCCCCTCCCCTGCTTGTGCTCTGTCTGTCTCTCTCTTGCAGAAATAAACATTAAAAACATTTTTTTAATAAAAGAAAAAGAATTCACTTTATGCATGCATTCTCTGGAGACAGTCATACACTGATGCCTTCATGAGACATTAAACCAGTTTTTATGAAGGTGAGGGAAGACATATTCCTGGTGGACAAAGAAGAAATAGTGATTCCATGAGAACAGAAAGCCACTCAGTTGGGGCAGAATATCTGTTCTTGAATTTGACGCATAGACCCTGAATGATATTGTCAAATGTTATTCATCTTTTAAAAATTATTTTTAAGTGTTATATAGATAGGGGAGGAAGGAAAGGGGAAGAAGGTGAATAGGAGAAAGAGCAAGAAGGAGATACTGAGAGATAGTAAAAATTGTATAAATTCTCCTTGTGAAACTTAGATTTTAGAGGAGTTAGCAATGAAGAGAGACAAGTGGACAATGCTGTGAAGAAAACTAAAGTAGACAAAAGACCGGAGTGTGTGTGGGAGGTACTGTTTTAAATAGAAAGGTCCACATACGCATCTCTGAAGGAAGTAAGGGATGATTAGATATGTGATGTTTCAGGTGAAGAGGTTTTCAGGCAAAGAACTGAAACGTAGAAGCCCTGAGGCAGAAGCAAGTTTAGGGTGCTTCAGATAGAGCAAGAAGGCCAGTCGCTATAGTAGAGGGAGTGAGTGATATGGGGATAGAGAGAGGCAGGTCCATATCCTAAATGGTCTTGTAGGCCAAGGAAAGAGTTTGAATTTCTTCTGGTAATGAGAGTCCATTGAAGGGTTTTGAACATGGGTGTAATGCGATCTGAGTTTTGTTTAAAATAAATAACTCTATTATATGAAAAACCAGGAGAGGAGATGCCGAGGTTGAGTTTAGTTCATTAAGAGGCTGTTGCACAGAGGCCCTGGTGAGAGCTGATGGTGGCTTGGACAAGGGAGATGGGGTAGAAGTCATCATATTTGAGATAAATTATGAAGTTACTGCTGCAGGATTTCTGATGGATTGTACATGGGCTATGAAGGAAATGAGTTAAGGATGAATTAGAGACTTTTTGCTATGAGTAGCTGGGTGGGTGGTGATGAGGTTTACTGAAAAGTTGGTAAGGGAAGATCAGCTTTGGGGAGTTTCCATGAAAAATCTGATTAAAAATCATTTATTGGAATCACAGGTATAAATTATTCTGTTTTATTTAAATTTTAATAGCTTTATTGAGGTAGTATTCACATTTCATACAATTCACCTATGTAAATTATGCAATTCAGTTTCTTTTTCAGTAGGTTCACCAAATTGTACAAGTATCACCCTAACCAAATTTAGATCACTTGGGTCATCTCCAAAAGGAAACCTTGTACTCATTGGCAGTCACTTTATTTATTTATTTATTTAAAAATTTTTTTTTTTTAACGTTTATTTATTTTTGAGACAGAGAGAGACAGAGCATGAACAGGGGAGGGGCAGAGAGAGAGGGAGGCACAGAATCGGAAGCAGGCTCCAGGCTCTGAGCCATCAGCCCAGAGCCTGACGCGGGGCTCGAACTCACGGACCGTGAGATCGTGACCTGAGCTGAAGTTGGATGCTTAACCGACTGAGCCACCCAGGCGCCCCATTGGCAGTCACTTTAAACTCCCTCAGCGTCTGGCCTTAGGCACCCACTAGTCTGTCTCTAGATTTCTGTCTCTCTAAATTTGTCTATTTTGGACATATAAATGGAGTCCTACAATAATATAATCAGACACAGTAGTTTTTTGTGTCTGACTTCTCTGGCTTAGAGTACTGTTCAAGTTTCGTCCATGTTGCAGCGTGTTAATGTTATCACCACTTCATTCCTTTTTAGGGACAAATACTGTGCCCTTGTATGGATGTACCAATATCGTCTTTCATCATTTGATGGACTTTTGAGTTGTTGCCACTTTTTGGTTATTATAAATAATGCTGTTGTGAAGATTTGTGTGTAGGTTTTTGTGTGGATGTGTTTTTATTTCTCCTGGGTATATACCTAGGAGCGGAATTGCAGGATCATATGGTAACTCTAAGGTTAGCCTTTTGAGGAGCTGCCAAATGGTTTTCCAAAGGAATTGTACCATTTTACATTCCCACCAACAATATACCACGTTTCTCCACATCCTCACCAATACTTATTTTTATCTATCTTTCTTATTTTAGTTAGTTTAATAAGTATGAAGTGGCATGGCATTATCATTCTGAATTGTATTTCCTTAATGGCTAAGAATTTTGAGTGTCTTTTCATGTGTTTATTGGCCATTTCATGTATATATGTCTTCTCTGGAAAAATGTCTTTTTAGATCCTTTACGCAACCATTTGTAGATTGGGTTGCCTTTTTGTGTGTGTGTGTGTGTGTGTGTGTGTGTGTGTGTGTGTGTGTGTTTTTCCCCCTTCAGCTTTATTGTGGTATAACTGACATGCAAAAATTGCTAGTATTTAAAATTGATAATTTATTGTGTTTTGATATATGTATACAAGCTGTGAAACTATTAACCACAATCAAAATAATAATCATATCCACTATCCCCAAAAGTTTGTTTGCGTTTCTTGGTAACCATCCTTCTGCCCACTATGAATCCCCAAGCAAACTATCTATTAGTATAGATTGGCTTGCTTTTTCTGGAATTTCATAAAATGGAATCATTACATTATGTACATTTTTGTTTTAGTCAGGTTTCTTTCACATTAGTTAATTTAGAGATTCACATATCATGAAATTCACTCTTTAAACTTTTTTAGATATTTATTTTTGGGGGAGTTCAAGGGGGGAGAGGGGCAGAGAGAGGGGGACAGAGGATCCTAAGCAGGCTTTGTGCCAACAGCAGTGAGCCTGATGTGGAGCTTGAACTCAGAAACCACAAGATCATGATCTAAGCCCAAGTGAGATGCTCAACCAACTGAGCTACCAGGCTCCCCAAGGAATTTACTCTTTTTAAAGTGATTTTTATGTATTCACAAAGTTGTGCAACCATCACCACTGTCTAATTCCAAAACATTTTCATCAATTCAAAAAGAATGCCTGTGACCATTAGCAGTCACTCATTTTCTTTACCCAACAGTCCCTGGAAACCACTAATCTACTTTCTATGTGCATTATTTATCTTGAAAAAGCTTTTTTAAATCCTTACTTTATTGGCTTAAGAACACAAGATTTACTCTTAACATATTTTTAAGTGTAGGATATATCATTAACTATAGGAATAATGTTATACAGAGGATCCATAGAATTTACTGATCTTATATTAATGAAGCTTTCAACCCATTGATTGTCAACTCGCCATTTCATCTCTTCTGCCTTGGTGACTACTGTTTTCTGCTTTAAGACTTTGACTCTTTTAGATACCTCTTATGGTTGGAGTCACACGGTATTTTTACTTCTGTGGCTGGCTTATTTCATTTAGCATGATGTCCTCAAGGTTCATTCATGTTGTCATATATCACAAGATTTATTTTTTATTTTTTTACATTATTTATTTTTGAGAGAGAGAGAGAGTGAGAGAGCGTGTGTGTGCGTGCGCACACCATCAGGGGAGGGGTAAACAGAGAAGGAAACAGAGGATCTGAAGTGGAATAGAGGATCCTGATGTGGGGCTCTAACTCAGGAACAGCAAGATCATGACCTGAGCTGAAGTCAGATGCTTAACTGACTGAGCCACCCAGGTGCTCTACGAGATTTATTATTTTTTAACGTTTATTTATTTTTGAGACAGAGAGAGACAGAGCATGAACGGGGGAGGGGCAGAGAGAGAGGGAGACACAGAATCGGAAGCAAGCTCCAGGCTCTGAGCCATCAGCCCAGAGGCCGACGCGGGGCTCGAACTCCCGGACCGCGAGATCGTGACCTGAGCTGAAGTCGGACGCTCAACCGACTGAGCCACCCAGGCGCCCCCGAGATTTATTATTTAAAAGGCTGAATATTACATATAATACACATTATATGTGTATATCGCATTTTCTTTATTGACTCACCCATCACTAGTGGACATTTAGGTTGTCATACCATCTTGGCTATTTTGAATAGTGCTGAAATGAACATGGGATTACTGATATCTCTTTGAGATCCTGATTTCAATTCTTTTAGATAAATACCCAGAAGTGCCATTGCTGGATGATATGGTAGTTATATTTTTGATTTTCTGAAGAACTTCTATATTGTTTCCATTGCGGCTGCACCATTTTGTATTATGATCAACAGTGTACAAGGGTTCCAGTTTTCCATCACCAACACTTGATGTCTTTTTGTTTTGTTTTGTTTTGTTTTGGTAATAGTCATTCTGACAGGTGTGAAGTGATACTTCTTTATTGTTTTGATGTGAGTATCCCCCGTGATGAGTGACATTGAATGTTTTTTCATATACCTGTCAGCCATTTGTATGTCTTCTTTGGAGAAGTGTGTATTTAAATCCTTAGCCTATTTGAAAAGATTTTTTTTAATGTTTATTTATTTTTGAGAGAGGGAGAGATAGAGGGGGAGGGAGGGAGGAGGGAGAACATGAGCCAGGGGAGGGGCAGAGAGAGAGGGAGACACAGAATCCAAAGCAGGCTCCAGGCTCTGAGCTGTCAGCACAGAGCCCGATGCAGGGCTCAAACCCACGAACTGCAAGATCATGACCTGAGCCGATGTCACATACTTAACTGACTGAGCTACCAAGGCGTGCTCCAGTCCTTAGCCCATTTTAAAATACAATTTTGTTTGTCTTTTTATTATTGAGTTAATAAGCATTCTTTATCAATTTGATATACAAATCTTTTCTGGGATCTATAATACAGAAATATTTTTTCCTATTTTGGGGTTGTCTTTCACTTTCTTGATGGTGTCCTTTCAAGCACAGAATTTTTTTAATTTTATTAAAAAAAATTTTTTTTTTCAACGTTTATTTATTTTTTGGGACAGAGAGAGACAGAGCATGAACGGAGGAGGGGCAGAGAGAGAGGGAGACACAGAATCAGAAACAGGCTCCAGGCTCCGAGCCATCAGCCCAGAGCCTGACGCGGGGCTCAAACTCACGGACCGCGAGATCGTGACCTGGCTGAAGTCGGACGCTTAACCAACTGTGCCATCCAGGCGCCCCTCAAGCACAGAATTTTTAAATTTTGATGAAATACAATTTATCTTCTTTTTCTTCGTCACTTTTGCTTTTGGTATTTATCTAAGAAAGCTTTGTGTAATCCAAGGTGATAAAGATATATTGCTATCTTTATAGTTTTAGCTCTTATATTTAGGTTGATAATCCTTTTGCATTTAATTTGCTTATAAGTTGTGAGGAAAGGAATCCATCATGGTTTTTTTTTTTTTTTTTTTGCATAGGTGAATATCTTGTCATCCCAGGACTATTCATTGGAAAGGCTATTCTTTTTCCATAGAGTTGTGCTGGAGCCCCTGTCAAAAATGATTTGACTATAAATATGAAGTCTTGTTTCTGGGTCCTCAGTTCTATTCCACTGATCTCTGTATCTGTTCATGTGCCAGTACCATACTGTCTTGATTACTGCAGCTTTATAAGATTGAAAATGGCAAGTGTGAATCCTCCAACTTTGTTTTTCATTAAGATTGTTTTTGCTTTTTGAGGTCCTTTGCAATTCATATGAATTTAGGATCACCTTGTCAGTTTCTTTTCTTTTTTTTTTTTTTTAAAGTTAGTTAGTTAGTTAGTTTGTTTATTTATTTATTTATTTAGAGAAACAGCATGAGCAAGTGGGGAGGGGCAGAGAGAGAAAGGGAGAGATTCCCCAGCAGGCTCTATGCTACTCTGTGCTCTGTTTGTGAGATCATGACCTGAGCTGAAATCAGGAATCCATGCTTAACCGACTGAGCCCTCCAGGTGCCCCAGACCATGACAATTTCTGCAAAAAAATGTAGCTGAGAATTGTCAATTTTTAGGTCAATTTGGGGAATATATTGACATTTAATAATTATAAGTCCTCTGATCCAAGAACATGGATGTCTTTTCATTTATTTAGATGTTCTTTAATTTCTTTTAACAATGTTTGCAATTTTCAGTAAGCATATTAAGCTTTGCAGTTTTTTTGTTAAGTTTATTTGTAAGAATTTTATTATTTGTTAATGCTGTGGTAAATTGTTTTATTTAATTTCATTTTCAAATTGTTCATTGCTGGTATATAGAAATATAATTGAGTGTATATTGACCTTGTGTCCTGCATCCTTGCTGATGTGCCTTTTATCAGTTTTAATAATTTTTTTGTGGATTCCTTAAGATTTTCTATATACAAAATCGTGTCATCTGAAAATGTAGCTCTACTTCTTTCTTTTCAGGCTAGCTGTCTTTTGTTTGCTTTTCTTGCTTAATTAGAACTCTAGTACAGTGTTGAATAGAAGCAGTGAGAATGAAGTTTTGTTTTATTCCTGATCTTAGGAGAAACCGTCCAGTCTTTCATCATTAAGTGTGATGTTAGCTGTGGGTTTTTCATAGTCCCTTTATGAGGTTTATGAGGTTTAGGAGATTGAGTATTTTTATCATGAAAGGTGTTGGGTTTTGTCAGATGTTTTTCTTTTTCCTGTTTATTGAACTAATCATATGATTTTTGTCATATTTACATTTATGTGAGCACTTCCATTCTTAATGTTGGGAAAGTCTCATGTATTAAATAAATTAAAGATGAGTGATCATCATCATTTGGATAGATGGTAGAAGCCTTGGGAGTAGGTGAGATTTGCCAGAGAATATATGGAAGAAGGTGGTCAAGTTGGAACTTTGAGGATTATAAGTATTCAGTCTACCATGTGCAATGCTAAATTTAATTCAATTTCAGTTAGTAAATTTAATGAAACTTCATCTTTCATCTAAGTTAGCAGGTTGTGGTTTTGCTTTACTAGATAATCCAGTAGAACCTGTATACAAAGTATAGTTGACCCTTGAACGACATAGGTTTGAACCGTATGACTCCACTATATATGCATTTTTTTCAATAAATACAGTACAGTACTGTAAATGTATTTTCTCTTTCTTGTGACTTTCTTAATAACATTTTCTTTTCTCTAGCTTCCTGTATTGGAAAAATATAGTATGTAATACATATAACATACAAAATGGATGTGAGTGGACTGTTTGGTATTAGTAAGGCTTCCAGTCAATAGTAGGCTATTAGTGGCAGGTGGATTTTCAGCTGCTCAGGGGTCAGTGCCCCTGACTCCCAAGTTGTTCAAGGGTCAACTGTATAAATATTTAAGTAAAGGAAGAGAATCTGCATGGTTTTTTTTTTTTTTTTTGCAAGGAGCATCTATGTGGTAAATAAATAGAAGAATTTTAAACTTTATGGACACTAATTCCATAAACTTTAACACTTGAAGATGCTAGAATTTACCTCTTCTCTACTCGAAGAAATGTTTGTGTGAAACAAAAAAAATCAATTTGTGGAAAATTTCTGTCATGAGATTACGATTTTTCTGTAAGGAACCTGAAACTTGTACAATAGTGAATGGCCGTAAATCCTCAGGCTCCATATTGAGAATTAGAACCAGACAGTGCTTTTACTTCTCATTTTTTCTTTGTCCTTTGAACTACTAGTGCTTATGAAGTAATGTCTCTTTTGATTTCAGAATCACTATTAGCAGTTATATTATAAAAAACTCTAATTTCAAGGTATTATATATAAGTTGATTACGGTCAAAATAGCTTGTTGCTGAGACTACCTGTTAGACTTTTACAAGCAATTTGTATATTTCAGCTTTGTGAGTAAAATTGACAATTAAAAGTGGTACATACTAGTGCTCGCCTCGGCAGCACATATACTAAGATTGGAACGATACAGAGAAGATTAGCATGGCCCCTGCGCAAGGATGACATGCAAATTCGTGAAGCGTTCCATATTTTTGGGCAGAAAACATGAATAGACACTTCTCTAAAGAAGACATCCGGATGGCCAACAGGCACATGAAAAGATGTTCAGCGTCGCTCCTTATCAGGGAAATACAAATCAAAACCACACTCAGATATCACCTCACGCCAGTCAGAGTGGCCAAAATGAACAAATCAGGAGACTAGATGCTGGAGAGGATGTGGAGAAACGGGAACTCTCTTGCACTGTTGGTGGGAATGCAAATTCATGCAGCCGCTCTGGAAAGCAGTGTGGAGGTCCTCAGAAAATTAAAAATAGACCTACCCTATGACCCAGCAATAGCACTGCTAGGAATTTATCCAAGGGATATAGGAGTACTGATGCATAGGGGCACTTGTACCCCAATGTTTATAGCAGCACTCTCAACAATAGCCAAATTATGGAAAGAGCCTAAATGTCCATCAACTGATGAATGGATAAAGAAATTGTGGTTTATATACACAATGGAATATTACGTGGCAATGAGAAAAAATGAAATATGGCCTTTTGTAGCAACGTGGATGGAACTGGAGAGTGTGATGCTAAGTGAAATAAGCCATACAGAGAAAGACAGATACCATATGGTTTCACTCTTATGTGGATCCTGAGAAACTTAACAGAAACCCATGGGGGAGGGGAAGGAAAAAAAAAAAAAAAAGGTTAGAGTGGGAGAGAGCCAAAGCATAAGAGACTGTTAAAAACTGAGAACAAACTGAGGGTTGATGGGGGGTGGGAGGGAGGGAGGGGAGGGTGGGTGATGGGTATTGAGGAGGGCACCTTTTGGGATGAGCACTGGGTGTTGTATGAAAACCAATTTGACAATAAATTTCATATATTAAAAAAAAAAAGTGGTACATACTTAAGGTGTATGACTTGATGATATATGTATACATTGTGAGTCACCAAAATGAAGCTAATTAACATATATTGCTGCACATAGTTACCATTTTCTCTTTTTTTGTATAGTGATAACATGTAATTTCTTCTTAGCAAATTTCAAGTACACAGTATTGTTAACTATAGTCATTATTTAAGACCTTTTAACCCATAGATATACCCTAACCATATGTTGGCAGTTAAGATCCAAGTAATGTGAATTTCCTATTGTAAACTTAAATTAGTTGATAGTCTTGGAGACTGTTACTGAAATTCTCCAATTTAATCATAAGTAATTCGAATTATTTGGTTCAACTAATAAAAAATCTTGTTATATTGACCAGTTCATCAAATGATATGATTGGTGAAAGTCAATTTGTATGTTGTTTGTTACCTGAAATTTCGTTTCCTCCTTGAACTTCATTATTGGAATTTATGTCAAATAATATGAATAATCTGAGAACAGTAAGTTATTTTATTTATGGCACAAAAAGTAGAATATTGACTGATAAATATGAACTAATTCTAAAATTAATAGAGATAAGTGTGGGATACCCTACCATGATGCCCAAAACTTATGTACTGTCTTAAAATGTGTTAAGGTGCTAACACATCTAATTAGAGGGTCAGAACACAAATCAGGGTTCTTAAAAGACAAACCAGTATACCTGTGTAATAAGAGGCATATTTAGTTACTATAAATTATTTATCCTGTTTAACCTTAAACGTACAGGGTATTTTTAAAAATAGACTCCCAGCAAAAAGATTGCTAACATAGCCATTTCTAAGACCAATGTTTCCATTTAGTCCTAATCTATAGTCTTTAAAAATCTGGAGAACTAATTTGCTTCTTTGCCATCATGAAGTAGACAAAAATGAGACTGTACTCACTAGAGAAAAAGGGATAAGATGGATGTTCAGGGATCATAGCTGGAATGAGATACTTTGTGTATTATAACCTATATGCAGCCATCAGATACTCTTTCAGTTCTAAATGTAGTAATTGATGAGTTTCTTTTTTGTAATTTTTTTGAATGTTTATTTATTTTTGAGAGAGAGAGAGAGAGAGAGACAGAGCATGAACGGGGAAGGGCCAGAGAGAGGGAGACACAGAATCCGAAGCAGGCTCCAGGCTCCGAGCTGTCAGCACAGAGCCCAACGCGGGGCTTGAACTCACAAACCGTGAGATCATGACCCGAGCCGAAGTCGGCCGCTTAACCGACTGAGCCACCCAGGCGCCCCAATTGATGAGTTTTAAAGTTGTGCAAGTCTACAGAGATGCATATTCTAGTACATAGCTCATAAAATGAGAAAGAACAGTTACTTGTGTTAGGTGATACTGTTGGCAAACAAAATACATAGCTCTTCTCATTATCACATATATACTTTTTGATGTGTAATAGCAGCTGGAAAGGATTTTATATTATGAAATTGATCCATTTATTTAACATTCTTCTTGATGTAGTAAAAAACTAACCAGTTCTAGAAAGACTGTTGACTCATGTTCTTTAAATGTATGTACATATTTGGCCTTTTAATGTGAAAAATTGTTGGGTTTCTGTTTTATGACTACAGGAAGTGTATGTGCCTCATTTCTTACCCAAAGCTACCAACTGCCAGTACTTGATACAATGTTTGTAAGAAAGAAGTATCGAGGCAAAGATTTTGGGCTTCAAATGCTGGAGGACTTTGTTGATTCCTTTACAGAAGATGCACTTGGCTTGCGGTATCCACTCTCCTCTCTAATGTACACAGGTAAATTAAGTTAAAAAATGTGAAACTTGTCTCATTGTCACTTCTGAGTTGTTTCTGCAGAATATTGTAATTGTGCATATATGAGTAAGTATTAAATAAATTTGGATTCTTTGGCTCTGTAGGGCTTCATTTTACAAATATGTCCTTATTTCATGTAATGGCTTTTTGGAAGTGTGGGAGCTTTTTTAAAAAGTTGAAATATAATTCACATACCATAAAATTCATCCTCTTAAAATGTACAATTCAGTGGCTTTTATTATAGTCATAGCTGTACAACCATAACCACTATCTAATTCCAGAACATTCTCATTATTCCAAAAAAAAAAACCCCTGGACCAGTTAGTGGTCACTCTTCATTCCTCCATTCCTTCATCCCTAGCAACCACTAATCCATTTTCGTTCTCTATGGATTTACCTATTCTGGACATTTCATACAAATGTAATCATGGGATATGATTATATTATAAGCCCTTTGTGTCTGGCTTCTTTTATTGTGCTTAAAATTTTTTAAGGTTCATCCATGGCGTAGCATGAGTCAGTGGTTAATTTGTTTTTATGGATGAATAATAGTCCATTTTATGGATATGCCACATTTTGTTTATCCATCATCCATTGATTGGCTTTTGGGTTGTTTCCACTTTTTTGTCGTTATGAATAATGCCTTGATTATGATAAATTGAATACCAAATGAATTATAGGTGCATGTCTATTTTTGCAAAAAGTCTTAGGGAGCTTTAGTTATCCTTCACTTTAGGCAGAAATTGCCTAATAATATTTTGTCGATGTCATTTGTATAATTTTGTGAATAAGACTCTTTGAAATGTGAAAATAAAGGAGTACATTGAAAATAGAAAATTTTAGACTAAGTGGCATTTCCATTTTCTATTTCTTGGTCTTCCTGTCTATCTTATAGCATGCTTATTAAATTTGAAGAACTTGGATTTCCATTTGGTTTTCTCTTTCAATGTAATTAGTAGTTCCTTGATGATGCTCCTTGTCCAATATTTTTGATGATCTTCACTTGTTTCCATGAATATTTTTAATGATATAGGAAATATTATAGTGTTTGACATCGTAAGCTTTAGAAAGATAATTTTCATTCTGCATATAGGTAATGAGTGCCAAGTATGGATGGGCAAGCTAGAGTAGATGATTAGCTAACTATGAGGAGCTGATTTACACAATACTATAGCATGTACCCATTCCTAAAGACATGGATTAAATAAAGTCTCCTTTATCTTTTATTCATTTGGAATTTATCCTGGGTACCGTGTGAGGTATAGATCCAACTTTATTTTACGTGACAGGTATGTGGTTGTTCTAGTCTCATTTATTGAATAATTTATTTTTTTTTTTTGCAGTGTTTGGCATTTATGTCTGTATCAGGTTAGGAGACAATGGTCCATTGACCTGCTAATTGTCTTTAGAAATAAAGTTTTATTGGAACACAGCCATGTTCCTTCATTTACATAATGTCTTCGGCTTCTTTTGCACTAAAACATCAGAATTGGTTAGTGCCCATATTGACAATATGACAGTGCCTATATTGCCTGTAAGCTTAAAATATTTATTACCTGTCCCTTTAACAAAAAGTTCACTAAGTTTTCATGTATAGCATACGTTAAATTTTTGTGTGTGTATATATTTGTGTAGATTTCTTATTTGCTTATTCATTTCTGTTATCTTTTAAGTTCCATTACCTCACTGTTGTATTTATTTTAGCTTTTGAGCATCTAAAAAGACTAGTCTCCCCCATTTAATATGTCTGACCTTGCTTATTTGTTTCCTTGTGTGGACTTGAGAATCGATTTACTGGATGAAAAACAAAATTCTGTTGGGATGTTATTGGGATTACTTTTATATTTACAGATTAGCCCCTAAAGACTCCCCAAAAACTGTTAGATTTGATAGGGGTGCCTGCCTGCTCAGTCAATGGAGCCTGCGACTTTTGATCTCAGGGGTTGTAAGTTTGGGCCTCATGATGGGTGTAGAGATTACTTAAAAGTAAAATCTTAAAAAAAAAAAAACAAAAAACAAAAAAACAAACAAACACCAAAACTATTAGAACTAATAAATGAATTCAGTAAAGTTGCAGGATGCAAAATCAGTTTGCAGAAGTCTGTTGCAATTCTATACACTAATAAGGAAGCAGCAGAAAGAGAAATTAAGAAAATAATCCCATTTACAATGGCACCAAAAATAATAAAATACCTAGGAATAAACCTAACCAAAGAGGTGAAATATCTGCACTCTGAAAACTATAAAACACTGATGAAAGAAATTGAAGACAACACAAAGAAATGGAAAGACATTCCATGCTCATGGACAGGAAGAAGAAATATTGTTAAAAGGTCCATACTACCTAAAGCAATCTACAGATTTAAATGCAATCCTTATCAAAATACCAATAGCATTTTTCACATGACTAAAACAGGCAATTGTAAAATTTGTATGGAACCATGAAAGTCGTCCCATGGTCACAGTAACCTTAAAAAGGAAAAGTAAAGCTGGAGGTATCACAGTCCCAGATATCAAAATGTACTATAAAGCTGTAGTAACCAATACAGCATGGTACTGGCACAAAAACAGACCTGTAGATCAAACAGAACAGAATGGAAAGCCCAGAAATAAACACATAATTATATGGTCAGTTAATCTTTGACAAAGGAGGCAAGAATGTGCAGTGGGGAAAAACCTCTCTTCAACAAGTGGTGTTAGGAAAACTGGACAGCATCATGCAAAAGAATGGAACTGGACCCTTTATACACCATACTCCCAAAATGGATCAAGGACCTAAATGTGAGAACTGAAACCATAAATATCCCAGAAAAGGACACAGGCAATAATTTCTCAGACATCAATCTTAACAACATCCTTCAAGATAGGTCTCCTGAGGCAGGGGAAACAAAAGCAAAAATAAACTTCTGGGGCTACATCAAAATGAAAAGTTGCTGCACAGCACCGCAAAGGAAATAACACAGGAGAATGAAAAGACAGCCTGCAGAATGGGAGAAGATATTTCCAAATGACATATTTGGTGAAGGGTTGTAGTATATAAAATATATAAAGAACTGATATAACTCAACACGGAAAAAACAAATGATCCAATTTACAGTGGGCAGAAGACATGAATCGACATTTCTCCAAAGAAGATGTCCAGATGGACAACAGACACATAAAAAGATGATCAACATCAGTCATCATTAAGGAAATGCAAATCAAAACCACAGTGAGGTACCACCTCATACCTGTCAGAGTGGCTAAAATCCAGAAACAACCAATTTTGGCAAGGATGTGAAGAAAGGGGAACTCTCTTGCACTGTTGGTGGGAATGCAAACTGATGCAAACTGTGGAAACAGAATGGAGTTATTAAAAAAATTAAAAATAGAACTACCTTATGATCTAGTAATCACACTACTGGGTATTTACCCAGAGGCTATTAAAACACTAATTGGAAGCAATATATGCACCCCTGTGTTTATTGCAGCATTATTTACAATAGCCAAACTATGGATAAGCAGCCCAAGTGAATCTATACATTCAACTGTCGTACGCCTGAAACTGATTTAACACTGTATGTTCACTACCCTGGAATTAGAATTTTTAAAAATGTCAAAACAAAACAAAACCTTTACATGTTAGCTTATGGAGAATTGACTGTTGTTTTTCTTCTATCCAACATATTATTATTGTGTAATATGTACAACTGTAGGATTTTGTTCAAACCAGTTAGCATGTATATATTCTCCATACAGTTCTTAGAACTAACATAGGAAAAAAATGTATATGTTTAGGAATTTTATCTTTTTTGTTGCTATTATAGATGTTGTGTTTTCTTACATTATTTCTTCTCACTAGTCGTTACAAATATGAAAGATATGATTTGTATTAATTTTGTACCCATCCACATCAGTAAATTCGTAATAACTCTAGAGTTAATTATCCTGAGTTTTCTGGAATCTGCCTCTTTGTTAGGGCCCAGGCTGAAAGCCTTGCCTGATTGCTGCCCCACAAAAATATATCTTTCCTCCTCTAAGTCTTGTGATGGTTTACATGTAGTGTTCTTATACTTCTTAAGTACCTTCTAAGTACCTTATCTTCTATTTCTTCTGAGTTTTTATTTTAACAACAGTTTAGGTGCTGAGTTCGTTGTGCATAAATTGTATGTATGTAACGCCACTTTTGTAACACCGCTTTTTGTAACACCACTCGGTCTAGTTCTTTGCATGGAATGAATGTGCTGAATAAATGGCTGTGAAAAGATTCTGTGAGGCAAAGAAGGTTAAAATAGTTGGGAGACATTTAGCATTGGGGAATATCTGTGGAGAATTGTAGGGTCCATATTATAAAGCTTATGCTTTAAAAGAATGTTATTGCAAGGCTGAATGAATTAGTGCTGTATATAGAATGTCAGTAAGAGGAAGAAGTCTTCAAAACTTGTTAAGGAATAGCTAATGCTGCTTAGTTGATAGATGTTCTTTGTTGTGGGCACATAACCTTCTGTATTATTTAGCTGAATGACATTAGTGTGAGAGTTCTCTTTCTGACTCTGGCCAGACAAATCTGAACTGGGACCTTCAAGTCTAGTCACCCTTTGTAAAGTACTCCTTTTGGACCTCATACTTACTGTGTAAGGCATTCTCTACTATTTTAGTCATTTAAATTCAGACAGATGATCACTGTGGCCTCTTGTGCTTGTTTTCTCTGGCCTCTTCTTTCTCCTAGGTATAGAAGAAACTGAAACCAGAAAATGTGACAAACATTTTGAAATATACAGGAAAAAAAAATGGGACAGTAGTATCCTAGTGTCAATGTATCCATTATCCAGATTAACAGTTGTTAAGGTTTTGCCTTGTTGTTTTTATTAACTTGTAGGGAGAACTAAATAAAATCTTGTAGATACAGTTGATGGTCTCTTTGGACCCCTCTGTAATCCCATTCCCCCTTCTCCTTTTCTTGAAACCCAGTGATAATAGTGTTCCTGAAGTTGGTGTATATCCTTCCTGTTCTAAGTTTCATACTTAGATCTGTGACCATAAACACCATAAGGCATCATTTAGTTTGCTATTTTATTTTATTTTATTTATTTAAAAAATATATGCAGCTGAAATTCTTTTTTTTTTTTTTAATGTGTTATTTATTTTTGAGGGAGAGAGAGCCTGTGAGAGTGATCAAGATGGGAGGAGCAGCAGAGAGAGAGACAGAGGAAGACTCAGAATCCTAAGCAGGCTCCAGGCTCTGAGCTGTCAGCACAGAGCCTGACACGGGCTGAAACTCAAAAACCGTGAGATCATGACCTGAGCTGAAGTCAGACCCTTAACCGAATGAGCCACCCAGGTGCCCCTATTTATTTTTTTATTTTTGAGAGCGCGCTCAAGGGAGTGAGGGGTAGAGAGGGAGGGAAGGAGAGGGAATCCCACAAGGGGCAGAGAAGGGGGAGAGAGAGAGAGAAGCAGAGCTCATCCGAAGCAAGGCTTGAACTCACGAACTGTGGGATCCTGACCTGAGCTGAATTTCAATGCATAACCAACTGAGCCACCTAGGAGCCCCTTGCTTTTTTATTTAAAAAATTTTTAAGTTTTTTGGGGCTAAAATATATATAACATAATATTTGTCATTTGAACTATTTGTGTATATACAGTTCAGTGCATGAGTCACACTCTCTGTCTGAATTTGCCTATTCTAGTTACTGCATAGAAGTGGAATCATACGGTATATGTTCTGTGTCTGTGTTATTTCCCTTAGCGTAGTGTTTAAGGGCCATCCTTGTAGCATATATCAAAATTTCATTCCTTTTATATGGTGGAGTATATTTTTATTGTGTGAATATGTCACATTTCATTTATTCATCCATTCGTCTTTTGATGACACTTGGATTGTTTTACCTTTTGGCTGCTATGAATAATGCTGTCCATACACATTGGTGTACAGATAGATATGTGTTTGAGTCCCTGCTTTCTATTCTTTGGGTATGTAGCTGAGAGTGGAATTGTTGGGTTATATGGTAATTCTGTGTTTAACTTTTTGAGGATTTGCCAAATTGTTTCTCACAGAGGCTGTATCATTTTGTTTAATCGTTTTTTTTTTTTTTTGAGTTTATTTTTGAGAGAGAGAGAGAGACAGAGACAGAGACAGAGACAGAGTACAAGCGGGCGAGGGGCAGAGAGAGAGGGAGACACAGAATCTGAAGCAGGCTCCAGGCTCCAGGCTCCGAGCTGTCAGCACAGAGCCCAAAGTGGGGCTCAAACTCACGAACTGTGATATAATGACCTGAACTGAAATCGGACGCCAGGTGCTCCGGTATGTTTTTAAAACTTCATATAAATGATACCATTTTGCACCTATACTCACTTGCTTTTTTACTGATCTTTTTTATACATTTATCAATGTTGATCCATATAGCTGTAGTTTGTTTTAGTTGCTGCATAGTATTTTACTGTATACATACTATTTTATTCATGTATCCCTTAGTGATGGGCACTTAGGTTCTACCTCCCACCCCTGTTTAAAAACAGTCCTGTGGTGAATATTATAAATGACTTCTTGCACGTATGTGTGAGTCTTTAGGGTGCATACCCAGAAGTAGAATTGGAGCATAAAACACATCTTTCCAACTTTACTAACTATTGCAAAATTGTTCTCACACCAGCAGAGTGTGGGAGTTTCCATTTTCCTTATTCTTTGGATGCTTGTTATTATCTGATGGGTGTGAAAATGGTGTCTTACTGTTTCATCTTGCATTTCCTTGGCAGCTAGTGAGGTTTACCTTCTTTTGTTAAGTGATCTTTCAGTTTGCATTATGTGTGAATAACCTTTTCATAGCCTCTACCAATTTCTCTCTGGGATCATTTTATCTTTCTAATTCGATTTTAGGATTTATTTAAAATATGCTTAGAATACTAACCCTTTGTTTTATTCTGAAGATCTCCTAATCTTTGTCTTTATGGTATGTTTTTAATATAAAACTATGATGTCCAGTAAAGCAGTCACTAATATAAATTAAATATAGTTTCAATTTAGTTAAAGTTAAATGGGATTATACATTCAGTTCCTCAGTAGCCTCATGGGACTAGCAGTGGCTACTGTATTCACTGTGATGACATAAGACGTTTCCATTATTACTTTTTAAAAACATTTTTTAATGTTTATTTATTTTTATTTATTTTTGAGAGAGACAGAGTACAAGTCGGGGAGGGGCAGAGAGAGAGGGAGACACAGAATCCAAAGCAGGCTCCAGCCTTTGAGCTGTCAGTACAGAGCTCGATGGATGCAGGGCTCGAGCTCACAAACCGCGAGATCATGATCTGAGCCCCAGTCAAACACTCAACCAGCTGAGCCACCCAGGCTCCCCCAAGACGTTTCCATTATTGTAGAAAGTTCTGTTGCATTGTTGCTGATAAAAGTTTTAAACTTTATCATAATATTTCATTATCGATTGTGATTTTTTTTTAATCTTTCATGAGAAATTGTTTAGCACTGTAATGTCCCAGAGGTATTTTCTTATGTTTTCTTTTGTATTTGTTTTTCTTTTGTATTTTTTAAAAGTTTTATTTAATCTCTGCACCCAGCGTAGGACTCATACTGGTGACCCCAAGATCAAGAGTCACATGCTCTTCTGACTGAGCCAGCAGGGGCCCTCCTGTTAGGTCTTCTTTTAAACATTTTGCTTTTCTTAATAGGTCTAAGAATCCATCTAGAATTTAATGATATGAATGGTGTCGATACGAGGTCAAGATCTGACTTTATTTTCTTCTGTATGGATTTTTGTTCTAGCATTACTATTTTGATAGTTTATCTGTTCCCCCCTGAGATGTAATACCTTCTCTATCATTTGCCAAGTTTTTAAAGTATGTGTGGTTTTTTCCTGGTGGGTATTTCCCCCTAATATTTTAATTTTTTCCCCCTCCTTTTCTTCCATATCCTTTCTAAACCCTTTGTTCTTTCATTTTGAATTTGGGATTGAGTTCTTGAAAAGTTTTCCTAAAAAATAAACTTGTTGGGAATTTGTTTTAAATTGCATAGAATTTACTGAATAATTGGTGGTTTTACACTGTTGAGTTTAATAATCCTTTTGTTTTAATTTTATGCCCTCCAGTAACATTTAGTAATTTTCTCCTTAAGTGATGTGCATCTTATTTTGGGGGGGGGGGTGAGGCATTGTTTTCTCATTTTTTCTATTTCTACTGTTTTATTTTTATTTTTAAATTGTATTTAAATCCTAGTTAACATATGGTGTAACAATGGTTTCAGGAGTAGAATTTAGTGATTCATCCGTTACATATAATACCCAGGGGTCATCCCAACGAGTGCCCTCCTTAATGCCCATCCCCCATTTGGCCCATTACCCCCTCCCAGCACCCCTGCACCAGTCCTCAGTTCTCTGTATTTGAGAGTCTCTTATCGTTTGTCTCTCCCTCTCTGTTTTTATCTTATTTTTGCTTCCCTTCCCCATGTTCATCTGTTTTGTCTCTTAAATTCCACATATGAGTGATACCATGTGATATATATCTTTATCTGACTTATTTTGCTTAGCATAATAAACTCTGGTTCCGTCTACGTTGTTGTAAATGGCAAGATTTCATTCTTTTCATTGCTGAGTAGTATTCCAGTGTGTGTGTGTGTGTGTGTGTGTGTGTGTACACACACCTTTATCCGTTCACCAGTCAGTGGGCATTTGGGCTCTTTCCATCATTTGGCTATTGTTGATAGTGCTGCTGTAAACATTGGGGTGCATTTGAAAGGTTTATGTGCCCCTTTGAATCAGCATTTCTGTATCCTTGGCTAAATACCTAGTAGTGCACTTGCTGGGTCATAGGGTAGTTTTATTTTTAATTTTTTGAAGAACCCCCATGCTGTTTTCCAGAGTGGCTGCCCCACTTTGCATTCCCACCAGCAGTGCAAAAGGATTCCCCTTCTGCCACATCCTCGCCAACATCTCTTGTTTCCTGAGTTGTTAATATTAGCCATTTAACAGATGTGACATGGTAGCTCATTGTGGTTTTGATACGTATTTCTCTGATGATGTTGAGCATTTTTTCCTGTGTCTCCTAGTCATCTGGATGTCTTCTTTGGAGAAGTGTCTGTTGATGTCTTTTGCCCATTTCTTCACTGGATTATTTGTTTTTTTGGGGTGTGGAGTTTGATAAGTTCGTTATAGATTTTGGATACTAGCCTTGTATTCTGATAAGCCATTTGCAGATATCTTCTCCCATTCCATAGGCTGCCTTTTATTTCTGTTGATTGTTTCCTTGGCTGTGCAGAAGCTTTTTATCTTGATGCGGTCCCAATAGTTCATTTTTGCTTTTGTTTCCCTTATTTCTGGAGACATGTCTAGTAAGAAGTTTCTGTGGACGAATGAAAGAGGAGAGATCACAACCAACACTGCAGAAATAAATACAATAATAAGAGAATATTATAAGCAATTATATGCCAACAATTCGGGCAGTCTGGAAGAAACGAACAAATTCCTAGAAACTTACAAACTACCAAAACTGAAACAGGAGGAAGTAGAAAATTTTAACAGACCCATATGTAGTAAAGAAGTGGAATCATTAATCAAAACTCTCCCAACAAGCCAGAGTCCAGAGCTGGATGGCTTCCCAAGGGAGTTCTACCAAAAATTCAAAGAAGAGTTAATACCTATTGTTTTGAAGCTGTTCCAAAAAATAGAAATGGAAAGGAAAACTTCCAAACTCATTCTATGAGGCCAGCATTCTCTTAATTCCAAAACCAAAGACCCCACTAAAAAGGAGAATTACAGACCAATTTCCCTGATGAAAATGCATGCAAAAATTCTGAACAAGATACTAGCAAATCAAATTCAACAATACATTAAAAGAATGATTCACCACAATCCAGTGGAATTTATTCTTGGGCTGCAGGGCTGGTTCAATATCTGCACATCAACCAATGTGATATATCACATTAACGAAAAAAACTGATAAGTACCAGATGATCCTCTCCATAGATTCAGAAAAAGCATTTGACAAATTATAGCATCCTTTTTTGATAAAAGCCATCAAAGTAGGGACAGAAGGAACATACCTCGAGATCATAAAGGCCATAGACAAAAGACCCACAGCTAATATCCTCAATAGGGAAAAATTGAGAACTTTCCCTCTAAGGCCAGGAACACAACAGGGATGTCCACTCTCACCATTGTTTTTCAGCCTAGTGTTGGAAATCCTAGCCTTAGCAATCAGAAAACAAAAAGAAATAAAAGGCATCCAGATCAGCAAGGAAGAAGTCAAAACTTTCACTCTTCTAGATGACATCATACTCTATATGGAGAACATGAAAGACCCCATCAAAAGACTGCTAGAACTGATACATGAATTCAGCAAAGTTGCAGGATATGAAATCAATGTACAGAAATTGGTTGCATTTCTATACACCAATAATGAAAGCAGCAGAAAGAGAAATCAAGGAATCCATCCCAGTTACAATTGCACGAAAAACCATGAGATACCTAGGAATGAACCTAACCAAAGAGGTACAAGATCTTTATGCTGAAAACTATAGAAAGGTCATGAAAGAAATAGAAGACCCAAAGAAATGGAAAAACATTCCATACTCATGGATTTGGAAGAACAAATATTGTTAAAGTGTCTATACTACCCAAAGCAATCTACACATTCAATGCAATTCCTATCAAAATAACGCCAGCATTCTTCACAGAGCTAGAACAAACCATTCTAAAACCAGAAAAGACTCAAACAGCCAAAACCAAAGCTGGAGGCATCATAATTCTGGACTTCAAGATGTATTACAAAGCTGCCGTCATCAAGACAGTATGGTACTGCCACAAAAACAGGCACACAGATCAATGGAACAGAATCGAGAACCCAGAAATGGACTCACAAACCTATGACCAACTAATCTTTGATGAAGCAGGAAGGAATATCCAATGGGAAAAAAGAGTTTCTTTGGCAAGAGTTTCTTTAGCAACTTTCCCAGTTGGGAAAACTGGACAGCGACATACAGAAGAATGAACTTGAACCACTCTCTCACAGCATACACAAAAATAAACTCAAAATGAATGAAAGACCTAAATGTAAGACAGGAAGCCATCAAAATACTATTGGAGAAAGCAGGCAAAAACCTCTTTGACCTTGGCTGTAGCAACTTCTTACTAGAAACGCATCTTTTTTTTTTTAGAAACGTATCTATTATCAGGATTTTTATTTTTTGATCATGTTAAAGTTTTCGTAAATGAGACTGCTGTGTGATTTTCTTGAGTTGCCTTAGCATTTTTAAGTGAGTGTAGCAGCTTTCCCTTCTTTCTGTTTTCCAAAACAATTGATATCAGGGATTTCTAGAAAATTCTAAATGTATTTTTCAGCTTGCAAGCAGTACTTTGAAAAGTATCCAGGAGATCATGAACTCCTCTGGGAAGTTGAAGGTGTTGGACACTGGTACCAGCGAATACCAGTCACCAGAGCATTACAGAGAGAAACGCTTAAAATTACTGGTAAGAATTACAGGTTTTCAGTTTGAACACGTGTCCAGCTTAAAAAAGTGCCTATTGATGGTTGTGTCTTACAGTCCAGAGTTATGGTATATTGTAATGCGACCTCTCTAGTAACAGACCCTCTTTTCTAAAGTTTGAATTTTTGTTATGTATTAACATTTGGGTTACTAATAATAAGAGGACCTAGAATAATAGCCGATAAGAATCTAACATTCTGGCAGGTATTGGTAGGTAAGAAGTAAACCCAGATATCAGCATGGAATAGGCATCAAGGGATCAAAGGGTAATTCCCAATCTCATAGTCCTCCTAATAGTCACTTTCCTCATAGTCACTTTCCTCATAGTCACTAAATACAGGTAAGTAATACTTTTTGTGATTTCAAGGTTTCATTGTAAGTTACTGATGAAGGAGATGTTCCACACCTAGATTTTCAACACCCTCTGTTCAGGATGCTTTTCAGGGCTTTTGTGAAAATCAGTACAAACAGTGCTACAGTTAAAACCAAATACTGATTAGGTTACAATTTTTAAAATTCTTCTATACACAGCAGTTTCTCAAAATGAAGCCAAAAGACCCATGTCTGGAGAATATGGTCTTGCATCTGTTCCAGAATATGAAGCAGAAACTGAAGACAATCAGTCTAGTGAGATGCAGCTAACTGTAGGTACACTGTATGTTTATTGTAGGAAATGATTTTTCTGTTTCTTTAAACTAGATGCAGCTAATATTTGATTTTGTAAATGTTACAGTTCATTCACCAAACTTACGTAATTTTTACTGTGCTCGTTTTCTTGGTATTTCCTGTTAATTGGTTACTAAGGACTTAATTTTCCTTGAAGAATAATTTGGAATACACACACAATAATACAAAGTAAAATAAAAATTTGTAATTCCACTACCCTAGATATAGCAACTGTGAACACTTTTGTATTTCATATATATTACAAAACATGTATTTGTGTACATTTTTGTTTTCTGTTGTGCTGCTTCTGTTTTTCTCCATTAACATGGTATTGCAAGTATTTCCCATGGCATTACTGTTTAAAACATGATTGTTCAGTAGCAGCATACTACTCTAGTATATGGAAATATTGTTGTTTATTTCTTTAATGTATTATATACTTAAGTTTTTTACATACATAAGGGGCCCAGCAGTGAACACATTTATACATGTATCTTTTTGCCTATGTAATGCTTTCCTTGCAGGGATAAATTTTTAGAAGTGATACTAGTTGTAGGTCAAAGGTTATGAAGTTACTTTGGGAAGTTTGAGGCATGGATGAATTTTTAGAAGTGATATTAGTTGTAGGTTAAAGGTTGTGAAGTTATTGTGGGAAGTTTGAGGCTATATATGCTACGTCTTTGTGGAATGTAGTGCACTTTGCAAATACTAGGTAACCTTTTAGGGACAAGTGCTTTGGGGAATTATTTGTGCCCAGTATTCCTGCCTTAATTAGCATGAGTGTTGACCGATCATTTTTGAAACATTTTTTGTTGTTGATATACTTATTTTGAGATAGAGAGAGGGAGAGCGTGTGCTCAAGTGGGGAGAGACAGAGAGAGGGAGAGAATCCCAAACACATTTCGTGTGGTCAGCATGGGGCTCAGTCTCACAAACCATGAGACCACGACCTGAGCCGAGATCAGGAGTTGGATGCTTAACTGACTAAGCCACCTAGGTGCCCTGAAACATTTTTAAAGATAACATAAATAATATAATTACATATAAGGAGTTTTAATTTTTTCTACATTTGGAACTTCAAACTTCATGATAAGCCTGGGTTCGATTATATTGTGGTCCAGATTTCTCAGATATACTCAGATTTATGTACTGTTTTCCAGACATAAAACCAGTCAGTGAATGTAGAAAAAATCTCTTCCTATACAATGATTTACTTTAATAATAAGCCAAATACTTATAAATGTATGTATACATTTTATGTCTGTTTTTCAGACATAAAACCAGTCAGTGAATGTAGAAAAAAGTCTCTTCCTATACAATGATTTACTTTAATAATAAGCCAAATACTTATAAATGGGTTGTGTAAATGAGAATATATATTAAACCATATCATAAGGTTGACAGCATAAATGGGATTTTCTTTGGTTTTAGAAATTCTTACTCAGATTACATTAAGATTTTAATTAGTTCAAGGAAAATATTTCTCACATTAAACTATTTTTAATCTCATTTTTTATCAGTAACCACATGGGAAAGTCGTCTTGTTTGTTTATTTGATCTACATTTTTTTAGCTTTATGGAGGTATAATTGACAAAAATTGTCCACATTTTGACAAGTTGTACAGTTGATGTTTTGATATACACTGTGAAGTGATCAATACATGATTTATTCTTTAGGTGGTGATGGTATTTCTACTTGGTTTTTCCTATTTTGGGACATAAAACATTACATGTATTTCTCTTACACTTTTTGTATCTTTTATTTATTGATCTTTATTTGTGTCTTTACCTTGTCTAGTTGAACTGCAGGTTTCTTGAAGACTGGATTTTTGTCTAGTCATCTGTCACAGTTTACCCTTGTTTGTGTCCTATCAATAGGCCTTAAAGTCTCTGTGCCTACTTTGTTGTAGGGTTTCAGCAAGTGTGTGATAAAAAATGAACAGTAGTTGGTCTAATAAAGTAGATGCTGTGGCAAGCACCGGATGTACAAAAATATGGTTCTTACAAGCATGGGAGGAAGTAGATGGTCCGTTATTGGAAACTGTTAAATAAGGAAATAAACTACAGGATTACAATTGCCTTAATAGAGCATATAACAAATGATTGAAGGTACATAGCAGAGTATGACTGATTCTGCCCAAGGAGTGGAATAGGTAAAGTAGCAACCAAGCTGACTTGGAAAGGGTAGGTGGGAGTTTTGTGCCAAAGGTTAGAGCTTTCCAAAGGCGAGCATGTAAAAAGGAGAGGTGTGAAAGAAAATGGCCTATCTGCTACGTAAGAGGCATTCGGTTTTGAAGAGGTTGAGAGTTTGTATTTTAGCCAGTGCTAAACCATTAAATTTTTTTTGTTTGTTTTTGTTTTTAAAGTAAGAGAGTGGGCACAATTTATGATTTGGAAGCTTTTCTTTCATTAGATTGGAGGGAGTTACAGAGCATGTGGTTAGAATGAGGGATACCAGAGATGAGGCTATTGGACTAATTCTCATTCAAGATGATAAAGGCATGAACTAAAGCTTTGGTAATACAAAGGAGAGGACTGTTTTGAGAGATTCGTTAGAGTCAGAATTGACAGGCTTTGTGGTTTGCTGGATGAGGGTTAGGAAGTCATTACCCCCTCAGGTTTTTGGCTAGAATGGCTGACTGAATTGTTATTGCCATTAACCAAGATAGAGAATAATGTTGGGAAAAGGTAAGAGTTCAGTTTGGGACAGGTTGGTTCTGAAGTTGGTTGGACATACGTATTTTATTGAAAGAGAGCTTTGGAGGGGCGCCTGGGTGGCTCAGTTGGTTGAGCGTCCGACTTCGGCTCAGGTCACGATCTCGTGGTCCGTGAGTTCGAGCCCCGCGTCGGGCTCTGGGCTGATGGCTCAGAGCCTGGAGCCTGTTTCCGATTCTGTGTCTCCCTCTCTCTCTGACCCTCCCCCGTTCATGCTCTGTCTCTCTCTGTCTCAAAAATAAATAAACTTAAAAAAAAAATTAAAAAAAAAGAGAGCTTTGGAAATCAGGAAAGAGTTGGGGAGATTAAATTGTGCATTTGCTTTCATCAGCAAATAGATGTTGAAGTAAAGGTGGTAGATAGAATTACACAGGAGAGCACATGGACAGAGAAGAGAAGGTAGTTGAGGACAGAACACTAGGAAACTCCTGTGTGTCACATTGGAACATACTAGATGGCTGAGTTTAAGTGCTCAGCCTCATAACCTGAGGCTATGACGTAGCCTTTTAATTTCTTAAGTAGGTATCCTTAATTGATGAATAGTACAAAAAGTACTACTTGAAAAATGTTTCAAAAGGTTTTCTTTGACACGGAGTGAAGTAGATTCATAGGGAGAAAAACTGATCTAAAAGTTTTGCCTTTAATCTGTATCTCTGTTTTAGATTGACTCTCTAAAAGATGCCTTTGCAAGTACTTCTGAAGGTAAGAAATTCAGCTGATTTACCAGTATGTGAGACACAAGAATTTAGGGGGAGGGGATGTCCCTTAGAGTGAATGAAGACTTATGTAAGATCTAGAGCTGAGGTTTGTTTTTTTTTTGTTTTGTTTTTTGTTTTATTGTCCAGTTAGCCAACATACTGTGTAGTCTTGGCTTTAGGAGTAGATTCCCATGATTCATCACTTACATGCAATATCCAGTGATCATCCTAACAAGTGCCCTGCTCAGTGCCTTTCACCCATTTCCCCCTCTCCTCCAATCCCCCCATTAACCCTTAGTTTGTTCTCTGTATTTAAGAGTCACTTATGGTTTGCCTCCCTTTCTGTATCTTATTTTTCCTTCTCTTCCCCTATGGTCATCTGTTAAACTTAGAGCTGAGTTCTAATGCCATCACTACCACTGGTCTTGCTGTGTGAACAAAGCAAGCTATCACACCACCCTTTCCTCATTTCCTTACCAGTAAAATCGGGAGACTGATACCTACCTTATTTATTTCCCAAGATTATTGGGAGAGAATATAAATGAAAATGCAAAATATATTGCACAGCCCAGAGCAATATAGAAATGTGAGGAATGAATAACGCAGTTATTTCATAATTTAGAAAAAGACATTGGCATTGTTTCTTAGCCTGATAGGAGAGAAAGAAATGTGTAATTGGGGGGGAATATATGTAAGCTAGCATAGTTCTTAAATTTCTGTGTAGTGTAACAGGTAATCCTTTCAAGACATAATGAATTAACTGTAGTTTTGCTGGTTTTTTTCTCAGGTCATGATAAAACACCGGTTTCCACTCGTACTCGAAGTAGTCATCTAAAGCGGCCAAAGATTGGAAAACGATTTCAGGATTCTGAATTTAGTAGTTCGCAAGGGGAAGATGAAAAGACTCCCCAGACTTCACCTACAGCTTCAATAAACAAGTACTGTTTATTTTACTCTCATTATTTGGTTATTCTTATTTTCATGTAATTAGTATTTAGTATTTAAGGTGGAGTCTATTATTACCTTGTTTGCGTACACATAACCTTGGTGTAAGAGTCTGTATTTGAATTCTTCTAAGGATTACTGATTACAGTTACCAGTGGTGTCACTTTGACATGTTACAGTGAGAAGTTGATAGTAAGAGAGTAAAATAAGCCACACATAATGTGTGAAAATCCAAGAGAATTTTCTAGTGATTATATTATCTCAAATGAGTCGTTATCACCAGCTCTGCCAGTAGCTGTAGTTTTTTGTTTGTTTTGTTTTGTTTTGTGTTGTTTTGTTTTTAAAGTAGGCTCCACAGCCAGTGTGGAGCCCAACATGAGGTTTGAACTCAAGATGATGAGATCAAGAGTAGGAAGCTTAACCAGCTGAGCCACCAGGTGCCCCAGTAGCTGTAGTTTTTAGTAATGCTGAGGTTTAGTTTTTTAAAAACCTTAAGTTTTATTTTATAACTGATTTATTTTACTGGGTTATTGGATGTAACGCAAGTTAGCGATAACCATAAGTGGTTAAGTTCAGTCAACCCCTCTAGGAACTTAATAGCCAGCTGAATCAACAGAACCCTCGGGTTAAAACTTTATCCTTTATCTTCCTTGGAATCATAAAGAAAGCAAGATTTCAAATTTTTAGTAAAACTAGATTTTTGTCTTACTAGTTCTACCTGCTGTTTCTGAGTTAACCATTCATAATTTTGCCTTTTCATCTGTGAAATTATTTTACTCGAGTAGAAAATTCTGTACCTCTGCTGATCTCATTATGTAAATAATTTTAAATTGGAAAAGTTGAGTAATTATGTAAATCGTTTATTTTTGTGAAAAATTTATGTCCAAGGCATATATAACTAAATATTTGAGGCTAGTAATTTGTGAAAAGGTAAGAGGTTAGATTAATTACAGTTTTCTTAGCAGTATTTTGATGTAATACTTTTTTTAGAAGGGAACATAGCCGTGCATTTTAAATTGAACATCCCAGAATTATTGTGGAATTTTGCTTTTCTTTTTTTTTTTTAACGTGCTAGTCAATTTTACTGATTTTGAAGATACTGCAGTTTTTATATACCTCAGTGATTTTTCAACATTTTGCAGCTGTTTGGCTTTGCAGCGCAGCAGTTAATACACTATTCTGTACAGAATTACCAGCAAGACTGATGTATTAATAGAAGGCACCATCATGCTTATTACATTACCAGAGAACAAAAACACAGTAAAGACCATTTTTACTGTACACAGTTTAAAGAGAGGAGAAAGGGGACGAGTAATGTGTTGGGCAGCCAGCCATCCCTGTACTGAAAAGGGGTAGGTGGAAAAATGTTAGATATGGAGCTACTGAATCTGGTCTGGTGTTCAAGACGATAGCATTTAAAGTTCTTCTTTTTGTTATTTGGTTCATAACTATATTCCTTCTGGAATGTGCTTGTAGTCTTGCTAAGGTTTATGTGTACACACGCTGGTCACAGCAAGCAGATAAAATGCCCTCATCACTTCACAGACTATTCTCTCCTGGAAAGAGAGAGGAAAGATTTTTTTCCCCCTGTTGCCTCCTGTTGCAGATGTCCGTGTTAATGAAGCATCAGTGCCTTTTGATGAGTGCGTAACAAGTTTCTGTTCAGTTGTATTTTGGGGGGGAGCCAAGAAAAAAGACAAGATTCTCCAGTTGCACAAATTGCATTGTTTGTGTTTCCAACATTAATAGGCAGAAACAGTAACACTTAAAATGTGCAGCAGAGGGTTTTTTTTTTTGACTCAGAGGACCTGAATTCAGTTGGGCATGTCCTGTTAAGTTCATTTTGTTGTAGATAGTTTAAGACACGGTCATTTCTCAGTCCTTAATTCTCCAAGTCTAGATTTATAAATTAACAGTGTGAATCCTATTATGGAATTGGGGAAATAATGTCCACCTCAATTTAACTGATAGAGGATGCTTTTCACATCAAAAAGTGATCAAAAAGGCCGTCACATTCCAAAGCCAAAGAAAAAGAAAAATTAACAAGAATGCAAACATGATGCATAACGTACCACTGCTAGGACTGGCAACGGGAGCTTCCGTGACGTTGTCCTGTGAAGCAGCTTTCCATTTGCCCGGTTCTTCCTCCAGAGCCTAGTTTCTGTGCCATGCCACCTCTTGGAGGAGGTCCTCTTCCAACTTGGTCATGCATCATTCCACCACCCACGATTCCATGTGGACCACCAGGACCTCGATCATTGCACCTAATATCCCTGCGATTGTAACCGCCACCTCTGGTTTCTTGCTCTCTTGCAGCTCTTGTTTTTTTTTCTCTTCCACATTTATTTATTTATTTATTTAAAAAAAAATTTTTTTTTTTCAACCTTTATTTATTTTTGGGACAGAGAGAGACAGAGCATGAACAGGGGAGGGGCAGAGAGAGAGAGGGAGACACAGAATCAGAAACAGCCTCCAGGCTCTGAGCCATCAGCCCAGAGCCTGACGCGGGGCTCGAACTCAGGGACCGCGAGATCGTGACCTGGCTGAAGTCGGACGCTTAACCGACTGCGCCACCCAGGCGCCCCTCTCTTCCACATTTAAACGTACTTCCCCTCAAAACATAATTGGTTTTGCAATTACGATTCTCTGAACTGGTTCAGAGTCATCAAAACCCACAAAGTTTGGAAGCTTTCTCCCAAAACCCTTGGTATTGATGCGCAGTTCCACAGCGTTTACAAAACTCATGAAGAACTTTAAGTTCATTTTCATCAATATCATGTGGGAGGTTATCAACAAAAATTTGATGACTGCGTGGATAGCAAATTATTCTACAGTTGTCAGATTCACTCTGTTCAGCATCTCTTCTGCCTGGTCTTGGTCCTCTAGGAGGGAGACCAGGGTTGTACCTCTAGGGTCGTTGTTCATGCACGCAACGTGGCTGAGACTGAACTTCTGGTTTAGCTTCAACCCGTGGCTTTGATGGTTCCTGTGGCAGAGACACAGGTTCAGCAAGGAGGAGGAGAAGTAGACTTCTCCTCTAATTCTTCTAAGTTCTTCTCTTGCACTTGTGGCTTTAGTTCTTCAGTCTTTGTTTGAGATTCTGGCTCAAGTTCATGAGAGGACTCTTCCAAAGGCTCCTCTCTGCCATTAGCCACGGGCTGAGCTTCATAGTAACCGCCATCAGCATTTTCTTGCACAGGTTCTGGGGATGGTTGCCTTTCTTCTTGTTTCTCTTTTTACCTCATCTCCTGATCCTTCATTGAGTTCTGATTCAGAATCACCAAATAGTTCATCTGTATAACGAAACACATCATTGTGAACATAAACTTACTTGGAACAGATCCTTCAGGAGCCGGATCCAAGGTCTGTATAAACTTCCTCTCTGGCTGTCCTCTGTTAGATAGCCAACCCGTGACCTGGACGGCTACTCGATCTCAAGGTTGCATGAGCATCCACGTGATGAATTTTAGTGTGATACTCGCTGAAGTTCAGAGATAATACTTTGTGTTGTATATCATTTTGGCCATAAGCAGCCTCCTGGGGTTTCTGCTAGCATGTACTCCAGCATGAACATAGGAAGAATTCCTTCCGTAAAACCTGCGTAAATATTCTGGAGCTTTATGCTGCAAAGTATAATACTGCCTCACAAACTCTGACCGTATGAGCAGCAGACTGGGCTTCTCCATAACCATTTCTTGGCTGCACCATGTCAAATGCTCCAACCAACAGCGGTGGCAGGTGCGACGTGTGGAGGTCGACAGGAGAGTCGCCGAGGACCAGCTGCAGTGGATACTACTCACTAGCTGCCTCCTCTCTCCTACAGACCTGAAGCCTCAGAAGCTGGAGAGCCGCGAGCTCGTTTCCCTTACAACTACTTCTTCCTGGGCCAAATTTTGTTTTTCATAAATGGGTAGAGAGTAAGAGAAGGATTTAGCTTACATGCTTGAGGAGATGGTGACGTTACCACTCAAACCGGAGAACAAGGTAGGAAAGAAGCTGAGTTTGTAAGAAGAGGAGACTGCCTTTGGACCGGAAGTTGTTGACTGAACCACACTTAGTTGATTCTTTAAAGTGTTACTTGATAAACAGACTCCTGAAAGTTTATATTCATCCTTAATAAAACAAGAATGTTTTTTCTTTTCTAGATTGGAGTCTACTGTACGTACATCAGAGAGCTCAGAAGAATTCCTGGAAGAAGAACCCGAACAAAGTGTGATTGAATTTGAGGACGAAAGTAGTGATAAGGATGCTCGGCCTGCACCAGAAACCCAGGCACGTCTGGAAAAGCAAGATGGTGAAAAGGTATGAGATCCTGCTTATCAAATAAAGTGAATGAAAGTAAACTAAATTTTAACTTTCTTAATCATATATCGTTAGAAAAATATGATGATACATTTTAGAGTGGTAGTAGAAATTGTATTTAATGCTAAAAAGCATCTACCTGTACTAAACAAGGTCCAGTACTAGAGTTGGGAAGAGGATAAAGTTGCAAATATCATATTATATTTCAAAGTGAATTTTTAAAAGTTTGACTTGCAACAAAGATAAAATAGAGGATGTTTAGGTAATAAGATGCCTCAGTATTTTTAAAATACAAAATTTGAGAAATTAAACATATTTAAGAAGTGATACACATCATAGGACTATAAGGTCTACCTTGTAGAACCAGTTACAATGCCTTAAGGTCCACAGCCCTCAATTGTACCTGTATTTTGGCTAGAAGGATAAGATTCATCATCAAAGCCAAAAATTATAGATAGATACATATGTATATATATGTGTATATATGTATATATATATGTATATGTATGTGTATATATTTATATACATTATATATGTACATTATATATGTATATAAATATATACACACACATATATATGTATGTGTGTGTGTATATATTTATATATTTTGACTATAATTTATTACATATTCCTGGATAAATAACTTCATTTTTTTAAACATGAGAAAACTTTATCTGGCCTGATTTCTATAGTTCCTCAAATATTTATCCTTATCTTTTTGATTCTTCCCTTTCTTCCTGTTCTTGTTTTTTTCTTTCTTTTCTTTTTTTTTTTAAGTTTTATTTATTTTGAGAGAGACAGAGACTGTGCGAGTAGGGTAGGAACAGAGAGAGAGGGAGACAGAATCCCAAGCAGACTCCCTGCTGTCTGCACAGAGCCTGACGTGAGACCCAAACCCCCAAAACCATGAGATCATGATCTGAGCCAAAACCAAAAGTCGGACACTTAACCCACTTGAGACACCCAGGCACCCCCTTTTCTTTTTCTTCAGTATTTTCAACCTTTGATTCTCTAGAGATTCCTTATTTCTTCTTTCATACATGCTTAAGTTTCTTTACAAATCTTTTACCTGTTTGCCAAGTCTAGCCAGCACCTAAATAAGTGAAACTGCATTACCATTTTTGTTTTATTTTAATTTAAAAATACTTATTTTTGAGAGAAATATAGTGTGAGCAGGGAGAGGCAGAGAGAGAGGGAGACACAGAATCTGAAGCAGGCTCCAGGCTCTGAGCTTGTCAGCACAGAGCCCGATGCGGGGCTCCAGCTTACCAGCCTTGAGATCATGACCTGAGCCGAAGTTGGACACTCAATCAACTTAGCCACCCAGGCGCCCCACCAATTTTATTTTCTTAAGTTACTCCACTTTAGCTCCTGCCTCCTCTATTTCATGAAACTATATTTTTATTTTTTATTAAAAAAAAAAGTTTATTTGAGAGAGATTGATTGGGGGAGGGATAGAGAGGAGGAGATAGTGAATACCAAGCAGGCTCTGTGCGGGGCTTGGAGCACAATGCAAAGCCCAGTGCGGGGCTTGAACCCACGAACTGTAAGATCATGACCTGAACTAAAATCGGTTGCTTAACCAACTGAGCCACCCAGGCGCCCCAGTGAAACTGTGTTTTTAAATGACATTTTCTTCTTGTGTTGTAGGACATTTGGACAGTAAAGTGTGTGTTTAAAAAGGGGATTTGTGCACTTCCAGACGTTTATGAGAATATATATTTGTGGTCTTGTTCTCTTTTAAAAACTTACGATTAGGGGCGCCTGGGTGGCTCACTTGGTTGAGCTTCCAACTCTCGATTTCAGCTCAGGTCATATAATCCCAGGATGGTGGAATCAAGCTCCATGTTGGGCTCTGTGCTGAGCATGGAGCTTGCTTGGGATTCTCTCTCTCTCTCGCTCTCTGCCCCTCCCCCCACTCGTGATTGCTCTCTCTCTCTTTCTCTTAAAAAAAAAAATATCCTTAAGATTATACTGTACGTACTTCATGTAACCAGTTTCATTTGTCCAGCAACACACTGAGCACATAGTCGTGTAGGTCACCAGTGACGCTTAGTGACTTTCCGTACCTAGATCGATTACTGTGACTTCTTCAATATTCCCTAGTCCCGTGTAATGTAGGCCTTATAACACTACTGTATTTTGGTTTCTAGGTTTTTCCTATCTCTGAAGTTTTGTTTTGCTTTATTACTTAGCTATTCTGCTTCCTTTTTTCCCCTTTATTTGTGGACATCCTGGATGATTCAGTTCTTGACTTTCTGCTCTTTGGTTCATGTTCTCTCCTTTGAAAATGCATCCAATCCAGTGGTTGAACTCTCATCTCTGTGGGGATGACTAGTAACTCTAGACTTTGAATATTCAGACTGTAATGCTTCAATATTGCTTGTCTCCTGAATATTTTTATGTAGACAGATGTCTTTTATCTTCTTAAATTCAACATAATCTTTATCCTTTCTTATTATTTCTATATTGGGCCTTTTTTCCTGTAATTTTTTTTTTTTTAATCTTCCATTCTGTTCCCAAACCGAAAACTTGAGGGACAGATTTCTCTCTTCTGCTGCTTCTCACTTTTAGTTACCAACATTCTGTTTTTTTTAAGTGTTTGCTATGTTTTTCTCATTTTTTTCTTTCAACATTTTTTCCTATCTTAGTTGATCATTTTATGAACTTTATTGTAAATACCTTCTGTGTGCAGTCTATTTTCCATATATTGTCTGGGCAGATAAATTTTTCTAAGTCCTGATTTCAGTATCCGTATGATTGTAGGGATCCTACATAATTCAGACGGATCTATTTCTGAACATTTGAGTGCATCAGTTTTCTAGGTTTTAAAATGGTAATCAAATGCCCTCTATTAGAATCTCACTAAGATTCATTAGAACTACTAAACATTACATAGAACTATTTTGTGTTGATAAACATTGGAAGAATTTCATAATTGGAGGGCTTGTGTCATCAGCTCACTGATATTTCCGTATTTAATGTGATGTAAGGAGCAGGATTGTTCAAAAAGTGAGCCAGAGTTGACTGGAAAGTTGACTGGAAAATGAACTCAGATCGAGGGCTATTTTCTTCCAGCAAGAAGCTGTGTCCAAACTGAGCTTCCTCCAAGATGGCAGTGCTTTCTCCCCTTGGTAGGGTAAACCGTAACTTCCCACAGGCCCCAAAGATGTCAAGTGCTGACCAAGTGTTGTGTAAAGAGCTGGCATCAGCTCTAGTCTCTGGTGCCTTTTTACTGAAAAGGTGCCCGTCAGGCTGGCCCTCTAAAAAGGAAGAACAAGAAGGGAACAGGGTTTCTTCACTGCATCTCAGACCTGTGCTGTGTCTGCAGAGCATCCTGGTCTGTCTGCTGTCTCCATGAGACAGGGGGAGTTTGGGTTACTTGTGTCTTCTTTTACCGACCCTGCCTGAGAAGTTTGTCTTTTCCTCAGACTAATTCCTTAACTCATGTCCTATAATGTGGTAAAACTTTATGTTGAGTCCTGGTGCATGACAGGTGGAGACTGGGAACGGACTCTCCTTGCATGACAAATAATAAGTTACCTTAAAATTGTATCCTGACTTACTTTTTTCCCCCATTCATGTAGGAATCTGAATTAGAGCCTCTGAATGGTGAGATAATGGATGATACTCTGAAGGCCTCACTTACAACTGAAGAGGAGGACTCCGCTAGTGAAGTTTTAGATGAAGAAACAAAATTGCAGTCTTTTAATTCCAGTGAAGACTCTGCAACTCTTGCTCCAGTGGTGGCAGAATCTTCAAAACCTCCTGAGACTGTTGCACAGGATAAGGTAAGAAGGAGATAATTTCTTACAGTCCACCTGTTCCAGTGTTGGTGACGTGGAAGGGGCATTGCAGTGGATATATTTTCCTCCACTTAATATATATATAGTCCTTCAGGAAAATTAATTATATATTATCACACTACATTAGGTATTTTAAAATAATGCAATCCATAACGTTCCATAAATTCTAATCTTTGTAACCTTATTCATACATATGTGACTTACGTTAACAAAATGAGTTTTTTTATTTTATATTTTACTTACTTTAAGTATATTTATTTTGAGAGAGAGAGAATGAGCAGAGTAGGGGCAGAGGGAGAGGGAGAAAGAATCCCAAGCGGGCTCTGTGCTGCCACAGCAATCCCGACATGGGGCTCATTCTCAGGAACTGAACCGTGAGATCATGACCGGAGCCGAAATCAAGAGTCGGACACTTAACCAACTGAGGCACCCAGGTGCCCTGAAATGAGTTTTGTTTTGTAGATTTAGAGAAATGCTTAGAAAAACGGATAAAACATAGTTTAACAAATACTCAAATACCTGTTGCTTACATAGTCTATGACCATAGTCTATGACCATTTTAACACGTTTTAATTGGGGAGAGAGATTCGATGAGTGGGGAAAACCTGATGGAATATTTTAAAAGGAGTTTCATTTTAACTTTTGAATATTCCAATTTAAGGCTGAACAACTATTGTATGGCATTATTTTATTAGTGTTTCACTAAATAAATGAATAAAATTTCCACTGCCCTTCCCTTTCATCTAGTGAAGTCATACTCAAACTTAGTGGGATGGCCCAGTGTCACACTCCAGAGGACTCTTGCTTGTGGCTCAAGTAAGAGCAAGACACCAAGAAGTTTTAGTTCATTGATGGTTTTAAAGAAACTTCATAGGAAGGTTAAAATGTCCGAAGTACTTTTATTATGTCTTTAAAGGAGGAGTCAAATGATCACATCAGTTTTGAAAAAATTGACTTGTGTTCAGAGTATGCACACCTGATTAATGAAAGTGACTGAGTACTGAATTCTTTAAAAATGCAGTTCATTGTCACTGAATATTAGTGTCTGAGAATAATTTATGTAAGAACTGTACTGCAAAGGTTTGTTCACCAGGTGTTTTATTTTTAGACCTCACATATAACTGACTCAGAAATGTTGCTAGACGAAGGCCCATCTGATGAAAAAGGGCACACTGAAGAGAAACTACCACTAGTTTCCAGAAAGAAAGCCCATTTTGGGAGTTCAGACAATGTTGGTACTGTCCCAAATGAAGAACGATCTGACAGTGGTTTTCCAAACTCTGTGATAGCTGAATTTTCTGAGGAGTCCATCTCTGAAAATTTATCGCCCAATACTACTTCTTCATTGGAAGACCAAGGTGAGGAGGGGGTACCTGAGCCCCAAGAAACATCTACAGCTCTTCCCCAGAGTTCTTTGATAGAGGTTGAACTTGAAGATGTGCCATTTGCACAGAACGCGGGACAGAAGAACCAGTCAGAGGAACAGTCTGAAGCATCTTCGGAGCAACTGGATCAGTTTACACAGTCAGCAGAGAAAACTGTGGATAGCAGCTCAGAGGAGATAGAAGTGGAGGTGCCTGTGGTCGACAGGCGGAATTTAAGAAGGAAGGCCAAAGGGCATAAAGGACCTGCTAAGAAGAAAGCGAAGCTGACATGAGTCAAGAAGAAATGCAGATGCTAGAACCCTCTTCTTTGTAACATAATTGTTGTTTTTAAAATATGGTAATAAATGGCATGGGGCACAGGGCAAAAATTCTAAAATTTTACTTTGAACTTATTTATGATGCCAGTTTTCCCTCCCCCTTAGGACCTAGGATTCACCATTCTTTTTAATTTTTCAGGCTGTTTGGTGTAAGTACAATTTTTTATTTTTATTAACCATGTTTCGATTTGGGGAAACCAGATCATACTATATTTTCTTTAACAATTGGGACACCTGACCGTTAGTATTTCAGAAAATATAAATTAAACTGAAAGTAGTAGGCTTTCCATTACTTGTAAGGATCACAGAAATCTTTTATACTATGGATTTTAATAGTAAACTTGGTGAAGGTTCCAGAAGTTTTATCTTAAAAAATCAAAACCAATCATTTTTTAAAATGTAGGCATGTCAAAACAAAAATGTCAGTACGTGAAAATATACTTCAACTAAATGACAGCACAAATACAGAAGTTTATGGTGAAGGGTTTATGAAGGTGGTATTTTGGCCTCCTGATTCGTAGCTGTGTAGATGCTGTTTCCTCCTTTGACTTGTGTCTGAGGAAAGGTACAAAATCTGTTTCCAGTTCCATCTTTACAACATCTTATACTAACAATACTGCTAGGGACTTGACTTCGGCATGTCGGCACTCATGATTATATACGTTTCATTTGAAGCTGGGGACTATACTTTTGTCCTCATCCAATTAACATGTATACTTGAGAAGTGTGAGAACCCTTTCTAAGGCTTCTCCTTGATTCTGCCACTGCCTTTACTCTAGAGTTGTATATTCTCCCCAGCTTTTGTCCACTTCCGTAACTCAAGAGAGTGATTCCTACCAAAAGGTCTGCCTGCCTGTCTGCCAGCTTATATCCTTGGCATCCACACCTGGGTAGATTTGGACCATGCCCCCATCACCTTCGATCCGGATGACAAGAATAAGTCTGCCTAGGGAGCTACAGTTAAGAGCGTATATCAAATTGGAGGCTTTGGGTGTTGCTCTGGTCTTGCTCACTCTTAATTTGTTCTTGACAGGTTACCAGCTAGCCTGTATATATACATTGTTACTGTAGCTAAAGGCTTTTGCCTAGGAAAATAAAAAAAAAAATCTCATTAAGTATTAGGTGTGCTCAGATTTGCGCTTCTTGTGGAGAATGCTTTGAGACCATTTAGATTGTTTTTAAAACAGAATTGGTCTTTACATGGAAAAAAACAAAACGTTAAGTCTTTCTGCCGTTATCTGAGGTGCTAAGGATCGATGTTGAATGCTTTATCCTAGTCTATGGTCAGGTGAGGTCATTAAATTTTATTTTGAGATACTGATATTTTAGATCTAAAAAGCTGAGTTAAATGTTTAAGCAGGTAAAATGACAGTAAATTTTGAATGCTCGTATCCCCTACATTTTCCTTTGTTACTGGTCAGAGGCAAGCCAGATGACTTTACTCCAGATGAAAAATTAAAGCACTTTGGCCATTTGTTTTCTGAACAAATGCTGATTAGTCGAAAAAATAAGTATGACTGGTACTAGTACTAGTGTATCTATCATGTTGATGCCGTTTTATAGATTTTGTGAGAAACTTTACTACCACAATTAGGGAAATAAAGATAGGAAGATTTAGTAAATTCTTAACCTTTCCATTTTTAATTTCCTACAATAGATTTAAAAACCTAACACTTAGATATTTTACTTTTTTACTTGGACTATTCATTATTCTTGGGTATAGTTTAAGAAATTTGAGCTGACAACTCTTGATAGGTGAATATATAGTTGCTGAGTTCACAAAATAATCAGTTATTCGTGTATAAGTGGGGACTAACAGTATACACTCACCTTGTTAAACTTGTTTGGTTTATTCTTAAACAGTAAGAGCATTTTCAGCAATTGCAGAACTTTTTGCTTAGCATACCAGAAAACTTTTGATACATATTATCTCTGACAGAGAATGTTATTTTGGAGTTTGTAGATAGTAGAGAAAGTGAGGTCACGTAGAAAAACCTTACTGTCATGGTTAGTAACATGTTCGTGTCCAGTAAATGAGTTCTGTACTCAGTGAGTATAGAATTGATAACAAAATTTGTCCTCAATAAGGAATCTGAATAAAACGAATCAGATACCTAGTTTTTGCCAAGGCATTGGAAAAACTTCAGAATTAGGACTGAAATCTGATTTCAGCCAGCCAGTCTAGTTGTTGAGTGTCTAGTCACATTCTATAGTCCTTTGTGGACTGCTTTTTTCTGTTTAGAAGTTTTATTTCTGGAAAAGATTTCACTTCAGTTTGTGTAAATACATATATATTTCCTTATGTAATATAAAACATATATATTAGCAAAATTTTAGTTCTGCTTTCAAGTTTAAATTCTCCAGTTGCTAGACATCACAGAAATATATTTAAGAATTTATTATAAAGCTCCTCTACAACTTTTAAAGGTGAGAGGATCTATTATGATTTTTTATAAAATCAAATAGCATGACAGAATGTCAGTCTTCTACTTAAAATGTCTATATTCACGGTGTTTCCATTCACTGCAGAATGAACATGGCAAGGTAACAATTACTGGTGATCAATGGTTCGCTTTTAGCTGACCACCAGAACGCTACCTAAAATTGTTTCAGTGACTTCAGAAAATTATCTTGAAGGTTTATGATTACATCAAACTGAGTCTTGACGTAGTATCTGAATACCTGCTATTAAGTACTGCTTTACCGTTAGGGATTACCTTCTAAGGTTTGGTCACACCAGCAAACTGATACAGATCTTAATGTAAATAAAGAATTTATACTAACATTACCCATCTGTGTAATAGCATTTTAGAAATTTCTGCCTTGTATGTCCACTAGTGGCTAATCTGATGTTAGGGTGTTAGCCAGTCTTTCATGAGTGTTATTAGTTACAAATGTTAGGCTTCTGTTGGTATATTTAATATCAAGCTTTCTTTGTACATGATAGTTAATTTGCTTATTTTGGGTTCTAAAAGATAAGTGGACCTTAGTTTTGTAGTATTGTGCTTACCTTTAACCTTTTTTTCCCCCCACCTTCCAAAACATAGTCATTCACACATTCCCCATTTCTATTAGTGGCAAACATCAGTCGTTAAAATCTTAATTGTTAAGAAAAGTTCAGCTTCTGTCATCCTAAAGTAATTGTATCATACTGGATAGTCATTCCCAAGGAAATAGGCTTTCTTTTCCTAAGTGTGTATGTGTTCTAAAACTTCTATGTTTACAGTATTTAGAAAAGATGTTACGTTATTTAGAAGAGCAAGTCTTAACTGAGGTACTCATGTTTGTTTTCTTGGTAGTTTTTTTTGTTTTGTTTTTTAAGTTTTAATAGTAGTATGTTTTGTGATCGTTTCCTGGCCTGTGTTTTGATAATTGAATTTGTTTAGACATGAAATAATTTTGTTAAAGGCACAATTAATCACATTGGTTGTACTTTCAAGACAGACTTTAAAAATAAACAATTTAAAACCATTAACGTGATTATAGATTAATGTGATATTACACCTTAAAAGCTCAGAGATACCAACATTCACATCACAAGAGCACTTTGACTAAGTTACAAAACCTGAAACGTGATCTTTTTTATATTATTCACGTTAACTGCAAACAAATTGCTCATAAAGAGCATCAGTGCAGTGTTTTTAAAACTTTTACCTGGAATTACTTACATTTTTAACCCTGTTAAATATATGAAAGTATAAACATTTTAGTGTATTTTTTTCCATATATTTTGAGTAGAAAATACAGTTCCTAGTAGATGGAAGTATACATGACTGAGAGGAAGAAAAAATGTGTAAAATACAAAACTAGAGGTGAAAAGATTTTTCTGAACTCTGTTTACTGTAGTGTGCCTTCTCTCCTGTACTTTAAATACCTTATAAACAAAGGTTACCAGGGGTTAACCCTACCTTTCTTAGGATTAATGAAGAAAAAAGACTTCAGGTAAGGTCTCAGAAATGACAGTTTCCTAGCATAGGCTCTAGTTTTAAGTGTGCACGAACCTTTATGATAAAAGGTGTTTTCAACTATACTAATTTTTCCAGTAACAAAAAATCTGCATTGCTGAGTATCCACTTCTTAATGCAGATACAGACCAAGATACTTCTACAATTGCTTTTTAAAATCTTTTTTAAATGTATTTTTAAATCTTTATTTTGAGAGAGAGAGAGGGAGAGGGGCGGAGAGAGAAAAGACATAGGATCCCAAGCAGGCTCTGCACTGTCAGCACAGAGTTCTGAGTAAGCTCCCCAGCTCCCCTATAATTGCTTTTTAAAACATTATTCAGATTTATGAACGCCTAAATGCTCAACAGACTAAAAAATAAAGACCAATTTGTAAATAAGCCTATTTTAATGTTTCTTACAATAGAATAAATAGTTCTCTTGAAGGCTGCAGATATGTAAGGCTGTTGGGCAGTATTTGGAGAACCACCACAGAAACGGTGTCTTCTTAACTGGTGAGTAGTCTTCAGTAATTGTCAAGAGTTACTTGTCTGAAAGTGCTGTCAAACCAGCAAGACTGCATTTATGCATCCATCGTTTTCAGGATTGTTGGTAACCTGGGCATATTTTCCTGAAGAAAACAACGCGGGAAAAAGGAGAGATTTAGCTAATAAAAATTAACTTTGCCCAAAATATTTCTAATGGACACTTTCAAGAAAGAAAAAAATAAACGATAGTAGGATCAATGAGATTTTACAAAATCGCTCAAAATCAAACAAGTTCTGGAGGCAATTTTTACATACTATTGTTACACTTTTACAAACAGTGGTCAGCTCCATTCTGTTAGTACGTTGTATTAACAAGCCCTTGTGGATTTACCTGAGCATTGTTGCTTTTCCACACACTTTTCTTACTAGAAAATGCAGTAAGTTTTCATTAAGTTTCAAGTTAATCTAGCAACCTATTTTAAAACTTATGTCTGCCAATATGAAGTAGGAGTTAATGACTCATATAAAGACTCAATCAAGAAGTCAGAGTGTACTCTTCAATTGTGAAGAACATTAAAGCTTACCTGGACACTAAAAGCAGAAAACCAAGAAAACGAGGCATGGGGTCTTTCTGTTTTTTAATTATTATTGAAATAGTGTGGCTATGTGTTTGATGTAGGTCTCCCTTCCCCCATTCCTGGGGGAATTCTAATTCCTTCCAATATGTTACTTATAATTGTAACTTTCCATCTGCTTCTTTCATAGTTTCTCTTAAAACAGCCCTAAATCTAAAAATCTAGTACACTTTATAAACTGATATCAATAATCCAAACTAAAAAGAATCACATTCATAACTCTTGTGTCTACAGAAGTATTTTTCGTAAGTTTACGTCTGATTTACATTTTTACTTATCCAGCAATTCTGCATTAAAATTTGCTTACATACTTCCTACCAACTTAAAAATTTCAATTTTAGGGTTATAATAGCAGCAGCCCCATATTCCAAACTTTACTTACCCCAAATAACCTTGCCTCCTTGTGTCACAAGGCCCAACTCACTCACGTTCACTTCAATGACAGTACCTTTGGTAATAACACCCAAAGACGTATATAGTGGGGATGAGGGATTCTTTTTTACACCAAGTATTGGCAGGCAAAAGGTGGCTTTCAATTCAGGATGTGTTACATGGGCCTTTTTGAAACGTAAGCCCTAATAAGTCAAACACAAAAACGTTATGAGTCTAAAATGTTAACGATGAGCAATCATCTGCCTTTCCAATGGTCTTCCCCAACAAAAATCCTCATGGATTGACCAATGTCAAATCTTAAGGCATCAAATTAAATATTTATAAATTCTACCGACTACAAACCTGATAAATACATGGGGGAAAAACTCCAAACACATACTCCTGGAGTTGTTACCATGGAGCTTTACCTAGCATCATACTCAGGTTTTCCTCTGTAGTTACGTACATTTACTGAGAACTTGCTATATGCCAGGCACTGTGCTGAAGTGTACAAATAGCTCATTTAAGCATTATAACCTTACAACTCCTGTTTTGTTTTGTTTTGTTTTTTTTATAACATAAGGATTGACATGTGAAATGACTTGTTCCCCAGGTTAAATGGTATGTCTCTATATACCTTAGCTATCTTACATGATGAAAAAGGTGGGGTGGACTGTCAGCTTTTCATTGATGGTAATACTGGTCAAAGACTGGAGAAAGCCCAGACATCTTTTACAGAGACCACAGTCACTCAGTCACCTAGATATGGCCTCTTGGGGTGTAGCACTTCAGAAGCCACAACACTCTGCAGTCTCTTAAATTTGATTTTTCCACGTATGGGGTAAGGGTACATCAAGTACTTAGTAATGGACTCTTTAATGAAGCTTGTAATAAACTTACACAGTTGGGAATGCCCTTTGACTAATGCACAATAAGAGACTTATCTGTCAAGCTACAGAAAGCCTAGAACAACATGACCAGTATATTCTCTCCCTACAGAACTGATAAAGTTACCAAACTATATTTAAGAGATTATGAATATGAAATCAAAATAAGAGGCATCCATGATACAATCCAGGGACGGGTCAAGGTTTTCTGTAAAGGGATAGTGAACATTTTAGGTTTTGCAGGCCATATGGTCTCTCCTGCAACTACTCAAAAGTCTGCAGGAAAACACAGCCATACACATTATGTAAATGAAAGGGCACAGCTGTGTTTCGACAGAAATTTACAGAAACAGACTGTTTGACAACATTTTAATCCGTTAAAAATTATTCAGGTTGAGAAACGGGAACACTGCCAACCTTCCTCTGATTGTTTTTCTAAGCAGGTTAGATATCCAGTGGGGAGAGTAATTCAGTCTGTTTAAAGGGATTTTGCAAAAATACACAGCTGACCCACAAAAACAGGTTTGAACTGCACAAGTCCACTTACATGAAGACTTTTTTTTGATATTTATTTTTCCTTAATGATATTAACTTTTTTTTTTTTTTTTCTTTAAGTAGCCTTCATGCCTAGCGCAGAGTCCAATGTGGGGCTTGAACTCAACCCTGAGATCAAGACCTGAGCTGTGATCAAGAGTCAGATGCATAATTGACTCAACCACCCAAGTGCCCCTTTTTTTCTGGTGCCCCTTTTTCTTTAGCTTTAAGAATACAGTATATGTGTATTCACATATGTGTATTAACATACAAAATATGTGTTAATCGACAGTTGATGCCATCAGTAAGGCTTCCAGCAACAGTCTATTAGTTTAGTTTTTGAGGAGTCAAAAGTTGGATGTGGATTTTCAGCTGTGCAGGTGGTGGGCATCCCTAACCCAAGTTGTTCAAGGGTCAACCATATGTTCAATTACATCTTGGGAAAGGGGACCAGACTGGTTTTGACCATTGGTGTCAAAGGAAATTAAAGTCCCACTCTTAAATTAAGCTCTTTTTCCAATGATTACATACTGTTTTCAAAAGCATTAATTGCCCTAATAAATAGGATTTGCTTCTTGAAAAAAACTGTCCCTACTGAAGTTTTTGAACTGTTCTCAAATACAACAAGTGTCAGGTATATAGATTACTTGCTGAGTGAGTAAAATGACTTCATGTGGAAAATGAAGGTTCTAATATGCCATCTATTTAAAAATCAGGATCCACTGACACTGTAATGAAAACTACTTTTCATCTCTTGTTTCTTATGAAGACAAGATTCTTGACAGTACAGGAAAATTCCTAAGCCATCCCTGTCAATAACTTAAAATAACAAAAACAGCCTAAAAAATGTCTTTCAATCTCTTTTCATATCAATTTCAGGAATTTCAGGAAATTCTACTTTACCCAATTTAACACAGCAACCAATATTTAATCCATCCCACTCTGGCAAGGGACTTACCATTGGCCTAATGAATCTTTCATATTTAGGTGGTTTTCGAGTAAAGCCATCTCCAACAAAGCAGACTTTTGTAACCATCCTCTTCCATGCTTTCTTCTTTCTCTTTCCTGTTCGAATAACTTTTAATACTTCTGTTTCTCCCTGGGCACGAACTTTGGGCAAAGGGACTTCCCATTTTCCCTAAAAACAGACCATCATTTAAATTTGTTAGTAAACGGCAATGAGAATGAAAAATCAAATTTTTTTCCTAAACCCACAAGATTTTGGCTCAACTGTTTCTAGAGGTCTGTACTGTCTCCTCACAAGCCCCAAATTAATTGGAATTAATGAAGTTGCATATTATGAACACATTAAATAAAATGGTTTGCTTAAGCTAAAAATCTTAATGGCTTGTTATGGATGAAAAATGCCACCTGTAATAAGTCAGTGACTTCTTGAAACTATATGTGCTGACTACCAAATAGTTCATATGTAAAATTAGAAGACTGTTTCCACCTCTTAATATATCTGTTTTTACCTCAAGTGAACTGTTAGATTTTATTACTAGTAAGACAAAATCATCACCACATACTTTGAACCTCCCTAGAATGCAAATTATTTGAAAAAAGTGAAAGGTAGTATAAAGAATCTGACTTTGGGGTATCTGGGTGGCTCAGTCAATTAAATGTCCAACTCTTGGTTTTGGCTTAGGTCACGATCTCACAGTTTATGAGATCCAGCTCCACGTCAGGTTCTGCGCTGACAGCGAGGAGGCTGCTTGGGATTCTCTGTCTCTGCCCCTCCCCTGCTCTCTCTCAAAATAAATAAACACTGGAAAATTAAGTATTTAATAACTTTTAAAAAAATACTAAAAATTTTTTTTGACTTATTACTAACACATAGGTTCTAGAAGCAGTTCTACCATTTCATAGATCTGTGAGCATGAAGAATGATTTACAACCTCCTGGACTTCAGTCTTTTTATTTGTAAAATGAGGAGCGGTTAAGTAGATAACCTCTACTAAAGTAGAGGTTTTGGTGCTCAAGTTATACCATTCTAAAAAATTTTTTTTTTTTAACGTTTTATTTATTTTTGAGACAGAGAGAGACAGAGCATGAACGGGGGAGGGTCAGAGAGAGAGGGAGACACAGAATCGGAAGCAGGCTCCAGGCTCTGAGCCATCAGCCCAGAGCCCGATGCGGGGCTCGAACTCACGGACCGCGAGATCGTGACCTGGCTGAAGTTGGACGCTTAACCGACTGTGCCACCCAGGCGCCCCAGGTTATACCATTCTAAATGCAGATTCTTACACACCAAAAAAACAGTGTGGTTTTTTTTATTTAAAAAAAATTTTTTTTTTCAACTTTTTTTTTTTTTTTGGGACAGAGAGAGACAGAGCATGAACGGGGGAGGGGCAGAGAGAGAGGGAGACACAGAATCAGAAACAGGCTCCAGGCTCCGAGCCATCAGCCCAGAGCCTGACGCGGGGCTCGAACTCACGGACCGCAAGATCATGACCTGGCTGAAGTAGGACGCTTAACCGACTGCACCACCCAGGCGTCCCAACAGTGTGGTTTTTAAAATCAAATTTGGAGACTGAAAATTCTTTATAGATACCACATATTCTGTTGCTACCTAGATTTCTGTCAATTTATCCACAGGTGTTTAAAAACAGTACCTATATCTTTTCCTGTTTTTAGCAGAATTTAACCTAATTTGACACAAGCGCAATTTAGTAATGTTAAAAATTCTGAATTTTTATTTAAGTCAAATCAATTAGAGGGTTTTTCACTATTCTACTTCTGAACAAATTTTAGCACAGTAGGGCAGCAAAAAACCAGCAGTCGTATCTTTCTCTGCAAGAGCTCAACACTAGGAGGTGTCAAATGTAGGAAGTTGTTAAAACTCTGAATTTGAGATGCACTGCTAACTTTTTAAGTACTTTTTTACACTAAAGATGTGTGGTATTCTAATACATTTTTAAAAAGCTGTTAAACACTAACGTGTTCTGGTGATGAGAAAGTAAATATTTTATTAAATAATACAAAATGAAATTTACAAAGACTTTGATACCTGAATAATGGGAATAGTAGCTGGATTTCATGTATCCAATTAAACTGAAGGAAGAAAACTAAGATTAAATTTAAGTAATTCTCTCCTGAACAAAAAAGAAATAAATGCTTCAGTTTTCATTACTTACTGCTTTCTCTTTTCGTTTTTGTTTAATCATATTGGAAAGTACTTTAGCTCGGGACTGTCCCTCCCTGTCCAGCAGATACGCAGGTACTGCTCCTTGTGGAGTCTTTTCATCATTCTTTTGCTTGGTGTTTCTCTTTTCATGCATCTTGATACTATCAAGAAAGAAAAAGATTCAAGATTATCCGTTTTAAAACCTATTACTAAAAAGACATTAACTTGTTACAACAAAGAAATGATCACTTACGTCTTTTTCATTTGTATTTTCTCAGCATGGCGCTGTTTATGGTAGAGCTTAGCTTTCAGACCAATCATCTTTTTTGCCTTCTTTGAACGTTCATGAGCCTCTCGACCTTCCTTCTTTCTCTTTTTCTCATGGTAATCCAAACGATAGCCATAGCGCTTCCGGTGTAACTCAATATATTCGTTTTGTGGCTGTAACAATGCAAGAAACATTGATTTTAAAAATGACAGAATTATGTTAAAAAACTTTCTGAGCACCATATGAAGTATAGAAGGCCTTATGTCATCCAAATGTTCACTTGGTTAAGTAACTCTTGTGCTATTAAGCCTAGTCAAGTGAGTTAAAAAATGTTTGATCCTGGATGATATCAGGCATCAGGATTCACATCTGTAATAATCTCAGTGAAAGTTTCTGTTCATTGAAAGGAACTTCCAAAATCCACTGGCCCACAAAAAGGATGACCTGATTCCAGGATCTCTTTTTTTTTTTTTTCTTAACATCAGTAATCTGGTTTTTCAATATCGTCATCATTATCCTTTTTATTTAAAAAATTAGTAAGTCAGTTTTATTTACATACAATTTACATATAATGAAATGTGCCCTTTTAAGGTGCAGGTGTACAGTTTTAAGTTTTAAGAAACTATAACAGTTTTGTAACCACCACAATCAGAGGGAGTAAGAGAGTCGATTACCTCAGAAAACTTCCTTGTATATCTTTGAAAGCAATCCTTTTTTCCACCTCCAATCTGTATGTAGTATATTACTCTAGTTTTGCCTTTTGCAGAGCATAGAAACTTACATATTAACAATTTGTAGCCTTTTGCGTGTAGCTTTTCACTTAAGGCTTTTGAGATCCCCCACGTTGTTACATTCATCAGTACCTCAATCCTTGTTACTGCCTTGAGTCCCAGGTACGGATATACTGACCAGCTGATGGGTATTTGGGTTGTTCCCAGTTTTTAGCGAATTAACACGCGCCCGTAAGCCTCTTGTGTGGTCATATGCCAAACTGCTTTCAAAAGTGGTTGTACTCTTTTGCTGTCACCAGCAACGCCTCGGATCCCCTTTTGCTTTTTAAGGGCCAGTTTTATTTTACATGGCCACTTTTATTTTAAACATGTGGCCACAGTCCATTTGTATTTTAAGACTGCAAAAATAAAACAATGACGCAGTCAACTCCAGCACAGAGAATAATGCCGAGTGACAGTCAACCAGGTACTACGTATCAGGTGCGGTGTTTTCAACCGCTATCACATAAACGTTGCGGCAACCACCAGGAAGGTCCGTGGGAATACCACTTTGCAGAGAAACACTAAAGATTCAGTAGAAAGAGGGCAGATGTGACAGATCTGTGCTGTATGCCTGGCTCCGTTTCCTCAGCAATAAAACGAGGCGGCAGAGGGATATCGCTAGGCTCTGGCACTGACGACACACAACACGTGGCGAAGCCGGCAATTTAACAGAATCTGTGTCCCCCAAACAAGTTTTTTTTCACTCAACCGAGCCCACCCTTCCCTTCAGCAGTACCTCCCTTCCGCCTACCACCCCTCACCCCAGGGCCCCCGCCCCAGGGCCCTCGCCCTCCACCAGCTCTGTAGCCCTACGACCCGAGCTCCCAAAACTACCCCCCTCACCATGGTGACAGCCGCAGAGCCGCCGGGTGCAGGTGCCGGGGCGCAAGGAAGCTCTCAATTTTCGGGTCTCACAGACCCGCGAGTTCACTCCACGCACCCCGACGGGAAAGAGTTCTAAAACGACCGAGTGCGGAGAAAGCGCGACACATCAGTTCCGAACCTGGGGTTTTGACGTTTAGATAGAAGGGCGGAAGTTGCCGACAGGAGGCATTTGGGTGGTGCACCGCCGGAAGTGGTGGAGTGCGGCGGCCGGAGGACGTGGGTGAGGAAGCCGGAGGACGTGGGTGAGGAAGCTCGAAGTTCCTTTCTGGTGGTACTAGGGCTTTCGCCGAAGTAGTGTATCGTGACGGTGAGGCCTTTGCGGACTTCGGCGCGGTCTGCACCGGCGGCTCTCAGCACCTGGCGGGAAAAAGCCGACCTCCGGTATGCGCTCCAGTGCCAGGTGGGTCGCGGACCGCGCGTTGCGACTCCCGCGTGCCTATGACCCTGCCCCCTTGGCCGCCGTGCCCCCTTGTGGGATACAACAGCCAGCCACGGAGGAGGAGGAAAGGATCCCCCCCCCCCCCCCGCCCCGAAGGCCTTCATCCTCCCCCTCAGTCTCAGTGTATGGATTCGAGGCAGTTTTTCATGGCTCTATCTTCTAATGTGATTTATTTTCTTTAAAACCCTAATTCTGACATTTGTGCATTTTCAGGTGCAATACATTACGTAATCTCTCTTCCTAGAATACACTTCCCCCAGGTATTGCTTCACACACTTGAGTTCTTTGCTTAAATGTCATTTATTTTTGTTTTGTTTTTTAATTTATTTTATTTTACTTTATTTTTTAAATTTACATCCAAGTTAGCGTATAGTGCAACAGTGATTTCAGGAGTAGACTCCTTAGTGCCCCTTACCCATTTAGCCCACCCCCCTTCCCGCAGCCCCTCCAGGAACCCTCTGTTTGTTCTCCATATTTAAGAGTCTTTTCTGTTTTGTCACCCTCCCTGTTTTTATATTATTTTTCCTTCCCTTCCCTTGTGTTTATCTGTTCTGTCTTAAAGTCCTCATGTGATTGAAATCATATATTTGTCTTTTTCTAATTTCGCTTAGCATAATACCCTCCAGTTCCATCCACATAGTTGCAAATGGCAAGATTTCATTCTTTTTGATTGCCGAGTGATACTCCATTGTATGTATATGTGTGTGTGTGTGTGTATGTGTATGTGTATATATATATATATGTATGTATATATATACACCACGTCTTTATCCATTCGTCCATCGATAGACATTTGGGCTCTTTCCATACTTTGGCTATTGTTGATAGTGCTGCTATAAACATTGGGGTGCATGTGTCCTTTCAAAACAGCACACCTGTATCCCTTGGATAAATGCCTAGTAGTGCTATTGCTGGGTCCTGCGGTAGTTCTGTTTTTAGTTTTTTGAGGAACCTCCATACTGTTTTCCAGAGTGGCTGCACCAGCTTGTACTCCCACCAACAATGCAAAAGAGATCCTCTTTCTCCGCATCCTCCCCAACATCTGTTGTCGCCTGAGTTGTTAATGTTAGCTATTCTGACAGGTGTAAGGTGGTATCTCATTGTGGTGTTGATTTGTATTTCCCTGATGATGACTGATGTTGAGCATTTTTTCATGTGTTGGTTGGTCATCTGGATGTCTTCTTTGGAGAAGTGTCTATTCATGTCTTTTGCCCATTTCTTCACTGGATTATTTGTTTTTTGGGTGTTGAGTTTGATAAGTTCTTTATAGATTTTGGATACTAACCGTTTATCTGATATGTCATTTGCAAATGTCTTCTCTCAGCTTAAATGTCATTTAAATGTCACTTGAGTAAGTGACCTTGGTTACAGTTACTGCCCAATTTTTCTTTCCTAATTCTCTGTAGCACGTATTACCATATGAGATGCTATGTATTTTATTTATTCTTTTTGTCTATTTCCACCAAATAAGATATAGACAGTATGAACCCAAGGATGTCTTTTGTACACTAATTTTATTTTATTTTTATTTTATTTTATTTTATTTTATTTTATTTTATTTTATTTTATTTTATTTTATTAATTTTTTTTAAATATATGAAATTTATTGTCAAGTTTGTTTCCATACAACACCCAGTGCTCATTCCAAAAGATGCCCTCTTCAGTACCCATCACCCACCCTCCCCTCCCTTCCACCCCCCATCAGCCCTCAGTTTGTTCTTATTTTTTTTTTTTTCAACGTTTATTTATTTTTGGGACAGAGAGAGACAGAGCATGAACGGGGGAGGGGCAGAGAGAGAGGGAGACACAGAATCGGAAACAGGCTCCAGGCTCTGAGCCATTAGCCCAGAGCCCGACGCGGGGCTCGAACTCACGGACCGCGAGATCGTGACCTGGCTGAAGTCGGACGCTTAACCGACTGCGCCACCCAGGCGCCCCTGTTCTCATTTTTTAAGAGTCTCTTATGCTTTGGCTCTCTCCCACTCTAACCTCTCTTTTTTTTTTCCTTCCCCTCCCCCATGGGTTCCTGTTAAGTTTCTCAGGATCCACATAACAGTGAAAACATATGGTATCTGTCTTTCTCTGTATGGCTTATTTCACTTAGCATATCACTCTCCAGTTCCGTCCACGTTGCTACAAAGGGCCATATTTTGTTCTCATTGCCACATAGTACTCCATTGTGTATATAAACCACAATTTCTTTATCCATTCGTCAGTTGATGGACATTTAGGCTCTTTCCATAATTTGGCTATTGTTGAGAGTGCTGCTGTAAACGTTGGGGTACAAGTGCCCCTATGCATCAGAAATTTTAATCCCTTTACTTAGAAGGCAGTGGTAGATACAACAACAGTAAATTCTTGTTGAATAAATGAACTTAATTCTCATACTGATCCCGTAGTGTTGTAGATGGAAAGATAGGCTCAGAGATTTTAACTGATATATTAAAGATCACAGAATTGGGACTCCAGCAAGTCCTCTAAACTAGTAGGATCTTTGCACCACAAGGGAAGGGTCCACTTGAAGTTTGTATTATAATTAGAAGTTTATGAAAAGTTTTTAAAAGACTTTCATTGCATTGTAACATACACGCAGAAAAATGCATACTATAGACATATGCTTCAGTGAGTTTTCAGACTCTGACCACACCCTGTAATTCACACCCGAATCAAGAAGTTATATTAGCCTGCACCTCAGAAGTCCTCCTCATGCCTCTTTCCAGTCACTGGACTCCCAAGTAGAAGAACTATCCTGACTTGTAGCAGAATGGATTAGCTTTGCCCATTTTATACTTTACATAATAGGAATCATACAGTATGAACCCTTTTGTGTTGGTTTCGTTTGGTTAACATTGTGAAATTTATCCTTATTGTTTCCTGTTGTAGTTCTTTCAGCTTATGGAAACTTTTAGTAGGTTTAAGTTGTGAGATCATCAGTATGTTTTTTCATTTATGATTGTCAAAGCCACTCATGCACTCTTTGCCTTTTGAATCAAGAACAGAAAATAAATGAAGTTCTAAAGGTTAAGCAGTTGTCACATTTTGATTTGTGTAAAATAGAGGAGGCAAAGTGGTTGGCTATGTTGTTTATCATTTGTTCTTACTTTCAGCTGTGATTGCAGGTTAAAAATGGTTGCTTAAGCAGATTAATGTCAGCAAAACTCTTTTAGAGAAACTTACTTCCCTATATATATGGTAGTAGCCAAATTGGATATCATCACTTCTTTTTACCTATTAAAGTCTATAGTAGCTATCTGTTGTTTGCATGCTGGCAGTTAGAAGCATAAAAGTGCATTCTTCTGATCTGGATGAAACTTTAGGTAGAATTTATTGATACAGATGAGATTATAAGTGAAACGTCCGGAGGTTGTGAAAGCTGATTTATAAATTGATTGTGTGTGGTTAAAAAAGTCAAGCTTCTTTACATTAAAGAATAGGTATGGTAAGACCTTTGTAAAAATTGCCATGAATGAAATAGTTACTACTGTGATATGCATGAGACAGAATAGAATTTTTAAAGCTAACCTTTTTCTTGAGGTTGGGGATCATGTGTTACTTACTTTTTTTATTTCTGATAACCAACTCCCTGTGTTGCTGCAGTAAATGTAGATGAACCGGGGAATTGTGAAGTGCTTTATCAGTCCAGTTGATCTAAATTTAAGAGTATCTTTACCTGAGTTTTTTTTTTCCTTTAGCGAGTAAAAGTTAATTGGGCAAACTTTTTTCTTGAATGAAGTTAAAGGCTAGAACTGATTTTTAAAATTTAGATAAAATGTACCTCACTTTAGATGATTTGTTTTAGAACTTCTGCTAGAAATAAATAAAAACGAGTGTTTAGATTGATAGCATGAGATGACCTAGTCAACATAAAGAGAAAAAGCAAAGATATTAGGGATTGACATTAATCAATAATAAACATATTGGGCTAATTCAAACTTGATATTTTTCTAAAAAACATTGAATATGATACAAATCTGAAATGAAGTTTCTAATTGAGAAATTACTAAGTACAGTGACAAATATCTGCAAACAGACCATTTGAACTTGATGCTGTAGCATCTTTTTTCATATATTACTTGATTCTTAGCAACATCATCTTCATTTTGCTTGCATGCTGATGTATTTTGTGCTTGTTCTTTAGTGGTCCATGATTTCTGTTTTTGTATATTAAGTTTTACAGGCATGATTCTCTACTCATGTTTTAAAAAACAAACCCTGAGTTCTTTGTATTTGTTCATAGTGTAACTTGTTGCTAGTAATGTAGAATGGGTAGTTCGCCTTTTTCCCCCTCATTATTGCTTTTGTTCCATCAGGTGTTACAACATTTAGTGAGTTCTTTATTCTCCAAGGCCTAAGGAGGTCTGGGCCTTATAGAATAACTCACTTTATAGCACCAGTAGTAGGCATCCATTTTTGTTGAAGATCATTGATCCACAGGGAAGAAGAAAATCACTGGAGGGCCCTAAATCAACTTAATAGATCAAAAAGTGTAGCATTGTGCTGGGCAGTGTTAGTGGAAGATCCTTCCATTTGGAGAGCTCACAGTAGTGGAGATAGCTTATAAATATTTTATATGTCGTGAGTAAATATAAGTTCTGAGTGTTATAAAAACATAGAGAAGGTGGTATTAAAACTTTCTAGGAAATTAGGAAAAGGTTCCAAGCTGGGACTTGAAGATTGAATGGAAATTTACCAGGTGTGGGGTCTTGGGGATTCTAGGACTGCTTTCAGGCCGTGGCAACATTACATACAAAGATGTGAAGATGCCATAGCATGGTGTTCCTGGGGAATTTTGGCTACAGCTCTCTGGTTTAGAGTAGGGAATAGGAGAGTACAAGTCATGAAGGTAGTTTGGGACAAGTTTTGTTGTATTAAGAACCTTTAAATGTTTTGAGTAGGGAAGTGACAAGAGGATGTTTTTTATTTGAAGGATATGTGTAAAGAATGGATTAAAGCATTATTTCCCACTTCAGTGATTTGAGTACTACTTTTTGAGACTGGTCATATCTGAATGTCAGCTATGTTATTATTTCCTTAATATTTTTCCTTAAACTCACCTTTTAAAGCAAATTATTTTAATTTCTTAAGTATTACTGTCTACAAAATGGATTCTCTTGGCTAGTTTTTCTGATATTTGGTAAATCATTTTTTTTTCTTAGAACCTAAAATAATCATGGGCATTCACTTGGGGAAACAGGGTGTTGGAATAAGTTTTAAAAATGTAGCTAAAGGAACTCTTCACACTCTTAAAAATGATTCAGAACTCCAAAGAGTTTTGTTTATGTGTGTTATAATTCATATTCAATCTTTAGATATTAAAACAAAACTTTAAAATATTTTAGTAATTCACTTAAACATAGTAAATCAACTAACTATTGACGTAAGTTATACAGTTTTATGGGAAATAATCTATTATTTTCCAAAACAAAAATAATTTCATTTGAGGAATCTTTTACACTGCCTTAGTTTTACAAATCTCTTTAATTTTGGGCATAACAGAATACAGCTGACATCTCATATCACCTTCTGTATTTGTTACTATATATGTATGTTTTTTATTTTTGATTGAACTTCTGAAGTAAGTCCAGCCTCATACATATAGGTGGTTGAGAAAAGGAAGAGTATTTTAATAGTCTTTTCAGAAAATTGTGCATGACTTTACCAGGCTTTTGACAAGTGGTAGTTTCTTAGTGCAATGTGAAGTCAAACTCTGTTAGTGAGTTTTTTTGTATTTTATTGTGTTAAAATCTGTTCTACTTTAGAATGGATCTAACATGCATGATACTGCAAACATTGTTTGGTACTGGAAATGAAGAGGGATTGGATTCAAGGTATATTTAGGAAATAAAATCAAAAGGATTTGATGACTTCCTAAATGAGGGCTAGTGAATATGTCTGTTCCAAGACACAGGAACAGATTTAGGAGGAAGAATAATGAATTTTGACATGGATTCTTGTATAACATAGCACACAGTCTGTCTCCCTGCTCCCCACCCAGTGTCAGATACTTCTATGAAATTTTCATAGCCTTGATAGTGTACTTGAAACATAGTGAATATTCAGTTCAGTAAATATTTTTGTTTTTAATTTTTAAGTTTATTTATTTTGAGAGAGAGAGAGTACGAGCAGGGGAGGGGCAGAGAGAGAGGAAGAGAAAGAATCCCAAGCAGGCTCCATGCTGTCAGCACAGAGACCAATGTAGGGCTCCAACTCAGAAACTGTGAGATCTTGACTCAGGTCGAAACCAAGAGTCAGATGCTTAACCGACTGAGCCACCCAAACACCCCATCAATTCAGTAAATATTTTTAAACTAAAGTTCCTTAGTTTTGGAGGGGAGGAGTTAAGATGGCAGAGCGCATGGAGACCCTGAGGTTGTCTCATCCCTGAAATGCAGCTAGATCAGCACCAGACCATTTTGAACACCTAGGAAATTGATCTGAGGATTAACACAACAATCTGCATAACTTGAGCCACAAAACTTGGCAGGTACTCGGTACAGAGAGGTGAACTGGTGGAGAGAAAAGCCATGGAGGGTAGGGAGCCATTTTCATGGAGAGAGCACAGAAAAAAAGGGGATAGTGCAGTGCATCAGGATTGTGCAAGAAAAGCACTCTCTGAAAGTAGCTGGAGAGAAAGAGAAAGAGTGAAAACACTTGCAGGGGACTGAACAAGAAATCTGTTCTCCAAAACTACTGACAGGGTGAAAGTAGAGGGTTTTAGTACCACCAGGATTCTATTAACATTGGAGAGCAGAGTCTGAAGTTTCAGAGCTCGGTGACTGGTGGTGCTCTAGGGAGGAATTAGGGTGAATCCCCAGGAGTAGGCAGCAGGGTCTGAGGGGTCCCTGTGTCACATGGGGAGAAGTGGTTCCCCTGCTTGGAGTACATTTGGTAAAGGCCATATGGCCTCTCCTGGGCCAAGGTCCCAGTGGACCCTGGAGAGCAGCCACATTTGCTGGTATTGGGACAAAGATACCAAAGTGCAGTAAAACCTGATGCTAGCTGTGTGTTGTGGTTTGCGATAATTTCTGAAACTCTGCTGCTGCACTATTGCATGAATGTTTTCTGAGGCAAGCCGGCACCCGGCCATTGCTCAGTGAGACCCTCCCCCAGAGGGTTGGTGTGGGTCCATGCTGCAGGGTCCTCTCAAGTGTGGAGTTTTGAAACACAGCCCCATGTGAGATAAAACTCTGGAGGGAGGTGGCACCTGGAAGGTGGGCGGACAGCTTACAGGGTAGAGACGGGGTGGACAGAGGTCTGAGATGGAGGAGAGGTACTTGATCACGGTTGGGTGAGAGCGCAAATGTCCTGTAACAGAGAGGAGGGAGCTGGGTGAAGCCATTTCCACTTCCCCCCGTGCTTGCACACATGTGCCACCCCAGTAAGGTAAGCAGCGCCACCTAGTGGAGATCAGAGCCCCACCCAACTGCGCCCATCAAGCACATCCCCGGAAGATCAGCACAAGTCACTCCACCGGCTTAATGTACAGAACGCAGAGTGCTTCATAGTTTCATTTCTAGGGGAGACTGCATATAACTTCATTCGGGTTTCATTCTGTTTGCTGGTTCATTTGTTCATTTTCTTTGCTTCTGTTTTTGCTTAAATTGTTTTCTTTTTTTTCTTTCATGGATACAGAAAGAAAAATTTTTTAAATTTTTTTACTTTGATTTTTATTTAAAAAAATTTTTTATTCTATTTCATTTTATTTATTTTATTCTATTTAATTTTTTTAACTTTAACATTTTTTCTTTACCTTTTTTCTGTATTCTATCAAGCTTCTTTAAGCAAGCAGAAACACACCTAGGATCTAGCTTCTTCCTTTGTTTGATTTTTTTGTTTTGTTACTAATTTTTTAATATTTTTTATTTTATTAATTTTTTCTTCCTCCAAAATGACAAAATGAAGGAATTCACCGCAACAGAAAGAACAGGAAGAAATAACAGCAAGGGACTTAACACAGATATAAATAAGATATCTGAACCAGAATTTAGAACCATGTTAAGAATACTGGCTGGGGTTGAAAAAAGCATAGAAGACAGAAAAGAATCCTTTTTTGCGGAGATAGAAGAAATAAAATCTAGTCAGGCTGAAATTAAAAATGAAAACATGACAGCCCAAAACCTCTGACATGCAGCAAAGGCAGTCATAAGAGAGAAGCATATAGCAATTCACACCTTCCTAAAGAAGGAAGAAAAGTCTCAAATACACAACCTAACCTTACACCTAAAAGAGCTAGAAAAATAACAGCAAATAAAACCCAAAGCCAGCAGAAAAAGGGAAAAAATAAAGATTAGAGAACAAGTCAATGATCTTAAAATATAAAAAACAAAACAGTAGAACAGATCAATGAAATCAGGTGATGGTTCTTTGAAAGAATTAAGAAAAGTAGAATATTCCCTAGCCAGATTGATCAAAAAGAAAAGGGAAAGGACCCAAGTAAATAAAATCACGAGTGAAAGAGGAGAGAATCACAACCAACACTGCAGAAGTACAAGCAATAGTAAGAGAATATGAGGAGCAATTATATGCAAACAAATTGGGCAGTCTGGAAGAAGTGGACAAATTCCTAGAAACATATAAACTACTAAAACCGAAACAGGAAGAAATAGAAAATTTGAACAGACCCGTTAACAGTAAAGAAATTGGATCACAGACCAAAAATGTCCCAATAAAGAAGAGTTCAGGGCCAGATGGCTTTCTGGGGGAATTCTATCAAACATTTAAAGAAGAGTTAACACCTATTCTTTTGAAGCGATTCCAAAGAATAGAAATGGAAGGAAAACTTCCAGACTGATTCTGCGAGGCAATATTACTTTGATTTCAAAACCAAAGATCCCACTAAAAAGGAGAACTACAGGGGCACCTGGGTGGCTCAGTCAGTTGGGCATCCGACTTTGGCCCAGGTCATGATCTTGGCAGTCTGTGAGTTCGAGCCACGCATCAGACTCTGTGCTGACAGCTCAGATCTGGAGCCTGCTTCGGATTCTGTGTCTCCCTCCCTCTCTCTGTCCCTCCCCCGTTCACACTCTGTCTCTCAAAAATAAACATTAAAAAAAATAGTGTTGGGAAAACTGCTCAGTGCAGAAGAATGAACTTGGACCACTTTTCTTACACCATATACAAAAATAAACTCAAAATGGATGAAAGACCTAAACCTAAGACAGGAAGTCATCAAAATACTAAAGGAGAAAACAGGCAACAACCTCTTTGACTTCAGCCACAGCAACTTCTTACTTGGTAAGTCTCCAAAGGCAAGGGAAACAAAAGCAAAAATGAACTATTGTGGCCTTATCAAGATAAAAAACTTCTGCACAGCAAAGGAAACAATCAGCAAAACTAAAAGGCATCCAGCGGAATGGGAGAAGATATTTGCAGATGACGTGTCAAATAAAGGGTTAGTATCCGAAATCTATAAAGAACTTATCAAACTCCACACCCAAAACCCAAATAATCCAGTAAAGGCATGGGCAAACGACATGAATAGACACTTCCCCAAAGAAGACATCCAGATGGCTAACAGACACCTGAAAAGATGCTCAACATCACTCATCAGAGAAATATAAACTAAACCCACAATGAAATACCACCTCACACCTGTCAGAATGGCTAAAATTAAAAACTCCTAGCAACAACAGATGTTGGCAAGGATGTGGAGATGGGAATGCAAAAACTGCTTCAGCCACTCTGGAAAACAGTATGGAGGTTCTTCAAAAAATTAAAAATAGAATTACCTTATGACCCAGTAATTGGATTACTAGGTATTTATCCAAAGGATACAGGAGTGCTGATTGGAAGGGGCACGTGCACCCCAATGTTTATAGCAGACCTATCAACAATAGCCAAAGTATGGAAAGCCCAAATAACTATCGACTGATGAATGGATAAAGGAGATGTGGTATATATATTCCATGGAATATTACTTGGTGATCAAAATAATGAAATCTTCCCATTTACAACAATGTGGATGGAACTACAGTGTATTATGCTAAATGAAATAAATCAGAGAAAGACAGGTGATTTCAGTCATATGTGGAATTTAAGAAACCAAACAGATGACCATAGGGGAAGGGAAGCAAAAATAATATAAAAACAGAGAGGGATACAAACCATAAGAGACTCTTAAATACAGAGAACAAACTGAGGGTTGTTGGCTGTGTGTAGGGTGGGGGGAGGAGCTAAATGGGTGATGGGCATTAAGGAGGGCACTTGTTGGGATGAGCACTGGGTGATACATGTAAGTGATGAATCACTAAATTCTACTCCTGAAACAATTTTTACAGTATATGTTAACTAACTTGGGTTTCAATTAAAAAAAATAAACACGCTTAGTTTTTATAGTCACAGAAGACAACTTGCTCTTGTGTATTTTTTTACATATTTATGGTATGAATGAATAAAATCAGAATATATAAGTAAACCAATAAGTTACATTACCAATGAGAAATTAACAAATTAACATGTAGAAGCTTACCTTTTTATACTAAATTTTACGTAAATACATAGATGCATTTTGGTTACATTTTTATAATTCCAATCTCTTTTATGGTATGTACATATCTTGAAGAATTAAAACGTTGAAAAAATAAAGAATATTTTAGCTTGAGAACCATATTTCTCATTTTTGTCAGAATTTTTATTTTCTGAATGATGCATGGAGTTTTTGATAGCTAAAAGTATTGTACCTATTGTTTCAACATAATACATTGTTACCATATATGTTGCATATGCTTCACATATGTCTTACTGACATATAATATGCAAACTTAGTTTAAAATTTTTGTATATTTCTTTTTCAGAGAATAACAGAGGATCAACATGTTGTCCAACTTGAGGAAATTTGTAGTCAGTCATAAGAAAATACCCATCCTGCACGTTAATGTAAGTTTTTCTTGTAAAATTAAATGTACTTCACGTTCAGTTCCTTTACTTTCCCAAAGGGCTGGTATACTCTTAGACTAGTGTATCTTTATTTTCAACAGTTTTTCTTAACAGGGAGTGTGGGAGAAACTGTAACAAAGAAGCAGCAGACCTTATCACTAGTCTGTAAATTCATTTGGCTACTTGAAAATTCACTGTGCAGCGTTTTAAAGAATATCCTTTTGTATATTCCATTTTGAAGTCATTAGTGTCCCAAAGACTTACACAGGTTTTCTTTAGTGTGTTCATTGCTGATGCTTTCAGACTACATGTCTGTGACAGGTAGCTACTCTCTTACCCAGGTCAGTATGCAGTGGAAATTTAAATATCTTTGAGGGGCGCCTGGGTGGCGCAGTCGGTTAAGCGTCCGACTTCAGCCAGGTCACGATCTCGCGGTCCGTGAGTTCGAGCCCCGCGTCGGGCTCTGGGCTGATGGCTCAGAGCCTGGAGCCTGTTTCCGATTCTGTGACTCCCTCTCTCTCTGCCCCTCCCCCTTTCATGCTCTGTCTCTCTCTGTCCCAAAAATAAATAAACGTTGAAAAAAAAAAATTAAATTAAATATCTTTGAGTCTATACTTTTGAAATATTTCTTAGGATAACAGTGTTTTATTGACAAAAACTTGCTAACTAATGTAGAAGTGATATAGAATACAGGCATGCATTCCAAGATAGCATTAAAAGGCAGATTGTGACAACCCCAAATTATTATACTAACTATAATAATTCCAAATGTATTAGCAGCCATTAAATGTGTATCTAGTTGTTTGGGGATAAATTGGGATGGGTAATAATCAACCTCTGTGTGGAAACACTGGGAGAAGATACTAAAGAAACTTTTAAAAAATGCCAGTCCCTAGTTCTCCCAACTACCCCCCCCCATCTCGCCAAATGTTTTTTAAAGTTTCCCAGGTGATTCTAATTTGTAACCACTTTTATAAATCCCCAAAACAGCTAATGGTTTTAGAGTTCATGACCCCCACCAGCTCTTAGCAGCTGTAGAGGGGAATCAAGAAGTAGCCAGGGTGAGAGACCTGATTAACTTTTCTGGCTCTCTGGAAACTTCAGGGCTGTGGTTCTCAAACTGTAGCTATCAGAATCACCTGGAGGGCTTGTAGAAATGCAGATTGTTCAGTACACCTAAAAGTAATACAACACTGTGTTCATTATACTTCAGTTAAATAAAAATTCCCACAGATTGTTTGCCTCTGTCCCCAGAGTTTGTTATTTTCTTGTCTGGAGTAGATCTGTAGAATTTGTGTTCCTTGTGATATTAATGCTGCAGATCTTAGAGAACCATCATCTAAGATCAGCTCAAAATAGCAAGTCAGTTTTAGTTTTATTTTTGTTCTTTCCTGTAGTATAGTTTTGGGTTGTCACTTTTTAAAGGAGCTAGAGTTAATAAATTCAGACTACTTTAAGGAGATTCAAAGTATTTCATCTTCTCACAAAGTGTAGTTATGATGTTAAAAGTACTGTAATCAGAAATGCTAAAATAAAATTAATGTCAGGGTTCTTTTCCTCCTCACTAGAATATGTGTTGCTCTAAAATGAGAGCAAGTTTACAAAGACTAAAGTCACATGTGCCTCTTGGAAGAAACTACAGTTCTCTACCAGGTACAAAATTTGATTTTCATTTTACTGCATGTTTGCTTTCTCTCTTGTTGGCAAGCATTCCATTTTCAGAATACTGCTTCCTTTTTACTTCTTGACTATTTCCTTAAGATTATTATGAGTTGGATGTATTCTGATAGATGCCAGGGGTAGTAGGCCTGTGCTCCTTATCTGCTCCCCATCCACATGAGTTAAACAAAGAGAAAGGTTGGTGGCTTTAGTCGCTGGCTCAAAAGTTTAGCGGGTTGTCTATTTGTAGAGTGCTCTTGCTGTAAAATACTTACTTTCTAGTCCTTTTCTGGTTTTTATACATAAGTATTTTCTGTCATTCGAGGTTTGCCCAAATCATTTATTTTAAAGGTTCTTAAGAGTAGTTGGTTAAATACTTATCTGGGATAGTTTACGTTAGGTAGTATGGCTATTGAAAGCTGGTAGCCTGAGCAACTAATTCTGAATGGTCTTCTGTGTTTGAAGCAAGCAAGCATATGGGAGACTCATTAAAACTAGTTGCATTCTGTTGCTGTTCGAATTACCATCTTTGTCATGTGAGAGTAATGGAGTAATGATACTGATTGTGTGACTGTTAAGGGCATGTGAATTTAATGGTCTGCAGTATTGGCTTGTATCTACGTTTCTATATTTTGCTCATCAAATTTATCTGTAGCCATACAGGCCATCCTTCAGTCTTCGAACTGCTAGGAGGTTTTCAAAATACAATAGAACTATTCTTAATTTATTGTAGAAGTTTTGCAAAACTGATTTAAATAGGTGTAGATTAAATTTATAAATGTAACTGCATTTTTGCTTTAAAATTAATAAAATATATAAGTGTGGAGTAAATTTTTATGGGCTTTTTGTATTCGAGAAATACTACTTGGCCTTTTGGAAGTCTTAGATTGTTATAGCTCCAATTCACTGATACTTCCCAGGCCATCGTTAAAGATATTGTATGTTTGGAAATACTGAGGGAAGATGGGTTTCAAATTGTACAGAAATTCATCGTCATCTGATATGAGGATCACTCTTAACTCTTTAGGCCTTGACATTGCAGGTTCACAGGACTGTGCATTTTATTTTTCTTTGGTTCAGGAGCTGTTGCCTTAAGATCATTGCTATGAACATTCTTCTATATTTTTTATGTCTATTGTAGAATTGTAGAAAGTGGCAAAGATTAGGGGCACCTGGGTAGCTAAGTCGATTGACCTCAGTCAGTTGGTTCAGGTCATGATCTTGCGGTTTGTGAGTTCGAGCCCCACATTGGGCTCACTGCTGTCAGAACAGAGCCTGCTTTGATTTTCTAGCCCCCTCTCTCATACCCTCTGTCTGCCCCTCTCCTGCTTATGCTCTGTCAAAAATAAATAAACATTAAAAAAAAGTGGGAAAGATTGGGGTAAATTTATATTTTTCTAAGGATGTCTTCTAGAAATTTATGTTTGAAAATTTACCTTATCATCATCCATTGCCTTTTCTTTAGAGATATAACTTTTAGGTAAAAGAAAGTTTTATTTATCTTGGATTTTACTGTACTTGGAATTACTGTATTTGCTTAAAATTATTTTAACTTCTTTGTCAATTAAAGGAAAATTTCTTAAACTTTTCAATTATAACCCTCTTTCCATTAGGTTTGATAGGAAATGATATCAAATCCCTTCATTCTGTCATCAATCCTCCCATAGCTAAGTAAGTACTATCATTGATACTGTCTTTTTCATTCACTGTGTGAAAAGGTAAAGGTTTCTGTCATGGGCTTAATTTAGCATTGTTAATTTAGCTTTCTGCCCTCGCTAACTATAAATAGATGTTGGTATATATCTTTAAAGCTATTTTTTTTTCCATTTCAGTGCTAAATATTTTTAATGTAGCAGCAGCACAATTTTCCTAGAACTAAAAGTAAAATTCACAAGATTGTAGTTAGCTGTTTGTTATTTAGCTGTTTTGTCAGAATAATGTGGTAGGGATGTATTTTCTGGTTTTGTCGTTTTTATGAAATAGTAACTAGCTTTGAAATTTGCCCAGCATATAGAATACATATTTTGGTTCTACGGTTTTAGTAATGACCACTATGTAACACATGCTTTTTTTTTTTTTTTCTCCATCTTTCAAACAGAATCCGAAATATTGGAATTATGGCTCATATTGATGCAGGCAAAACTACCACCACAGAAAGAATATTGTACTATTCTGGATACACAAGATCGCTGGGAGGTTAGAATGGATTCCTCCTCACCCCAACCCCCATTAGCAAAAACATCACTGGAAAATGTTTTAAGAAGTCAACCTAGAGATCTTGAGTATGGCATGGAAGTACTGATGTCTAAACCACAACATAAAGATAAGGTAGTTGCAACACCCACCAAAGAGTTTTCTTAGGTTCAACTCAACATTCAGACTCACAGGACTATCTTGGACAACAATTCGCCCTCATCTACTCAGAATGCTATAGGACAGGAACCATAGCTTCCCCGCATACCAGCAATAGGTGTTTCTTTCTGCACGAGTCCTTAATGCAGTGCACATAGCTATCTGGGAACTAACTTCTTTGGCCACTCAAAAGTGACAGTACAGGGACGCCTGGGTGGCTCAGTCGGTTAAGCATCCGGCTTCAGCTCAGGTCATGATCTCGCGGTTCGTGAGTTCAAGCCCCGCGTTGGGCTCTGTGCTGACAGCTCAGAGCCTGGAGCCTGCTTCGGATTCTGTGTCTCCCCCTCTCTCTCCCCCTCCCCTGCTCATGCTCTGTCTCTCTCTATCTCTCAAGAATAAATACACTTAAAAAAAAAATTTTTTTAAGTGACAGTACAGTTTAAGGCAACAGAATTCACAGGAGCTACCCTGGCTTACAAGCTTCAGGCCCCTTAGGCCCCAAAACCTCTCGTTACAGCTCCGTGGGCTCTCTTCCAGATTTACTAGAAAGGCTGTGCCATATCCCACTCAGGGGAGCTTCAGGTTGTGTATCTCCATCAAGTATTTACAATTCATATATAGCTCTTCCCAATTCAGATGTACCTTACCAATCACAAATTATTTTTTCTGTAAGATATGTTGCTGTGGCGTCTGGGTGGCTCATTCATTGGAATGCCTGACTCTTGATTTCGGCTCAGGTTATGATTTCACGATTTGTGGGCTCAAGCCCTGTGCTGACAGCCTGGAGCCTGCTTGGGATTCTCTCTTTCCCTCTTTCTCTGTCTCTCCTATACTCAGACGTGTGTGCACGTATGCTTCTGCTCAAAATAAATATTTTTAAAAAAGAGAGATATTTTGCCTAGCAACATAGTTGACATACTTGTGTTCTCTGGTTTCTAGAAGAAAAGAACTAGAAAGTTAATTGAATCAAATTCTCTTGCAGAAGAAAGGATTTTGTTAATCCAATTCACAGTAGAAATAGTAGCAGTAGTAGCAGTATTTACTTAAGTTTTGATTTTATTTTTTAATTATAAGATGTCAAAAATGGTAGTTCTTGACCAGTCTTGCACATTTGAATCCCCATGTAATTTTTTTGTTTTATTTTGTTTTTAAATAACAGTGCCTTAGCACCACGCTGGAAATTAAGATTCAGCAAGTATGTGGTATCGCCTGGGTGTCTGTATTTTTGTGTTATGTATTTTAAAACTCTGTATTTATCATATACACATTTATGATTGTTGTGTTTCTCTGACGAATCAACTTTTTTATCATTATAAAGTACCAATCTTTATCTCTGGTAAAACATTTTGTTCTGAAATTTGAGATGGAGGTCCTCATGTCCATAATACCAGAAGTGGAAATCTTTTTCAAAAGCTCCACAGAGATTTTGAAATGCATTATATTGAGAACCATTTCTCTAGACCTTGAAATTGGTTGAGGACTTAGCATAGTATTTATAGAAGAAAAGAACACCCAGGATTAGAATATTCATGATGATAGTTTCTGAAATGTATGAACACATGCATTTCTCATAGAATTACTGCTGTGTAAGTGGGGATATAACAGCAAAATGTGGAACATTATTAGGCTTCTTCTCTTGTATCACAGATATGATGATAATTCTTTTCTCACACCCCCAGTTTGTATTCCTGAAGTGAGGATCCAGATTAGGTGGGCAATTTTCAAGGCAGCCTTTTTTTTTAATTGTGGTAAAAAATATACACATATAAGAAAACATTTACCATATTAAGCATTTCTGAGTGTACATTTAAGTAGTGTTAAGTACTGTTGGCAATCTTCAGAACTTTTTAATCTCGTAAAACCCAAATGCTATACCCATTAAATAATAACTCCATGTTTTTCCCTCTGCCCAGCCCCTGGAAACTATCATTCCACTTTGTCTTTCTATGAATTTGACTACTCTAGATAACTCATATAAGTGGAAAGAATCATACAGTATTGGTCTTTTTGTGACTGGCTTATTTATGTATTTATTTATTTTTAATTTTTTTAACATTTTATTTATTTTTGAGACAGAGAGAGACAGAACATGAATGGGGGAGGGTCAGAGAGAGAGAGGGAGACACAGAATCTGAAACAGGCTCCAGGCTCTGAGCGGTCAGCACAGAGCCTGACACGGGGCTCGAACTCACGAACCACGAGATCGTGACCTGAGCTGAAGTCGGCCACTTAACCGACTGAGCCACCCAGGCACCCCTTGACTGGCTTATTTAATACTTAGCCTGTGTCCACAAGATTTGTCCCAACGGGAGCACTTGGGTGACACAGTCTGCTAGGTGTCCCAATTTTTGGTTTCTGCTCAAGTCATGATCTCATCACGTTTTGTAAGTTCGAGCCCCGTGTCAGTCTCTGTGTGGACAGTGCGCGGCCTGCTTGGGATTCTTTCTCTCTATCTACCCCTCCCCTGCTCTGAGAATAAATAAATGAATAAACTTTAAAGAAAAAAAAAAGATTTGTCTCTATGACAACTCTGTCTTTACGACAACTGTATACATCGTTATGCTCACCACAAGTATAACTACCATCTGTTACCGTACAACACTATTACAGTGTCATCGACTGTATTCCCTGTGCTGTACCTTTCATCCCCAGCTCTTATTCATTCCATAACTAGAAACCTCCCACTCCCTTATACCCATTTGCCCATCCCCCTGCTTCCCTTCCCTCTGGCTACCATCACTTCTCTGTATTCACAGGTCTGCTTTTGCTTTTTGTTTGTTTTAGATTGCACTTAGTGAAATCACATGGTACTTGTCTTTCTGGGTATGACTTATTTCACTTAGCATGATACCCTCTGTTTTTCGGATGGCAGGATCTCATTCTTCTTTGTGACTGTGTAATACATAATATTCCAGTGTGTGTGTGTGTGTGTGTGTGTGTGTACACGTGTATATATATATATATGTGTGTGTGTGTGTGTGTACGTATATATATATATATACGTACACACACACACACACACATATATATATATATATACACGTGTACACACACACACACACACACACACACACTGGAATATGTGTATATATATATATGTGTATGTACGTATATATATATACACACACACGTACACACACATATATATATGCACATGTACACGTATATATATATATACACACACACGTAAACACACACACACATATATATATATCACATCTTATGTATTGTTGGACACTTAGGTTGCTTCCATTATCTTCGCTATTGTTAATGCTACAGTGAATTTGGGGGTACAGATATCTTTGTTTTTTCTTTTTTATCATTTTATTTTTTCATCATAATTATACTCTTTAATTCTCATGCCCTGTTTCCCCGTCCCTCACCCACTCTGTTAACCATCAGTTCTCTATAGTTAAGAGTCTGTTTCTTGATTTCTTTCTTTTTTCTCTTTGTTTTGTTTCTTTGTTTTTCATTATTTTGTTTGTTAAATTCCACAGATAAGAGAGATCATATGATACTCGTTTTTCTCTGACTTATTTCGCTTAGCATTACACTTTCAGCTCTATCCATGTTGTTGCAAATGTCAAGATTTTACTTTTTTATGGCTGAATAGTATTCTGTGTGTGTGTGTGTGTGTGTGTGTGTGTGTGTGTGTGTATCCTACATCTTTATCCATTCATCTGTTGATGGACGTTTGAGCTGCTTCCGTATCTTAGCTATTGTAAATAATGCTTCAGTAAACATAGGGGTCCATATATCCCTTTAAATTAGGCTTTTTGTATTTTGGGGGGTAGATACCCAGGAGTGTGATTCCTGGGTCCTAGGGTAGTTTTATTTTTAACTTTTTTTTTTTTTTTTAAATTTTTTTTTTCAACGTTTATTTATTTTTGGGACAGAGAGAGACAGAGCATGAACGGGGGAGGGGCAGAGAGAGAGGGAGTCACAGAATCGGAAACAGGCTCCAGGCTCTAAGCCATCAGCCCAGAGCCCGACGCGGGGCTCGAACTCACGGACCGCGAGATCGTGACCTGGCTGAAGTCGGACGCTTAACCGACTGCGCCACCCAGGCGCCCCTATTTTTAACTTTTTGAGAAAGCTCCACTGTTTTCCAGAGTGGCTGCACCAGTTTGCATTGCCACCAACAGTAAAAGAGGGTTCTTTTTTCTCCACATTCTCATCAGTACTTGTTATTTCTTGTGTTTTTGATTTTAGCCATTCTGGTAGGTGTGAGGTGATACCTCATTGTGATTTCGATTTGTGTTTCTCTGATGATGAGTGATGTTGAGCATCTTCGTGTGTGTGTTAGCCATCTGTATGTCTTCTTTGCAGGTATGTCTGTTCACATCTTCTGCCCATGTTTTGATTGGATTATGTGCTTTTTTGGGTGTTGAGTTGTATCAGTTCTTTATATGTTTTGGGTACTAATCAGTTATGTCATTTGCCTATATCTTCTCCCATTCAGTAGGTTGGTTGCCTTTGAGTTTTGTTGATCATTCCCTTCACTGTGCGGAAGCTTATTATTTTGATGTAGTCCCAATAATTTATTTCTGCTTTTATTTCCCTTGCCTCAGGAGACATACCTAGAAAAATGTTGCTATGGCTGATGTCAGATAGATGACTTTCTGTGCTCTTTTCGAAGGTTTTTATGGTTTCAGGTCTCAACATTTAGGTCTTTAATCCATTTTGAGTTCATTTTTGTGTATAGCGTAAGAAAGTGGTCCAGTTTCATTCTTTTGCTTATAGCTGTCTAGCTTTCCCAGCACTGTTCGTTGAAGAGACTGTCTTTTTTCCCACTGGTTATTCATTCTTCCTTTGTCAAAGATTAATTGACCATATATTGTGGGTTTATTTCTTAGTTTTCTGTTCTATTACACTGACCTCTGTGTCTGTTTTTATGCCAGTACCATACTGTTTAATTACTACTGCTTTGTAATATAACTTGAAATCTGGAATTGTGATACCTCCTGTTTTGTTGTTCTTTTTCAAGATTTCTTTGGCTATTCTACATCTTTTGTGGTTTCATACAAATTTTAGGATTGTTCTAGTTCTGTGAAAAATGCTGTTGATATTTTGGTAGGGATTACATTAAATCTATAGATTGTTTGAGGTAGTCTGAACATTTCACCAGTATTTGTTCTTCCAGTCTGTGAATGTCTTTCTTTCCTTTGTGTTGTCTTGAATTTCTTTCATCAGTGTTTCATAGCTTTCAGAGTATAGGTCTTTCACCTCTTTGGTTAAATTTTTTCCAAGGTATTTTATTGTTTTGGGTACACTTGTAAATAGGCTTGTTTTCTTATTTTCACTTTCTGCTACTTTGCTATTAGTGTGTAAGAATGCAACAAATTTCTGCACATTGATTTTGTATCCTGCAACTTTATTGAATTCATTTATCAGTTTTAGCAGTTTTTTGGTGGAATCTTTAGGGTTTTCTGTATGTAGTATTGTGTCAGATGGAAATAGTGCAAGTTTTACTTCTTTCTTACCAATTTGGATCCCTATTATTTCTTTTTCTTATCTGATTACTATGGCTAGGACTGCCAGTACTATGTTGAATTAAAGTGAGAGTGGATATCTGTGTCCTGTTCTTTACCTTAAGGAAAAAGTTTTCAGTTTTTCATGGTAGAGTGTGATGTTGGCTGTGAGTTTTTCATAGAAGGCCTTTATCATATGAGGTATGTTTCCTTCTTGACCTATTTTGCACAGGATTTTTATCATGAATGGATGTACTTTGTCAAGTGCTTTTTATGCATCTGCTAAAATGATTATACAGTTTTTATCCGTTCTCTTATCACAGTGATTGTTTGCAAATACTGGATTGCCCTTGCATCCCTGGAATAAGTCCCACTTGATTGTGGTATATGGTTTTTTTAAATGTATTGTTGGATTTGGTTTGCTCATATTTTGTTGAGGTTTTTTTGCATCTATATTCATGAGAAATATTGGCCTATAGTTCTCTCTTTTTTTGTGTGTGGGTTTCTGTTTGGTTTTGGTATCGGGATGATACTGGCCTCGTTGAATGAATTTGGAAGTTTTCCTTCCTCTTGTGTTTTTCAGAATATTTCTGAGGAGAATAGGTATTAACACTTTATTAAATGTTTTGTAGCATTCCTGTGAAGCCGTCTGGTCCTGGACTTTTGTTTTTTGAGAGTTAAAAAAAAATTTTAATGTTTATTTTTGAGACAGAGAGGGAGAGAGTGAGAGAGAGAGAGACACAGAGTGGGGAAGGGGCAGAGAGAGAGGGAGACATGGACTCCAAAGCAGGCTTCAGGCTCTGAGCTGTCAGCACAGAGTCTCACGTGGGGCTTAAACTCACCAACTGTGAGATCATGACCTGAGCTGAAGTCAGACACTTAACTGACTGAGCCCTCAGGCATTGCTTTTTTTCTGAGTTTTTGATGACTGATTTCATTGCAGGTAATTGGTCTGTTCAATTTTTCCATTTCTTTCACCATAGGTTGGGTAGGTTATATGTTTCTAGGAATTTATCCATTTCTTTTAAGTTGTCCAATGTGTTGGCATTTAGGTTTTCATAATATTCTGTAACAATTATTTGTATTTATTTGGTGTTGATTGTTATTTCTCCTCTTTCATTGGTGATTTTGTTTATTTGGGTACCCCCAACCCCTCTTTCTCTGCTTTTTTTTTTTTTTTTTTTTTTTTTTTTAATGAATCTTGCTACGGGTTTTTCAATTTTGTTCATCCTTTCAGAGAATTCTCTCTTGCTTTCGTTGATCCATCCTATTGGGTTTTTTGTTTGTTTTTTTACTTTCTGTGTCATTTATTTCTGTTCTAATCTGTATTTTCTTCTTTTGCTGGGTTTGGGTTTTATGTGTTCTTTTTCTGATCCCTTTAGGTATGAGGTTATGTTGTTTGAGATTTTTCTTGCTTCTCGAAGTAAACCTGTATTGCAATAGTACACTTATCTCTTAGAACCACTTTTGCTGCTTCCCGAAGTTTTTGAATCATTGTAATTTTCATTTTTGTTTCCATGTAATTTTTTTATTCTTTGATTTCTTGGTTGACCCGTTCATTGTTTACTAGCATGTCATTTAACTTCCATGTATCTGTTGTCTTTGCAGAGCCTTTCTTGTGGTTGCTTTCTAGTTTCATAGCGTTGTAGTCAGGAAAGATGCATGGTATGACTTTGATTTTTATAATTTGTTAAGACTTGTTCTGTGGCCTAAATATGTGATCTGTTATGGAGAATGTTCTGTGTGTGTTTGAAAAGAATGTGTTTTCTCCTGTTTTAGATGGAATGTTCTGATACTCCTGTTACATCCATCTGGTCCAGTGTGTCATTCATAGCCACTATTTCCTTGTTTATTTTCTGGTTTGATGATCTGCCCGTTGATCTAAGTGGGGTATTCAAGTCACTTTACTATTGTTGTGTTACTTTTGATTAGTTCCTTTATGTTTGTTGCTAACTGTTTTTTGGAATTGGGTGCTTTCATGTTGGGTGCATAAATATTTACAATTGTTATTCTGCTGTTGGATTGTACCCTTTATTATTCAGTGGTTTTTGTCTCTTGTTACAAACTTTGTTTTAAAGTCTATTTTGTCTGATATAAGTATGGCTATCCTGGCTTTCTTTTGACATCCATTTGCATGATAAATGTTTTTCTGTCCCTCACATTCAATCTGCAAGTGTCTTTCTGTCTGAAATGAGTTTCTTGTAGGTAGCATTTAGATGGGTCTTGTTTTTATTCATTCTGTCACCCTGTGTCTTTTGATTGGAGTGTTTAGTCCATTTACATTCAAAGTAATTACTGATTAGTATATATTTTTGCCATTTTGTTACTTGTTTTGTGGTTGTTTTTGCACCTTTTTTCTGACCCTTTCTTTCATGGTTTGTTGGCTTTCTTTAGTGATATACTTGGATTCCTTTTTCTTCATTCTTTGCATATCTATTACTGGTTTTTATTTTGTGATTACCATTAGGTTTGTGTAGAACCTCTTCTGCATATAGTAGTGTATATTAAGTTGATGGTTGCAGAACTTTAAACCCCTCTGTAATCCCACTCCCCATGCTTTTGGTATAGGATGTCATTTTTACATCCTTTTATTTTCTGAATATTTTAACTGGTTTTTACAGAAGCATTTACTTTCTTTAAAAAAAATTTTTGTGATGTTTATTTTTGAGAGAGAGACAGACAGACAGAGCACGAGTAGTATTGGGGCAGAGTCTGAAGCAGGCTCCAGTTCACCCTGGGGCTTGAACTCACAAGCTGTGAAATCATGACCTGAGACAAAGTCAGACACTTAACCGACTGAGCCACCCAGGTGCCCCTGGAAGTATTTACTTTTAATGGTTTTTTTGTGTTTTTACTTTTTTACACTTTTACTTATGGTCTTTGCTTCCCACTCAAAGAGTGCCCTTTAATATTTCTTGTAGGACTGGTTTAGTGGTCTTAAACTCCTTTAGTTTTTGTTAGTGTGAGAAAGTCTATCTTTCAATTCGAAATGATAGCCTTGCTGGATAGAGTATTCATGGCTGCAGAAAATCCTTTCAGCACTTTGTATATATCATGCCACTCCTGTCTGGCCTGCAGTTTCTGTCTGAAAAAACCACTGATAGCCTTATGGGATTTCTTTGTATGTAACTGTCTTCTTTTCTCTTGCAACCTTTAAAATTCTTTATCATAATTTTTTTTCCATTTTATTTTATTATTTTTTTAACGTTTATTTATTTTTGAGACAGAGACAGAGCATGAACGGGGGAGGGTCAGAGAGAGGGAGCCACAGAATCTGAAGCAGGCTCCAGGCTCTGAGCTGTCAGCACAGAGCCCGATGCGGGGCTCGAAATCACGGACCATGAGATCATGACCTGAGCCGAAGTCGGACGCTTAACTGACTGAGCCACCCAGGCGCCCCTTTTCCATTTTAATTAATGTGTGTCTTTGTGTGGAATCCCTTGAGTTGCATTTGTTGGGGAGTTTGAATTTGTTGTGGCAATTTGTTTGTTGGGGGTTGAATTTGTTGGGACAATTTGTTGTGCCTCCTGAATCTGGATCTCTGTTTCCCTCCTCACATTTGGGAAGTATTCAGCTATTTTTTCTTCAGATTCATTTTCTGCCACCCTTTCTCTCTCTTTTGGGATCCGTGTAAAGTGAATGTTACTATGCTTGATTGAGTGAGAGTTCTGTAAGTCAGTTCTTATTATGCAGTATTTGTCTCTCATCTGTTCATCTTGATTGCTTCCCATTTCTCTATCCTCCGGGTCACTGATAACATTCCTTTGCTTCCTGTAGCCTACTTTTTATTCCATTTATTTTTTTGTTTCATTTATTGAGTCTTCATGTCTCATGTTATTTTTTTCTGTCTTTGCTAAGGGTGTCAACAATATCCTCCACTCTTTTCTCAAGTTTAGTGAATATCTTTGTGATCATTATTCTAAATTCTCTACCAGGCTTAGTAATTTCTGTTTCACTTATGTCTCCTGTTGTGATTTTGTCATGTTCTTTCATTTGGGACATATTCCCCTGTCTCCTCATTTTGTCTACCTCTCTGTGTCTGTTTCTGTGTATTAGGAAAGTCAGTCATATCTCCTGCTGTTAAAAGTAGTGGCTTTATGAAGAAGAGGTCTTGTAGTGCCCTGCAGTGCACTGTTCCCTATTCACCAGAAAGTGACACTTCAGAGGAGTCTGCTGTATGTTGCTTGCGTCCTACTATTGTGCTTTCTCTTTCAGTCCAGACTTCTGCACTGACTATCTGCCTCTTGTGGGCTGTGCTTGCTTTCTGTGGTATTAGACCCAGGCAGGCCGGCTTGAGAGGGCATGACCATAGGAGGGCTCAGGGGCCAGGCAGCAGTGTTAACCAAAATTTGCACCGAGTCAGTAGTCCCAGGCCAGATCCCCTAAATCACGGTGGTGGCCAGCGGCATGGCATGTGTTATAGCCGGACACAAAGCACACGGCTGAGGTAGTGACAAGAAGCGTACGGGTGTGTGCGTGGTGGCTGGGGGCATTCAACTTTAGCAAAATCTGCACTGAGCTGCTAGACCTGGCTAGATCTGCCAGAGTGCGATGGCCACAGGGCCACAGCACGAGGAGGCAGTGATTGGGTGGGGCGCACACAGTGTTAATAAAATTTGCCCTGAGCCCAGGGCCTAGGCCAGCATACTTAGAGTGGGTGATTCCTCAGGAGAACTCAAGGCACAGCGCACTGCTGGCGCTACCTCACGGGTGTCTGTGCAGCACTGCCTCCCGTCTGTGTCTGTTTATGCTGAGGGGTGGGAGAAAAAATGGCACCTGCCAGTTCCTTTGTTCTCAGAGGAATTCCTCAGTGTGCTCTGAAATCTCTATAAACAGATCTCTTTGCCTTTGTGTAAGCTGTCACGTCTGTGTTGACTCTTCTAAATGTCCTCATCTCTTTAAGGGCGGGGACCTGGCTATCACATGCACTCCTGGCTACCCAGTGCTGAGTCACCTGACCTTCAGAGCTCTAGACTCCCAACTCCCCTAGTTATACAGAGTCATGGAGTTCAGTGCCTCTGGTTTTCAAGGCTGGAAGTTATGGGCATTCTTTTTTCCTATGTAAACTCCCCGGTGCTTTGCCTTCTCTGTGACCACAGCTTCCTTTCTCCTGTGGGCAGTGCTCCTGGCTGCCTTTCTGCCCTTTCTAACCTCTCCAGGGCTGGCTTCCTGTATTTGGCTGTGGAGTTTGTTCTGCCAGTCTTCAGATCACTCTCCAGTTTATTGACTCAGATGTGAGTGATATGTAGCTGTAAAAGTAGGATGGGATGAGCTTAGGGTCCTCTTACTCCACCATCTTGCATCCCCTCCTCCTACAAATGTTTTACAAGTTTAGAGCTTTTGGGCACCTGGGTGGCTCAGTAGGTTAGTTGTTCAGCTTCGGCTCAGGTCATGATCTAGTGGTTCGTGGGGTTCGAGCCCTGCATCAGGCTCTTTGCTGACAGCTCAGGGCCTGGAGCTTGCTTCGAATTCTGGGTCTCCCTTTCTCTCTGCCCCTCCCCTGCTCACGCTGTCTCCCTCTCTCAAAAACAAATAAACGTTAAAAAGATAAGTAAATAAAAACTTAGCGCTTTTGGTTAGGTATTTGGTCTTTGTCTCATTAATGATGTTTGTTTTCTTGGTTTGTTATTTTGTGAGTAACTGGCAACACTAATTTTTAACATAGATACTTGGGGCTCCTGAAAAATAAATTTTTCTTTTCTTCCCCCAGTTGGCACATATGTGTACATATGTTTATATACATCTATACATACACAAACAGTGAGGAAAAGTGGTTAGCATTTTTAGAGGTTTAATGCTGACATAAGTAGTGGTAGTATAAGGCCATGATCACTTGTGGTTTTGAATTTTGAATGGTAACGATAAACTCATTTTTACTTCTTTTACTGTATAAATTTAATGAGAGTACAAGAATTTTAATGCAGAATAATTTAGTAGTCAAGATGAACTTGATCTGTAACTTTTTACTATAGAAGTTCCACCAAGACTATTTTCATTTGTACACATAAGTGTCTTTGGCTGGGGGGTGGGGCGGGGGGGGGTGGGATTTAGTAATCAAAAGGATTTGTAAAGGAGAATTTTACTTGGGAGGAGTTTTTTCTTTACCTTGTTCCCTGTAGCTACCATTTACTTACCATTTACTGGGCTAGGTACTTTATGTAGTCTCATTTTATTCTTATGGCAACTCAGCGAGGTTGCTTTTGTTAACCTTGTAGTCCAAATTAGGTTAAGTAGCTTGCTCAGGTTCATACAGTAGTAATGGTAAAGTTGGGATTTAAATCGAGATCTGTCTGTGCTCTTTTCATTGCACTACCCTCCCTCCTGTCAAGGGATCAGATATGAGAAACATAAAAAGGGATAATGAAAGGTAAACTAGGGGAAGAATGAAAAAATAAAAAGTTTAGAAAAATTAAAATATTTAGACAGAATTTAATCTTAGAGAAAAAATATTTTTTTATGGAAAAATTACTCATTTTGCTGGAAAAGCTTTTCTAGAACAAGGACTTACGTAGAGTAAGATTAAGGCCTCTAGATATTAAGCCAAATATTTTAAAAACAGTCTTAAAGCAAATTAAACTGTCACGTAGATATCTTATCTCAATGAAATATGCTTGGTATGAAGCCTAACAGTGTCATCTTTTTCCTTGTCAGATGTTGATGATGGAGATACAGTGACAGATTTCATGGCTCAAGAGCGAGAAAGAGGCATTACTATTCAGTCTGCTGCTGTTACGTTTGATTGGAAGGGATATAGAGTCAATTTAATTGATACGCCAGGTATGGTGCTGTTTGAGCAATGCAGAGGTGCTGCATCATTTGAGGTTTTTATTCATGTTTGTGTTTCCTTTTAAATTGTGGTCAAAAATATATCATAAAATTTACCATCCTAACCATTTTTAAGTGTACAGCTCAGTAGGTAAGTATATTTACATTGTTGTGAAACTGATGTCCAGGAGTACTTAGTCTTGCACAACTGAAACTATATATCCATTATATAACTACTACTCTTTGTCATCTGCTCCCATTGCTGGTAATTACTCTTCTACTTTGTAATCTAGGAGATTACTTTAGATACCTCATATGAGCAGAATCATACAGTTTTTGTCCTTTTGTGGGTGACTTACTTTGCTTAGCATGAAATCTTTCAAGGTTTATATCTGTCTTATGTGAGAGGATTTCCTTTATTTTTAAGGCGGCATCATATTCCATTGTACATATATAACATAATTTGTATGTAAATATACATCATTCATCCATTGATGGAAGGTTGTTTCCACCTCTTGGCCATTGTGAATCATTTTACTATGAGTGTGGTGTGCAGATATGTCTTTCAGACTCTCCCTTCGGTTCTTTTGGATATATACCCCAAAGTGGGATTGCTGGATCATGTTTTTTTGTTCAGTTTTTAAAAGATTTTAAGTGTTGGGGCTCCTGGGTGGTTCAGTAGGTTGAGTGTCCAGGTTTAGCTCAGGTCATGATCTCACCGTCCATGAGTTCGAGCCCCGTGTCGGGCTCTGTGCTAACAGCTCAGAGCCTGGAGCCTGCTCAGATTCTGTGTCTCCCTCTCTCTCAGCCCCTCCTCTGCTCATGCTCTGTCTCTCTCTCTCTCTCTCTCAAAAATAAATAAACATAGAAAAATGAATAAAAGATTTTAAGTGTTATGTTTCTCATCTTTTTTTTTAGGTCATGTAGACTTTACCTTGGAGGTTGAGCGCTGCCTTAGAGTGTTGGATGGTGCAGTAGCTGTGTTTGATGCCTCTGCTGGTGTAGAGGTAAAAAATATTCTCAGAGTAAAGTGAAGATACCAACAACATGATTTTTTCTTAAAGTAGAATGTATCAGATTTAGTTACGATAGCCCTGTATTTGTTAAGTTCATATTAATCAAAGTATGGTGAAATTGGAATTTAATACTGCAATCACATATACAGGTCTATATGTGATCTCAGATATTTCGTAGTAAAAGGGAAATAGTTGCTTTTCTGTAGAAAATATGAAAGTTAGTGCTGAAAACTGTGAAGGGCTTGAGATTCTTACCTGTTTTTTTAAGCTAACTAGTTAACCTGCCACAGTTTTATGGCATGCTGGCATAAGACATAAGACTTTTGAGTCAGAGATAAAGGACTGTTAGTCACAGGAATAGCAATAGCCAGAGTGTCCATAATTTCTTGTCTTAGTTACCCAAGCCCCAATTCCCACAGGGTGACCTAAAGAGAGTCAAGAGAGTCAAGAGTTGCACATGCCATGGAACCCTGTGCTTAGAAAATGCACATGTTTTATAATGAGCAGTAAGCATGCCTGCTGTTTGCTCTGGAGAGAGATGTTATCTTCCAGGCTTATAAACAAACCTACCTTTTGACTCAGAGGAAGACACTTCTCTTTCTAAGCCGTTTACTATATTTGAAGACATCTTTGAAGACATAGTCCAGAACAAAGGCAGTTAGTGCCTTTCCTAAGAAACTATGTAGAAAGGTGAAATACCCATGGAGAATTGTGTCCTAACAGTTACTGAGTTTTTTGAATAAATCTTAAAAGTGGATTTATAATAAATTATACTGGGGTCAGTTATGTATTCTTTAGCATATCGCTATATGTCTTAAAATTTCAAGATTGGCTTTTTATTAAATATAGAATCCTCTTCACTTCTTCTAATCTAAAAATTACTAAAAGTGATACACTAAATGATCGATATTAACATTTCCCAAATGATACAAATCGACACCATGGGGCTTCCTCATAGGATGCACTAAGAAGGGCACAACATTATGTTGTATTCTTGGCAGAATGTTTGGCCCAAATCTAATCATGAGAATGCAATCAAATGAAATTTCTTAGAAGTTTTTTTTAATGTTTGTTTATTTTTGAAAGAGAGAGAGTGCGAGCAGGAGAGGGGCAGAGAGAGAGGGAGACGTAGGCTCCAGGCTTTGAGCTGTCAACACAGAGCCCCATGCGGGACTTGAACTCCTGAACCATGAGATCACAACCTGAACTGAAGTTGAATGCTTAACTGACTGAGCCACGCAGGCACCCCTGTAGTTGAAAGGATTCTAAACAAACAAGAAAACTAAATGTAATATGATCTTTGGAAGGATCCTGGATTCAAAAACAAAAAGTTACAAGAACATCAGTAGGAAAACCAGAATAATTTTAATACAGATGATATGTTATTAGAAAAAAGTATTGTAGGGGCACCCGGGTGGCTCAGTTGGTTAGGCATCCGACTTCAGCTCAGGTCATGATCTCACGGTCTGTGAGTTCGAGCCCCACGTCGGGCTCTGTGCTGACAGCTCAGAGCCTGGAGCCTATTTCCGATTCTGTGTCTCCCTCTTTCTCTGCCTCTCCCCTGCTCACACTCTGTATTTTTAGAAAATACAGGCTGAAGTATTTAGGATTAAAGTGTCATGATATCTGCATCTTGCTCTAGTGGTTCACCTCCCATGCACACATACACGTATGTTGTTAGTTTGGGTACTTTGAGCATTAGATGCCAAGTTGGGATTAGATGCATAAGAGATTTATTGGTGGATATCCCTGTGAAGAGTAAAGGAGAAAAGAGAGAAGTGGAAGAGAGCTTTCAGACCAGAGGGCAGATCAAGGAGCTCTTGGTGACAGGACGATTGGGTAGGAAGAGTTTCAGACTATAGCACATTTCCAAAAGGGGTTTGGCTAGGCTGATGGAAGTCCTCAAGGCAAAGTCGCCTGTTGGAGAAGTCCCACATGTTTTGTAGGAATAACCTACATTAGTACTTCTGCTCTGCTTGGCCATTAGCTGGTCCTTGAGAGACCGTGGTAGTTAGTAGTCAAGATGACTAGCACTTGGAGCTATCATTTAATTATGCTCTGTGTAGTAGATCCAAGTGGCACGTTCCCATACCCAGTGCACACATTCTAATGTGTTCATATGCACATTTGGGGAAAAAAAGGCAAGTGTGGCAAGGTGTTCATACTTGGTGAATCTAGGTGAAGGGTACATGGTATTTATTGTACTGTTTTTTTACCTTTTTTATAGGTTTGAGATTTTTCAGAATGAAAAGTTGTTGGGGGGAGATAATACAGTTATGGAAAGCCCGACATGAGGACTGCTGACAGGCAGTGATGTTTTTTTGATCTAAATACAGCCTGACCTTGAGGTCTGAGGTTGATTATACATTATTCCCATTTCTTTCTGATCACTTCACGTCCTAATGGTTGCATTCTTTCTGTCATTATGACTTGTATATGTACATTTGACAGATGGCATTATTTACAAAATTGAAATATATTGGAATAGGAAATTTCTGAATTTGTGACACAGAAGCCTTTTATGTGCTACAACATGCTAAAATGGACTTTTAGCTAGCAGGTGGGATAATGGAAGTCTTTCTATATTTTTTAATATGCTTTTTTCTTGGAAAATTTATAATATACCCCCAGCCCCCACCTCACCATATGCAGAAATTAGTTACCTTGGGGGTAGGTAACAATATCTTAGGATATAAAGCATACTAGAAGAAGAAAAGTTGATTCATTGGACTTTATCAAAATTACATCTTCTCATTAAAACTAAAAAAATTAAAAAATAAAAAGGGAAGCTGTAGGCTATGAAAAAATTTCTCATGTTAGATATAGTATATGAATGTTAAATTTCCAGAATGCGATAACACTATTGATTATGTAGGAAAATATCATTGTTTTAGGAAGTATGTGCTGAAATTTTCATAGTACATGGTACATGGGTGTGATCAAGGACTTGTATCCAGAATATATGAATAACTACAAATCAGTAATAAAAACTTACAACTTAGTAAATAAATGGACAAAAGACTTGAGTGGATTTTTCACCAGAGACATGAATGGCCCAGTGAGCACATGAAAAGATGCTCAGTCTCATTGATTATCGAGAAATGCAAATTAAAATTACAAAGAAAAACTATTTGACACCCACAAGAATGGCTAAAGTTGAAAAAAATGATGGCAAATACTGGCTGAAGTTGTGGAACCAGTGGAACTCTTATACACTGTTGGTGGAACTGTAAAATATTATACTTTGGAAGACTATTTGGCAGTTTCTTATAAAATGAAGTCTGCACATATCCTCTCACCCAGCTCTTCTACTCCTGTATCTTTATCCAAGGGAATGAGAACATTTGTCTCCTAAAGACTTTTTCAAAATATTTACAGCAGCTAAATTCATAATAGCCCAAACCTAGAAGTAATCTGGGTGCTCATCCACAGGTGGACAAACAAGCTGGCACATTTATACGAAGGGGTTTAGCCAAAAACAAAACAACAACAACAAAAATAACAGCCATCATACCTAACAACATAAATGAATGTCAAAAACTTTATGTTTAGTGAAACAAGCCATGTTATTTATATGAGATTCAAAAATGGAATGAATCTGTGGTGACAAATGTGAGGACAGGTTGTTTATGGGGGATGGGACATAAGAAAAATTTCTTAGGTTCTATATCTTGGTTGGGATAGTAGCTATACAAATCTATACATTTACAAGAATGCACTATACACTTGAGTGTTTTTTATTCTATCTAAATTTTACCTAAACAAATTATATAAAGTGGCTTCTGTATCAGGTAATGTCAGCACATTAGGCTTTGTATGCTCTGTTCTAGGGCTTTGAGACTCCACTAGGCAGAGATATTGTAACAGACTCAAACTATTTATATTTAAAATGTGTAAAAATTAGAATTAAAAGAAGTCAAATAGAAAAGCATATGAGAGGGGCGCCTGGGTGGCTCATTTGGTTAAACATCTGACTCTTGATTTCGGTTCAGGTCATAATCTCGTGGTTTGTGGGATCAAGCTCCGTATCGGGGCTCCGTGCTGACAGCCTGGAACCTGCCTGGGAGTCTCTTTCTCCCTCTCCCTCTCTCTCTCTCTCTCTCTGTCTCTCTCTCTGCCCCCTCCCATGCATGCATGCGTGCTTTCTGCCTCTCTCAAAATAAATAATTAAAAAAAAACAAAAACGTGAGAATTGCTACTAAGAAATACAGTTATTGGCTTTTTTCTCCCTCACTCTTCAGTTTAACTCAACTTTTAAACATTCATAATAAAAATGCATGTACTTTTAAAAAGTTTTATTTAAATTTTAGTTAACACATAGTGCAATATTGGTTTCAGGAGTAAAAATGCATATTTTTATCACAATATTTTTTATCACAATACAGTCCTATTCTTTTTACATTACAACAACAAAAGAATTAAGGCAAAAGTCCCTATTTTGCTGGTCAGCAAACTGATGAGTTCAGTATTAATGTGACCTGTTCTGGGTAAGGTGAAGCCAGACAAAAATGGCATCTTCTGGTTCTTAATTAAGTCCTCTTTCCATGACTCTTAATACCTCCCAGGTGTTTGTTCTCCTTGTGTGGCAACCTAGACCACCCAAAGGAGTATTCTCAGTTTGAAGCACGTTCTGTATCACACTTCATCATGTTCTTTGTTCTATTACCCACTAGCAGAAGAGTAGCTAGTGCAGCGGCACTAATTCTGTGTTGGAACAGGGCCCAGTTCCATGTTATAATAGATTCTTAGATCTATTTGTTCCATGTGTAGTGGAGTTATTTTTGTCCAATATGTGGGTTTTTTTTCCCTTTCTCTTTGCTCCAGGCCCAGACTCTCACAGTATGGAGGCAAGCTGATAAACACAGGATACCTCGAATCTGTTTTTTAAACAAAATGGACAAAACTGGAGCAAGGTATTTCAAGGGTTTTATTCCCCCCCATTTGTTAAAAGTAGAAATACAGGGGTCCCTGGGTGGTTCAGTCGGTTAAGCATCCAACTTTGACTCAGGTCATGATCTAATGGTTTGGGAGTTCAAGCCCCACGTTGGGCTCTGTGCTGACAGCTCAGAGCCTGGAGCCTGCTTGGGATTCTGGGTCTGTCTCTCTGCCCCTCCCCTGCTTACATTCTGTCTCTCTCCTCTCTCTCCCCCTCTCTCTCAAGAATAAATAAACATTAAAAAAAAGTAGGAATACAGTTTTGAGTTTTTAATGGACTATAACTTAAATTTATAAATAGCTGTTCACTCTAGAGTATAAGTATTCCATGGAATCTCAATTCAGTCCCATTGAAAAAGGAGTTTCAAAACAGGTAGAAATGTGATAAGGAGAGATCCTGGTCAGTGTGTAAGTGGCAAATACAAAACACCAACTGTCCCTCTCCTCAAACCACACAGTGTGCTTTGTGTTTATGTAATTTTCTATCCTAATTCCGAACTGATAACGTGATACCAAGAACGCCTAAGGTAAAGTTGTAGCAAAATTGGGCTGGCTTTTGGAAGAAAGGGGATAACTGTGTGTGATAGCAAATGTAGTTGTTAGAAGAATCCTTGAGTTATAATGACAGATCATGCATCTGAATGTCTAACTGAACTTTATTATTGGTGACTTTGATCAGTTTATTTAATCTTAGTTTCAAACTATAATAAGTGAAGCTTGTAATAATAATACTCTAGATATCTCTGTGGCAGGATTATGGTAGATACTCAAGCACTGTTTGAAGTTGACATTGAAAGTTTACTCGAGATACTGTCATGTGGAAAACTGTTCACTGGTGAACATTAGGGACAATGAAAATGGTTGTGATTTTAGAGACCATTCTTAAATCTGTTTTAAGAATCTTGACATTTAAGGGGCGCCTGAGTGGCTCAGTCGGTTGAGCATCCAATTCTTGATTTCCGCTCAAGTCGTGATCTCACAGTTCCTGAGACGAAGCCTGCATTGAAATCCTTCTGACAGCAAGGAGCTTGCTTGCGATCTCTTTCTCTCTCCCAAAATAAATAAATAAACATTTAAAAAAATCTTAACATTTTTTAAGTTTATTTATTTATTTTTGAGAGAGAGAGGGAGCAAATGAGCAGGGGAGGGTCAGAGAGAAAATCCCAAGCAGGCTCTGTACTCTCAGCGCAGAGCCCAGTGTGGGGCCCTAACTAATGAACCACAAGATCATGACCTGAGCGAGAGTCGGACATTTAACTGACCGAGCCACCCAGGCGGCCCAAGAATCTTAACATTTTTAATTATAGTTATTTTGCTTCCTGCAGTTTTAAATATGCGGTTGAAAGCATCAGAGAGAAGTTGAAGGCAAAGCCATTACTTTTGCAGGTTGGTTGATTAATATTTGATTTATTAATAGCAGCTGCAAATTTCCTCATCATTTTATTGTGACATATATATCTGAAACTATCTCAGATGTTTTTTGGAAGAAGTTGGCATGTAAATAAAAGATATAGATTATGGTAATGTTAATAGCCATTTGGGGGAAAGTGGAGAAAGGTAACATTTTCTCATCAATGCAGTTCTAATTGAGTTATCATTTAATAAAGTTAATCTCGCTTTGATTTGCAGTTACCACTTGGTGAAGGCAAAGCTTTCAAAGGAGTTGTGGATGTAGTAAATAAAGAAAAACTTCTTTGGAATCCTAATTCAGATGATGGAAAAGACTTTGTGAGGAATCCCCTTTTGGAAATGAGTGATCCTGAGTTGCTTAAGGAGACAACTGAAGCAAGGAATGCCTTAATTGAGCAGGTAAAGTAAATACTTTGAGTTTACATTTGCATATTTAGAAAATTTAAAAATATTTTATATATTATGAAATTTATGCAGTCAATATATACTTTATGTATATTTAAAGTGTAATATATAAAGTGTAATGAAGAATGTGATGAACACCAATGTTTCCACCACCCAGCTTAAGAAATAGAATATTAGCAATACCCTTGAATCTTTGTGTGACACTTCTGTTTAAATCTCTCTCCTTTCCACTTATCATTTACTCCCCCCCCCACTATTTTGGTTGTAGCCTTTTCTTTCATTTGCTTTGTTTTATAGTTTGCTACAAATGTATATATTCATGAAGGACTTAGTTTTCCATGGTTTTGAACTTTCCATAAATGGAGTGATATTGTTTGTATTTTATAACAGTACATTGCAGATTCATCTTTGTTGTTATGTGTGGTTATGCTTCATTTTCAATCTTGTGTCATGTTCCAATATGATTATACCACATTTGTCCATTCTTCTGTGGGTGGACTTTGAGGTTATGTTGTCTGTTTTGCTGTTACAAACAGTGTTGCTGTGAACATCTTTGTATGTATCTCCTTGTACACACTTGTGACAATTTGTTTAGGGTTAAACCTAGGAATATCAGAGAGTGTGTCCGTCTTTTATTTTATCAAATGTCACATTAACTTAGAAAATTTTAAAGCCATTAATTTTATAGTTAATAGGTAACTCTGGACCTCATCCACCCTCAAAATTTTAATAGAAAGTAGTAAGATTGTTAATATTTATGATATTTTATATGGTATTGTTGGCATATATACTAATAAACGTGGTTTATTTCTGCTATAAGTTTAAGTGCAGTGGCACTAATTCTTTCTCTTTGGATTCTATCTCTCTCAAAATAAATAAACTTATATAAAAAAATACATACATACATTTCACTACCATAAGATTCAGAGAGTGAATGGCACGTGCCATAAACTCTCTGAATCTTATGGTAGTGAAAAACATTTGAATCTGAACTGTTTGATTTTTTTTATTTCTGAATTAAATTGGTCAGAGTAGATCCTGTCATCATTAATTGTTTTCATTAATCTTTTGTATGAAGTTGTTCTTGAAGTAATTATTTCCCTTTATAACATACAGTAATCATCAACTTTACCATTAACAGAATAATGGTCATTGTTCTTTTTATTACTGGGTAACTGTTACTGAGGACTTACTGTGAACTAGCTTAAGTGCTTTACATGTGACACATTTAATCCTCATAGCAGCCTATATTATCCTTGTTTTACTGGTGGGGAAACAGAAACTTAGAATCCTTAATGAATTTGTCATACAGCTAATAAGGAGTAGTGCTGGAACCTGAACCCAGGTCTAATTCCATTTAGAGCTGGAGCTCTTACCCGCTTTGCTTTACTGCTTCTCTAATTTGGGGAGCCATAAACAGAATAAAAGTAGAATTGACATTTATGTATGTATGTATGTATGTATGTATGTATTTTTTTTATATAAGTTTATTTATTTTGAGAGAGGATCCAAAACAGGCTCCGTGCTGTCAGCACAGCCTGGCGTGGATTTTGACCTGAGCAGAAATCAAGAGTTGGCCTCTTAACCAACTGAGCTACCCAGGTGCCTGAAATTGACATTTATTAGTCAGTAATTGGGTGCATAATTAGTTCTCCTTTGAGATTTTTCTTTTATCTTAGGCATGTCTAATGCATGTCTTAGGACAGGGTAGTATATAACAAAAATTAGATTTGAGACTGTAGATATTAAAGTGCTGATTACAAGGAATACATGTGTATTTATAGAATTGGAGAATAAGACCACATCACACCTGTTAGGATAGCTACAATCAAAAAACCCCCACAAAACCCCTCAACCAGAAGATAAGTGTTGGCAAAATATGGAGAAACTGTAACCTTTGTGCGCTGCTGGTAGGAATGAAGATGATGCAGCCACTGTGGGAAATAGTATGGTGTTTCCTCAGAAGATTGAAAATAGAATTACCAAATGGTCTAGCATTTCTGCTTCTGGATGTATATCGAAAAGGATTGAAAGCAGGGTCTCAAAGAGATATTTGCATTTCCTTGTTCATAGCACCATTATTCCTAATGGGCACAACGTGGGAGCAACCAAGCGTTCATCAACAAGATGAGTAGATAAAATATGGTATAAACATACAATAGAATACTATTCAGCCTTAAAAAGGAATGACATTCTGACACATGCTACGATACAGATGAACCTCGAGGACATTATGCTAATTGAAATAAGTCAGTCCAGGAAAAAAGACAAATACTATAATGATTCCACTTACATGAGGTATTTAGAGTAGTCAGATTTGTAGAGACAGAAAGTAGAATCATAGTTGCCAGGGGATAGGGGATAGGAGAATGAGGAAGAGTTGTTTCGTGGTATAGAATTTGGGTTTTGTGAGATTGAGAATGTTCTGGAGATTAGTTTTACAACAATGTGAATATACTTAACACTACTACTCAACTGTTCAGTGAGAAATGGTTAAGGTGGTAAATTTTATGTTCTGTTTATGTTAAATTTTACCACGATTAAATTTTTTTTTAGAGAATAAGATTAGTGTGGACTAGAAGCAACTTCCTGTGTTCTAAAGGTGAATAGTGATAATAAGTTACACTTACTATATTCTTACTATACATTCTAGAAGCATGATTTCACTTGGTTATTCAATCCTTGCCCTCTGAAGTAGGTACTAGTATTATCTTCATGATTAACCAAGGTGAAGAGAGGTGATGTGGGGGCGCCTGGGTGGGTCCGTTAGGTAAGCATCCAACTCTTGGTTTCGGCTCAGGTCATGATCTTGGGGTTCGTGAGATTGAGCCCCGCATCGGGCTTTGCACTGACAGCATGGGACCTGCTTTGGATTCTCTCTCTTCCCTCACTCTGCCCCTCCCCTGCTCATCCTTTCTATCGCTCTCTTTCAAAAATAAATAAATAAACTTTAAAAAAAGAGAGAGAGAGAGGTGATGTAACTTAAGTTTTTGAATAAGTCAGCAAGTAGTGGAGCCATTTCAAGGCAGTTTAATTCCAGAAGCTGTGCTTATCCGTCATATATGCCCCCCCCCCCCCCCGAGAATGGTTAGGTATGTTTCTACAATACTTAGCTGTTAAAAGTGTGTTTTTGTCTCCAAGTTTGAATGTTTTGCTCTTTTGTACTATTACAAACTTTTGAAACTTTCATTAAATTTATTGTCAGCTGAATTCTCCTATTTCATATACGCAGATAACTAAGAAAAGAACATGAATTAGATAATTGCATTTTTGTTGCTGAAATGATGCCTATGACCCTCAACTTATATCTGTTCCTGCAGTGCTGGATTAGAATAACAGGAATTATTTTAGTTGGACTGTCTTAGGACATCTGGTGAATATTCATAATGTTAAAGGAATACCAGATGAAACTTTTCTTTAACGTTTATTTATTTTTGAGATAGAGACAGAGCATGAACAGGGGAGGGGCAGAGAGAGAGGGAGACACAGAATCTGAAACAGGCTCCAGGCTCTGAGCTGTCAGCACAAAGCCCGACGCGAGGCTCGAACTCACGGACTGTGAGATCATGACCTGAGCCGAAGTCGGACGCCACCCAGGCGCCCCTAAACTTTCTTTTTTTTTTTTTTTATGTTTTACTTATTTTGGGGAGAGAGAACATGTGCACATTAGCAGGGGAGGGGTGGACAGAGGATAGGAAGCAGGCTCCTTGCTGGCAGCAGAGAGCCTGATGCGGGGCTGAAACTCACCAACTATCAGATCATGACTTGAGCCGAAGTCAGATGCTTAATCGACTGAGCCACCCAGGCAGGAAACTTTCCCCAGAGGAAACTTTTCAATGAACTAACTAAAACTTCTAAATCTATCTAAAAACAGCAATCCATTAGATATGTTATCACTGACCGCGAATTGTGGTATTTTATTTCTTTTGAGCCCTCCGAGTGGATAGCACTTTATTGAGATACTTCATCTGGCTATTGCTTCTCATGTATGTAGGGAACTTATAATAGCATATCTTCAGTTTTCAGTCTCCTTTCCTATGAAAGAAATACTGTTTATCTCTTGAGATGTTGAGGAGAGTTCTTTGGCCTGGATAAGGTAGATCGTGTAGCTGTCTTGAAATATTTGGATAATGTACATTTATTTGGACTTAATAGTTGTGACAATAAAAGCAAGTTATAGAACTAAAACCTTTCTTTGTAGGTTGCAGATTTGGATGATGAATTTGCTGACTTGGTTTTAGGAGAATTTAGTGAAAATTTTGATTTGCTACCAGCTGAAAAGGTAAATTTTATTATTCATTTACTTTAATGAAGTTTTACTAATTGGATGTGGTTTGATTTCTCTGTCTCAGGTGTTTAGTTTTTTTCAACTTTGCATAGCATTAGAAAATGTTGACTTAATTAGGAGAACATTAAGATAAAGTCACTATTAATACAAGTGCTTAAATAATGGTAGTGATTTACTGTTTTCAGATATGCTTTACAAAATCAGAAATTGAATCTTTTTTACTCCTATTGAGTCAGTACAAGTTACTCATTCCTTCTTTGCAGTGCTTTCCTTGTGATCATCATTTCTTTAGTAGGGAAATTACAGGTGGAAATTTTATATTGAAAATTTACTGGTTTTGTAGACTACTGCAATGATTTTTCTTATTTTTTCTGACAGCGTTTTAATTCTTACTAGAAGCTCGTTACAGGTCTTTATTTATTTATTTAGTTTCCTTTTGAAATACATTAAACCAGAGAATAGGCATATAAAATAGTAGTAATGATTGAATTAGGACAGATTTCTTCAAGGCATTTCTGTTATTTTCTGCTAGGGACCTTCCCCTATGAATTTGGCAAACAATCTTTATTTTTCTTTATGAAACGAGTTACCAGGTAAAGTTGTTTTTTGTTTGCTTGTTTGTTTGTTTTTAAGTAAACTCTGCCCAACACAGAGCCTGAACCCCCACACACCCAGGGTCAAGAGTTGCATGCTCCACCAACTCAGCCAGCCAGGCGCCTCCCACGTATTTTAGGGGGATTATATATATGTATATAATGGGGTCCAGACTGAGCCCAGAAAATGTACTTAGTTATTTTTCACAAAAAGAATTAAAGAAAAACATGAGTCTCAAGATTAAGTTTGAGACCTTTGAAGTTAGGAATGGAAAAAAGTACTTTTCTTTTGAACGAAATGCCCTAATTATTGAAATATGTTATCGTTTAGTATTTGAGCGCTTAGATGTGATGTTTGTTGTGCCCTGTAGTCACATTCCATGGTTTCTCTTTTCAAAGAGCTTATGGTCTGAGGAGGAATTGATATACCATTCTCCTACCAGTAGGTTGCAAACACACCCATGCTTTTCTTCGTTTTTGAGGTCTTTCAAATTTGATTTCTACCCTGATTTTTCATTTTTCTTTGGATTTGATTTTTTTTTTAAGTTTATTTATTTTGAGAGAGAGAGAGAGAGCACAAGGGGGAAGGAAGAGAGAGAAAGAGAGAGAGAGAATGAATGAATCCCAAGCTCTGCACAAATGCAGAGCCCATTGCGGGGCTCGAACTCATGAACTGTGAGATCATGACCTGACCCGAAATCAGGAATCAGACGATTAACTGACTGAGCCACCCAGGCGCTCCTGAGTTTGATTTAATGTTGGTCTAATTCCTTTGAGGAAGTTGTAATTCATATATATGTTCTTAATCTCTGTACAGGTCCTCTTTTAGACAATCAAGGTTAAATCAGAAGTATGTTTAATTCATTTATTTGAGAAATATTTTTCAATACCTACTTATTTTAGGTACTTCTGTAGTTTCTGGGGATTTAGCAATGTTTTATGGGACTTATTATAACGCTCATGTAGATTTTATATTCTGGGGGATAAGGACACAGACAATAAACCATTAAATATATATCCAGTATGCCAAGTAGTGATTAACATTATAAAGAAAAATACAGAAGAATAAGGCCATGAAGAATGATGGAAGTGTGCTGAGTGGTTCTGTTTTACATGGTTGGTTGGCGAGGGTGTCTAATTCTGAGATACTTCAGTTGGAGCCAGTATACTGTACACAGAATACATTACTTCTGTCTGTGCTTTATAGCTCCAGACTGCAATTCGCAGAGTAACACTGGCTCAGACAGCAGTGCCTGTGCTTTGTGGAAGTGCTCTGAAAAACAAAGGTGTCCAGCCCTTGTTGGATGCTGTTACTGTGTACTTGCCTTCACCTGAAGAGCGCAACTATGAATTTCTGTAAGTATGCAGTACAGATTAAAATCTTACAGCCTCGCAAAAGCGGGAAAGTAGGTCTTGTTTCACAAAGAGCATTTGAATCACCATTTTTGAATAACATTGGTAAAGAATATCGTTATAAATGATGTAGAGCTATATAAATTTTTACTTGAAAGGGACATTTGTTTGCATGTCTTATAACCTGCTATATTTACAAATGGAGCTAGAGTGTGTGGCTGTCATCTTAGTTAAAAAAAACAAACAGTATAGTGGAGTTGTTTGATAAATATTCTGTAGATAAATTTATACTAGATTTCAAGATTTTTAAATAGCTCAAAATATTTTGTGGTTTAAGGGTATTGTTTTACTTCTGTTGTCACTAACAGCTTTGTACTTGGTAATAAATCCTCTAAAATCCGAGTGACTATTCAGGCAGGAATGGACTTTGTTTAATCCTTTAACTAGGACATTAATCACTTTTCATATCTCTCAATTGGAGAAGCATTAATGGTAAAGTGATTATGGGCATGGACTGTGTACTCCTTGGATTTAAATCTGAGCTCTCCCAAGTTGTTTAGCCTTCTACCTGTAAAATACAGAGATTAGGACCTATCCTATTGGATTGTTACAGGAATCAAACGAGTTAATACTTATAAAGCAAATGGAACAGTGCCTACCTAGTATATGGTAAACTCTATATGAGTATTTGCTAAAGTTAAAAATTGGAGGGAATTAGGGATGAGATGGAGAAGTTCTATAATAGGAGTGTCTCACCTACTTTGAGTCATGGGCTCCTTTGAAACTAATGAGAACATGGAGCTTTTCCTCAGAAAAATGTGCCTGTGAACAAAATTTGGCAATTTCAGAGGGATTCGGGCTTTCTGAAACGTATCAGTGCGCACCAGTTTAAGGACACCAGTGTGTACGAATTGTAGATTTCTATGATCATGCAACTAGAGAGAAGGTGGGAGGACAGAGTGTAAGTAGTAGTTAGAAAGCACCTATACATTTACCCTGTACAGGTTTTTGTGAGAAGGTATATTCTCACAAAATAGGAAGGTATACCTATCCTAGGTGTATTTTTTGAGGAGTGAATTCTAGGCAGTGAAATTATTTGCGAGTAGAGGTAATATCTGGGAGAGAATCCATTATTTTTAATTTTGAGCAATTAATGATCTCCATTAAATAATTTAGTTTTGTGGAGAAAGAAAGGTAGTTAGTACTGACATAATTTAATCAGCCAGAGTAGCTAAACTAGAAGATATGAGGGAGGACATTAGGGTTAAGTTTGCACAGTGATTCTGATTTGATCTGCATAGATATATGGGAAGTGTATTTTAAAGGCCTTTCTGGAATGTCTCAATTTTGTAGGCCATGGTATAAGGGTGACTTATGTGCACTGGCATTTAAAGTTCTTCATGACAAGCAGCGAGGACCACTGGTGTTTATGCGCATTTACTCAGGCATGATAAAACCCCAGTTGGCCATCTATAATATTAATGGAAACTGCACGTAAGTAGAAGCTTATAGATTCTGTTCTTTTTTTTTAATGTTTATTGTTTTGAGAGAGAGTGAGAGCAAGTGGGAGTGGGGCAGAGAGATGGAGAGAGAATCCTAAGCAGGCTCCGCCTGGTCAGTGCAGAGCCTGATGCAGGGCTCAAACTCATGAACCGTGCAATCATGACTGGAGCCGAAACCAAGAGTTGGATGCTTAACCAACTGAGCCACTCAAGCACTCCAGAAGCTTAGTTTATTTTCTAAAACTGCAGTCATTTCTTTAAAAATTATTTTACTGAAATAAATCATGGTTTTTACAGGGAGAGAATAAGTCGTCTTCTTTTGCCGTTTGCTGACCAACATATAGAAATCCCTTCACTGACTGCTGGTAACATTGCTTTGACTGTTGGCCTTAAACACGTAAGCGACCAGATGGTTTCTCTAGGAACTATTAGCTTAAATGTTTAATTAAAACCTGGCATTTTGCGGTAGCAAAAACCCACAAACCATCCAAATAGTCATCAATAGTGGGGTAATGAATATTGTAGCATATTCATCAACATGGTTGAATCTCAGAAAGAAAGAAAATTATAGAAGACTGTAAACTGTGGATTATATTCATGTAAAATTCAAATCCAAGTGAAAATACACTATAGATACATACCTGTGTTTTAAATTTAATAAATATTTTGTTATTCTCATTGGGTATTTTACTTGATTGTTGCTGACAATTTAATCTAACCTTATGACTGATCCGGGTAATAACTGAAGGTATATTGCCAATGAAGGCTTTATGAGGGCAAGGACTTGGGTTTCTTCTGTTCTCTGTCCTTAGTCCCTAGATCAGTGCATCACATATAGGAGGCAGTCCATGACTTGTCAGATGAATGGATGAAAATAAGTTGATGCTATGTATGTTTTTGGTAAGGTAAAACTAAGGACATTTCATTTATATATGGATTAAGTTGAATACATTTTCTCATTAAACTTTGGTGTATTTGGCATTTAGGATAGCCATGGTTACTTTGAACATTTTTTAACCTCTTTATGGTTAATTGCAGGATTCAAGATCCTTTAGTATAAAATGTCCACAGTCCAGATACAGGACTTGTAGCCTTGAAATGTCCTCTGTCCACCCGAAGGCAGGAGCTTCATGTACATATTTGAAGGAGTTACACAGAGACGTTTGAACTATTGCTTCATTAGGAATATCTTTACAGAGAAGGAAATTGGCATGGAATGTTGTAATATTAAAGTTTAAAAGTGAAATTATAGTTTTAAAAAATAATGAGTCTGTAAGGATGCTATCAATTCTGCATGGTCTAGAGAATTCTGGTTAATTGCTTATTTTAGTTAATGGAAGATTTTCTGTAAAACAGTTATAGACATTTTTACTGGTGGTAAAACTCTTAAAATGGACTTCTACAAAAATTGACCTATTTTGATATGATTGAAAATTTAGGAAGGTACATTTGTTTTACCAAATGAATTTTGAATGTGTAGTGAGTGTGTGTGTGTGTGTGTGTGTGTGTGTGTGTGTGTGTGAGAGAGAGAGAGAGAGAGAGAGAGTGTGTGTGTGTGTGTGTGTGTTGTTAGAATTTATTACAGCAGTATCTTGGATAGAATTCTTACACAAGTTAAATTAGCTTTACCTATGCAAAGTTGCAGTGAGCTTTGTGAATTTGTTCCTGTTTTAAGTTCTGATGAAAGTGGCACATTGGAAGTTTTCATATTTCGTGATTCTCGGTGTAAGCTGAGTGCTCACTGAGCCTGTCTTGTTCCAAGCGCAATGTTTGCTTACAGACCGCCACAGGAGACACCATTGCCTCATCCAAGTCCAGTGCGTTAGCTGCAGCTCGTCGAGCCGAAACAGAAGGAGGAAAAAAACATAGACGAAACAGTGAAGCTGAAAGACTTCTTCTGGCTGGGGTGGAGATTCCAGAACCTGTTTTCTTCTGTACCATAGAACCCCCTTCGGTGGCTAAGCAGCCAGGTACAAATAGTTTTGGTGTATCAATTAACTAGTAATTAGATAGTTAGTAATTTAGATACAGATAGTTATGTTATGCCCTCAAAAGATTTCTCACATGATTGAGTTCAGTTTTATCAGAAGTCATGGGTATTACTTGGGATTAGTCTTGTTTTCTATTTAAGATGTTTTGATTTTTACAAGCTCCTTTTATTTATTCTTTTCCCACATGTTGGCCATTTTCAACTATCATCTTCCTTGCTCTGGTTCTTGTGGTGCTGTCATTGGCATCCGAAGTAACTGGCGTCAGGATTCCCCTTCCAGTTATAATAGATTAGACAGTTAACAGTTCAGAAGGATTCATTTTCTCATCACCATTTACAAAATGCTCCTTTTCCTTGTTTTTTGGCTCAACCTTTAGAACTCAGTGAAGATATTTATATACTATGGTTAATGTTGTTTGACTTTTTGAGTGTTGTGTACTCGTGCTTTAGCCTGTTTAAGTTCTCAGTGGCTTCTCATTACTTATATATAGCACAAACCCAGACTCCTTTCTGTGGTATATAAATCTCATGATTTCAGCTGTATCATTTCCAATTGGATTTGGTTGCATATTACAGAAAACCCCCAAGTAACAGTTGCTTTAATGACAAAAGTTTATTTCTCTCCCTTGTAAAATGTGCCTTGGGTTGGGAGCCCAGGGGTGAGAGGGTGGCTCTACACCATCATCAGGCCCCCGGGCTCTTGTTTTTCTGCCCTGCCTCTCTGAGTCTGTAGCTCCTATCCTTAGTTATCACAGGATGGCTGCTAGCACCTCTGGCATCATGGCCAAGTTCCTGACAGAGACATGGAGTAAGGAGGAAGAAGATGTGTCCTTTTCCCCTTAAAGACTTCTTCTGTGTCACTGGCTATTACTTAGACATCTGGCCGCTCAGTTGCAAGGAGTTTGGTAAATGCAGTCTTTTAGGCAGGCGGCAGCAGAATAGACAGCCCCCAAATACTGAAGGAAACTGGGTCTGTTCTTGTCCAGTTGGTAAAGGTACAGCAATGAAATTAAAACAGGTATAGCAGCAAGTTTTCTTGTCACCTTAAAATAGAATACCACTAGCAATCGCTGACACCAGCCTTCTTGCCTGGCCTCGTTGTTTGAAACTTCCTCCTTCATTCTGCACCCTCTTCTTTCACCAAAAAAAAAGTAAAACAGAATAACGACTCACACCTTACACTTCTGTAATAAACTAGTTCCAGTTTTCTGAAGATACCATGCTCTTTTTGCATTACTATTTGTCTTCATTTGTTCTGTCTTGCATTATAATGGCATAATGCAGTTTGTCTACCTGGAAGATGTTTACTCTGTAATTAGAAAATCTCATCTCAAGCATCACTTCTTTTTGAGGCCCTCACTGAATTCCTATATTAAGTTGTTGAAGGACAAACCTAGTTCTAGAGGTGGCATTAGAAGCTATTAGAAGCTATTTTTTCCCCTTAAACAAGTTGGGCTCACAGATGATGGAAAAACAAAAGCACCCATTTACTGCCTCCCATGTCTTGAGTACCAAGGGGAAAAGAAACAGGAAGATCCCTAGACAAGTAGGGGTTCCAGTTCCTCACTGTTCGAGCTGGAGTTCACATGAAAGAAGTGTGAATACTGGTTTAAGACAGCCCCCAAATACTGAAGGAAACTGGGTCTGTTCTTGTCCAGTTGGTAAAGGTACAGCAATGAAATTAAAACAGATATAGCAGCAAGTTTTCTTGTCACCTTAAAATGCCCTGAGACCAACTAAGGGTATAGTCTTGACCCTAAGGAAGGAGGATCAGGTGATGTGAATCTGGCTACCCAGGTTGATGTGTATCAAAGTTGACCAAACTAGTTATATCAGGGGTAGCCAGGCACTTAAGAGCAGGGGCTGCCCAAACAAAATAATCTGACTTTTAAAAAATATATTTGAGGGGCGCTTGAATGACCCAGTCAGTAAAATGCCGATTTTGGCTCATGTCATGATCTCGCAGGTAGTGAGTTCAAGCCCTGCGTTGGGCTCTCTGCTGACAGCTCAGAGCTTGGAGCCTGTTTTGGATTCTGTGTCTTCCTCTCTCTCTCTGCTCCTCCCCCGCTTGTGCTCACTCTGTCTCACTCAGAAATACAATAAACATTTAAAAAATAAAAAATAAAAATATTTGAAAGGAATTTCATATTTCAAACATTGTGAGTACATAAATTCAAATTGTGACATTGCAGTTAAGTTGCACCAGCTCATTTTAAATCTAGCGCTTCAGCTTTTAACTACTTGAGGAAGAAAAGTCTGGGGTCCAAAGTAAGTCTAGTTAATGGGCATTAGCTTAGAGGTCCGAAGTCCCACAGGGGATGGGACTTTATAGAGTCTCCCTTAGACTTCTTTCAAGCAAATCTACCTTTTCTTTATTCTGGCTCTCCCTTGTATTTACCCCATGTTCCTATTATATTGACACTCTGTCTTATAATGCCCTCTTCATCCCAATAAACTCCTGAAGGGTTGATTCGTCATAGATATTTTTGAATGAGTTTGCATTTTACAATAAAGTTACTGTGTTTTCATTTCAAAAGCTACAGTGTCATAAGCATTATTCCTTTCTTTGAATAGGTGCTTAAAAATAAGATACTGTGGGGGCGCCTGGGTGGCGCAGTCGGTTGAGCGTCCGACTTCAGCCAGGTCACGATCTCGCGGTCCGTGGGTTCGAGCCCCGCGTCGGGCTCTGGGCCGATGGCTCAGAGCCTGGAGCCTGTTTCCAATTCTGTGTCTCCCTCTCTCTCTGCCCCTCCCCCGTTCATGCTCTGTCTCTCTCTGTCCCAAAAAATAAATAAACGTTGAAAAAAAAAAAAAAAATTATTAAAAAAAAAAAAAAAAAAATAAGATACTGTGTAAAATAATGCCTGTTAACCTTAATGGGCATAATATATTTCTTGAAATTCTTGTTAAGTGCAGCCTCTGATTCAGTACTGGAACCTGATATTTTGTCTTTCTAACAGGCTCCATATCATGCCAGTGTTGCTGGTTCTTGGACCTGACTTTGGGATGTCAAGAGTCCAGAAGAATATTGTTCAATAGAAATATAACATCAACTGTAATCTAAAATTTTCTTAGAGCTGGGGCGCCTGGGTGGCGCAGTCGGTTAAGCGTCCGACTTCAGCCAGGTCACGATCTCGCGGTCCGTGAGTTCGAGCCCCGCGTCGGACTCTGGGCCGATGGCTCAGAGCCTGGAGCCTGTTTCCGATTCTGTGTCTCCCTCTTTCTCTGCCCCTCCCCCGTTCATGCTCTGTCTCTCTCTGTCCCAAAAATAAATAAACGTTGAAAAAAAAATAAATAAATAAAATAAAATTTTCTTAGAGCTACATAAAAAAATAATAGACTGGCAAAATTAATTTTAATAATATATTTAACCCAGTATATCAAAAATAGTATTTCAACATCTAATCAGTATAAAAATTAATGAGCTATTTTACTTTCTTTTTTTCATATTTAGTCTTTGAAACCTGGTATCTATTTTATACTTAGAGTATATTGTCTGTTTAGACTCCTAATATACTAATTAGATGGCTAGTGGCTACTACTTGGACAGTGTATATCTAGAAGCATATGTCCCTGGAATATAAACCAGGGTCCCTGGAATATAAGACCACTTTAAATGTGTGGTAAGGTTGGTTCATGAATCCGTTGCTCAGCTCTTTTCTTTAGCCGCACTTCATGTATGAGAAACTTCGAACATCTTTTGTAGAGGGGGAGAATACAGTTAACAGCTAACTGATTGTATTAAAGTATCACTTGACTTTAGAGGCCATATTTATTTCAAATAATATATTCTTGTTTCCTCATTGGGTGTGATAATTCATCATAGAGTGATCACATTAGCATCTCTTTATTCATGGTGTAATTTAGTTTCCTTTGCCAGTTTCTCATTGCTTCTCTTTCTGAAGGCGTTTTTGCTTTCTTGTCTTTTCCTAGATCTTTGTGAAACACAATCAGATGATGTTAATGGCTTCCCAGTGCAAATTCAAATTCTGCAGCCTGGCCTACAAGCCCTTACATGATGTGATTACCTGCTAATAGCCAGCTACCATCTTGTTATTTTTCTAATAGCAAACCATTTCTTGCACAGGCATTTTCTCTGGTATTCTGTTTCTTCAGGATTTTGCATATATGGCCATTCTTTATTTGTGTCTTGATCTAACTTACCTTGGGGAGGCCCTTCCAGATCATTCACTTTTAAATAACTTCCCATCACTATCTTATCACCTCGTTTTATTCACTACAAAGCATTGATGCTGTTTGAAACGTTCTTTTTGAAAATTTGCTTGCTCATTTTTTCCCCCACTAGAACATATGTTACATTATCTAAAAGATGAAATGTAAAGATAACATTTACTGTTTATCCCCTAGATTTGGATTATGCATTGAAATGCCTTCAACGTGAAGATCCCAGTTTGAAAGTGAAGCTAGATGCTGATTCTGGACAGGTTCACATTTTATTACAACTTTACTTCCAGAAATCTTTCAATAGTAGTATTTGTGTGTGTATGTGTTTCTGTATTTAAATGCAGATTGTATTTAAAACAGATTGGTCTATGCCCCCGAAAGAAAAAACCTTCTCTTTTGGTTCTCCGATAATACAAATTTCTGATTATCAGGTTGACTGTCAAACTAGATAGAAAAATTTTCCTTACTTCCTCAATATAATTAATTACGCCTCACTTCTTTAAACCACTTTTTAATTTTTTTAACATGGAAGCTTTGCAAATTTGCGTGTCACCCTCACACAGGGGCCGTGCTGATCTCTGTATCGTCCCAGTTTTAGTATATGGGCTGCCAAAGTGAGCACATAAAGACCACTGTCATTTCAGTTTTCCAGAAGACAGCCTTTTGTGAAACTTTGAAATAAAGTTCAACCCCAAGACAAAGCCTTGAGCTTCTTATGCTCCTAAGGCTTATAAACCCGGCATACTAAAGGGAGGATGCAAAGGTGCTTTTCTTGTCAGTTACATATAAGGTAGGGGGAGAAGTGATGGCTAACAACCTAACACTATGGTAGGAAGTAGAGCTATTAAGTAGGTGGTAAGAAGTTTGTGGATATTACATTACAGCAGAAGAACACATGTTCATTGTGTCTTTTTAGGAAGGCAGGGTAAAGTTTGTGTAAGATTTTAGAACAAGTTCCTTTAGAAGATTATAAATTTAAGGATAAACTAAGGATTTAGTTAATCTGAAAACTGTGGAGTATTTTATTTCCCAAATGCCAGCTAAATGATGTAGTAATTTAGTTTAATACTGAAGGAGACAGCAACAAGCACTTAAACTTTTTTTTTTATTTTGAAAAACTTTCATTTAAAAATGCCAACACATACTTTTTAAAAAATGACAAATAACACACACGGGTTCAGAGTACAGAATTAAGGTGTCCCTTTTTTCCATCTTAATTTACACAGGTAAACAACTGTGAAAATGTGAATAGACTTTCACACTTTCCCAAATGTCTTACGCTGTGCTATGTTATAAACCACAGTTTATTTTTTCCAGAGATATATACAGATATATAACAAGTCATTCTTTTTGTATTATTCTACAACTTGCTTTTTCCAAATTCACTACTTTAACTTTAAAGTACAGCAATTGAAACAAAATAATCCTTTTTTTTGTTTGTTCCTTATAATTACAGCTGTATTACAGCGGAAGGATAAAATTAGAGCCAGCCAAAGGAAGAAACAAATAGGGCAAAATCTGGGAGAGTTCTAAATGCATTATCTTCCTTCATCTTCAGGGATTTATTAACCCTTTTGGTAAAGGGTATTGCCAGTCAGGGAGGCTCACCCCACCCCTCCAGAGTTTTTATTAAGGCTTGATTACATACTGCTCATGTGGTTGACCTTTAGTTTCCAGTACCTCCTGTAAGTTGAGGCTATTACCTTGACTTTCCAGGTCGGAACAGATAAGGCTATTCTGAAGCGCACATCATAAATCACATTGTTACACTGTCTCGAGGACAAAATACCCCAGACAAGTAAAGACACTTCCATCAGGCAGCATCCTGGCCTAGAGATTACCTACTAGTAGCTGAGGGTAAGGGCCATACCTCTTTTTGGGTGCAGTTAATTCTTTACTACATACATGGCATATGAATAAGACTGAGCAAATATGGGTTCCTTGCACTATACTCTTTCATACACAAACACCTTAAGAAATAGCTAGTGTTGTAAAAAAAAATTTTTTTAAAGCATGTCTTGATTGGTTTTGATAAAAATTTGGCTTGTTCTAACAAGGGCCCTAAGTAACAATGAAAGATCAAAGATAAAAGATAATTTCACTGTCAAATAAAGGTCCAAGCTAGTCTGAAAAATTTAACTAGTCACAATACTGTAAGGGGCCCAGGATGATTGGGAAATAAATGCCAGTGTGGTTGGGAATATTTGGGGAAAAGATTATCCTCTTCACCCCCCAAATAACAAGATGTCGCTTTCATCCTTAAGACAGTTGCTTACATTTTCATTAAGACAAGGGCTTTATCCTTTCTTTAAAGGTATAACCCAGAAGTTGCCAACATCAGTTACACTCATGTTTCATTGGCCAGAACTAAGCTATATGGTTGGGAATATAGTCCTGGCTAGATGCTACTTGCCTAATTAAACTGTCATGTAATAAAGACAGAATAGCCTAGAAATTTACTTTTAATTGACCTATTATTCCACTCAGAAAAAAACAAAAATGTTTTGAGGAAGAACCAAAAAAAAAAATTGCAGAGAAACTCAGTTTGTAATTAATGAAAAATAACATATTGATATAATGCCTTTATATAGTATTTTGTGATAAACATTTTTTCTTTGATCTTGGTTTTATTTTCTTCCTGTTTTAACCAGACTGTCTTATGTGGTATGGGGGAGTTACATATTGAGATTATTCATGACCGAATCAAGAGAGAATATGGATTGGAAACCTATCTAGGGCCTCTCCAGGTGGCATACCGAGAGACTATTCTAAATGCAGTTCGTGCCACAGGTAAAATAAAACATTTAGGATTTGCTGTGTTTTTCTCTCTCTCCAGGATCTCTTTTCCAAATCTTTCAATGTAGTTGCATGAAGCAAGGTTCATATTCACTAGCGTCTTCCATCAGTGGGCACAGGTTTTGTCTGTGTGTATTTTTGTGTCTCTTTAGGATTTTGTTCTGTTTTGTTTTAAACCCAGCCCTATTCCTGTACCACTTAATACATCAAATAAATGATGAGCCCTCATCAGACAAACGTACTTTTCAGTGGTGGTCATGGGGTACAATAAGCCCTTCATGTAGAGATATTTCACAAAAAGGATATCCAGAGGGCTCATGAACATATTAAAAGATTCTTCATATCAGTAATGATTAGGGTCATGCAAGTTATGAGATATTTTACACCAACACAATTGGCAGGGATTAAATCAGACAGCACCAAGTGTTGGTGAGATGTTGAGCAATGGGAACTCCTAAAAACTTAGGGTGGGAGTGTAAATTACGTAACCACTATGAAAACAATTTGGCAACTTCCTTGTGAAGCCAACTGTGTGCAGACTTTACTACTTAGCACTTCTCACATGCCCTAGAGAAACTCTTATACATGTGCACTGAGAGATGGATATAAGAATGTTCATAATAACATAATAATAATAACCACCTCTGAATAGAAAAAACCACCCCAAATATTTATGGACAGAGTGTGTAAACGGTATTGTGTTCATACAACAGAATATTAAACAGCTGTGAAAAAGAATGAATTACATCAATATGCATCAGCCCAGAGGACCTACAGATAAGCAAAAGAAGCAAGTTGTAGAATACATAATAACAAATTGAAAACACAGCAGAGTGAACTATATTGTTTAGGAATACATGCATATGTAACATAACTAAGGAAACTCATAGGAATGAGTGATTATATCATGATAGTGATGGCTTTGGAAGGCTTGTAGGTTACTACTGGTAATGGTCTATTTCTGAATAGTTTTTAGGTTTCATAAGTTCTTACTTTACTTTTAGCTTATTATAAAGAGAAATTGTAGACTATAATTATTAAGTTTTAATTTAGGTGATGCATCACTGTATTACATGGTCACTAACAAAAATACAACATAGTTTTGTTTTAGTAATGATGGAGATTGGTGACTGCTGTTGGTTGTTAGCAAATGAGAGATACTGCTTTCAATCTTTAAAAAGTCACTATTTTGAGAAATCATAAATGCATAAAACATTGGAAGAATATGAAATTTAACAATTTGTTGGTTAGTAGAGTTAAAATAGCTTTTTAATTTCATTAGATAACCCTTTGTACTGTTAAATAAAAATTTTATAATTAAAAGAATTTCAGTCACATAAGATATTTGAAAAAATTTAAATGTGTGATCTATATGTCAAAACTTGTGGGATCATCTGCCTCAACACATCTTAACCTTGCAGTAATATTAAGTGATTGAGAGCTGGTTTTTACATTGATAAACACAGAAGCAAATGCTTTCTTGATAGAACTTTTTACTCCCACATCTTTATGCTATATTTAGTACCACTGTAATATTTTTTCCCACTTTATCTTCTATGAGACTTTGAGTTTGTTGACTGCAGTTTTTCCAGTTGTGGTACCTTAATACCTTTCCAGAACAAATCTCTAAGGTATTATATTCTATTTGTTTACAGATACCTTAGATAGAACATTAGGAGACAAACAGCATCTTGTGACTGTAGAACTGGAAGTAAAACCAGTTGAAACAGCCTCTGTTATGCCAGTTATCGAGTATGCTGGAAGTGTTAGTGAAGACCTTCCGACGGCTTCCCAAGAGGCCATTGAAAATGGGATTCACAGTGCATGCCTCCAAGGTAAGGTACTCAAATAAAGGTAAGCTTAGTATCATAATCAACCACTTAGTCACTCCTAATATTATACATTATTTCTAACTAGGTAATGTTTTCTCACTATTCTTCCCATTATGTGTATGTTAGACCTGTTTCCATTGTCCCATGGTCCTTAGATATTCTGGTGGGTTTTTTGTTTGTTTGTTTTTGTTTTTGTTTTTGTTTTTTTATCAGTCTTCACTTTGTTCTTCTGTTTTGGGGGTTTCTATGAATAGTTTCTAACTCAGACACACTTTCTTCAGCTGTGTCCAGTCTACTTGTAAGCCTATCAAAGATAATTCATTCCTTTCACTGTTATTTTTTATTTCAAGCATTTCTTTTTGGTTCTTCTTAGGACTTCTGTCTGTTCTTGCATGTGGTTTACTTTATCAGAGTCTTTAGCATGTATCAGTCATGTGATATGATCATTCCAAGATACTTACCATGTCTGGTTCTCATGCTTGTTCTGTATTCATATTGTGCTTTTGCTTTTTAATATGCCGTGTAATTTCTTCCTGATGGCCTAACAAGATGTACTGGGTAAAAGGAACTGCTGTAAACATGGTGTGTAGTAATGTGGAACTCACGTGTTGGGGGAAAGGAAGCATTCTAATCCATGGGCTTATAGTGAGCCCATGCCTCTGGATGGGGAACCACACAAGTGTTTTTTATTTTTTTTCACTAGCCTCAGGTTGGACAGGATGGCTAGGGTGGCCTGGAGTTAGGTATTTCACCCAAGTCAGTTAGGTCCTGCTAATGCCCCTGCTTCTTAGGCTCTAGTTAACTAGTTTCCCCTGAGAGCAGGCCTTTGTAAGAACAGAGTGCTCTGGAGTATTTCAGAATGGTTTCTTTTCCACTCTGTCAGAAGTACAAAGAGATTTTTCTCTGATACTTACGGGAAGAACCTGCTCGAGCTCCGGGAGGTACATCTCAAAAAATTATGGGGGCCCCCTTATGATTTATGACTGTGTCCCCCTGAAGTTTTTAACTCCCAGACTTCTCTATAGTTGAGGTTTTCCTGCTGTGGCACTGGTTCCTGGGCTAGTGAGGCTCTGCTCCAGAAAGCTGTGACTTCTTTGTTCGCCTGCCTCTCTGGTTTTGGGGGCAGTGGTTTGTCCTTTGTCTTCTCTTCTTTTATGGCTCTAGGAGGGGTTGCTTATTTTTCAGTCTGTTCTGCTTTATACTTGCTGGGACAGAGTGGTGACTTCTAAGCTGCCTAAATGAAATGGAAACTGGAAGTCCTCTCCCTGTCTGTACTCCTCACTGCATATTGAGTGCTAACCTAAGTTTTTTCCCCTTGCCTAGGACCATTGCTTGGATCCCCAGTCCAAGATGTGGCAGTTGCTGTACATTCACTGATAATTCATCCTGGTACCTCCACAACTATGATTTCTGCCTGTGTCTCCAGATGCATACAAAAGGTAGAGAATATCCTGTAGTTCTCCTTTTTGCTTTAGGGTGACTGTCCTGATAGCAGTGTGCCATTGCTCCACAGACATCTGTGCTTTGCAGTGCCTCACACTTGTATTGATGCCGTCTGCGCCTTAGAGTCAGCAAGAGTTTTTACCCTGGACAGTCTCTGATTTCTTAATCACCAGGGTTATATCTGTAAGAGGACCTAGGAAGTTACTGCTTAATACAGACTGCCGGGAAATATTCTCTGATTTTAGCAAAGAGGCAGGTTTCCTTAACTGGCATTTTTGGTTTCCCCATCCCAGATACACAGCTGTTAGAGGTGAGCTTTGTAGTTTAATTAGGGGACATTTTGGGGGTATCCTGGCCCAAGATGGACTATAAAGGACATTGAAGATGTAATATTAGTTTCAGTTTTGAGTTCATGTTTATTTGAATAAGATTACCGTAATCAAAGATCATTGAAATCAGATTAAGTCGCAGGGAACCTGGTTGGCTCAGTCTGGTAAGGGTCCTACTCTTGATTTTGGCTCAGGTCATGATCTCAGGGTCATGAGATTAAGCCCCTCCCGCATTGGGCTACTGGCTGAGCATGGAAACTGCTTCTTAAGATTCTCTCTCCCCCTCTCTCTACCTGAACTTCACCTGCTTATGCTCTCTCTCTCTCAAAAAAAAAAAAAAAAAAAAAAAAAAAATCAGGTAAGACTAACTGATAATCCAGATAAGCACCTAACTTTATCAAAGCATCAGGCAGTCTAGTCTTGGAACGGTTACTTACCTCCCATTATTTCCTTGAGTGTCTTGCCTCAGTAATCTACCAGAGCTGATTTAACTCACAGGATCTTAGTGTGCCAAATGGTGATTCCATGCATTCTTTTTAGCATGGGACTACTACAGTTTTATAAGTGACTGATTTGCAGTAAAACACTTGCTTTTAAAAACCATTTTCTGAAATTTTGGACTGTGTCTGAAACTTGATTTTCTGTGGTCTTAACTGAATCTAGAATTATAAAGTTAATGTGAATACCCTAAGTCGCTGACTTAAGAAGGTACAACTTAATGGTCCTTTCATATGATTCCATTTAATTTTCATTAAAAAAAATCTATACATTCAAAAAGTATTATTTAAATATTGTTTGCTGGGGTGCCTGGGTGGGTCAGTTGGTTTAGTGTCTGACTTCAGCTCAGGTCATGATCTCATGGTTCGTGAGTTGAAGCCCCACGTCGGGCTCTGTGCTAACAGCTCGGAGCCTGGAACCTGTTTTGGATTCTGTATCTCCCTCTCTTCTGCCCTCCCCTGCTCATGCTCTGTCTAGCTCTCAAAATTTTTTTTATATAGTTTGCCTAAGCATATAGTTAGAAGTATTATCTGGTAAGTTAATGATGCCTCCTGTATTTATTGAGCCTTCTTTGTTGAGCTTACTGTGTACTGCGATGGACATAAATGGAATATGGATGTTTGTCTTCACCTAAAGGAGCTTATGATTTTACAAGGTAATTAAATATGGTCAAATAGCCAAAATATTAGAGCAGACTGGGGGTCATAAAAATGGAGAAGTGGGGAATTAGTATTATTGGAAGGAATATCTGAGCTGTGGATTTTGGTAGTTGGACACAGGGGCATTCCAGACAGGGGAAGATTGAAGTCCCTTTAGCTGTACTCTCAGATGAAGGCAGAGTAGTAGTGAAAGACAGTGTTAGAAAATGGAATCAGACTATAGAGAAACCTTTAAAAACTACCCTGAGGAGTTTGAGGTTTGTTTTGAGAACATTGGTGAAAAATTTAAAGTTTTTGAGGAGGGCATTATAATCACTGGAATACAGGAGGAACTAGAAGTAGGCAACAGATAATCCAGGACAGGGAATGGACTGGGTCTGAATTAGGATACTGACAATAGGAACGGAAATCTTAAAGCTACTTGGGGAAATGGAAGTTAGAGATGCACGTCCAGGTGAATTAGAGATGCATGTCCAGAGTATTATGATGTCCTCAACAGAAATAGGAAGGAGCACACAAGAATGTTTGCAACAGGAAATGATAAGGTTATCTTGGATTGCTGTGGGATATTTAGAAACTGTCCCAGAGCAGGTGGGGGGCGCAGGCAGCGGATACAAGGCTCAGGCACGTAGAGACTATAGTCTGTATCCTCAATGCAAAGCATTCAGTTCTTTGCTTGCTTACAGTGTTTTCACTTTTACCTTCTCCCACTCTGTTATTTTGTTCTGAAAGACATTATGTGAAGTGGTACAAAGCTCTTGGTAAGAATTGCAAAGAGAGAGGTGTGCTGTATGTTTTGAAATTTCGATGATAATGGGCATATACTCTTGGTTTTACTTATCTGGCCATTTTTCATGATTGTGCGGGTAAAGGGCAGGAGAGGATGGGAAGGTGGTGACGTATCAGGAACAAAAGAATTTGAGGCCCAGAACCCTTCCTTGACAATACAGGCAGTGTCAATGCCCCCTCTAAGGCCTTAAGTAATAATGAGAATCAGTGGGTGGTGGCGGAGCAGCGAACAGAGTGATGACCCGATGCACCTGGGTAAAGGTGAGGGCACATTCCAGAGCCCCCTCGTGCAAAGTTTCCGCTGTAGATCTCTGTTACATCCCACCTAGTAACGAGAGGCTTAGACTAAATCAGACTTTTATTACTTTTGAACCCTGGCAGGCTCTAGCAGTAGGATAGCTTTTTGATTATTTTTTGAGGTTTATTTATTTTTGAGAGAGAATCCCACGCAGGCCCCGTGCTGTCAGTGTGGAGCCCACCCCCACCAACACGAGATCATGACCTGAGGGGAAAACCAAGATCCAGACACTTAACGGGCTGAGCCACCCAGGCAGCCCAGTAGGAGAGCGTTTTAAATCTGACCCACCGGTACTTACAGTGCTTGCATTTGCCATACCAGTTTGTCTGACGTAGTGATACTCTGAAAGACTGGGACCCCAATACATCTTATGTTGCTGCTACTTCCTCCGTTTTCTTCCAGTACTTGCCCTATGTGTTGTATTGGCTTCTGTTGGGTTTCCGTTTTACTTATGTGCTTATTCTTCTTGCCTTTTGTTGAATGTGTTTCTCTTAACCTTACTGTAGTACATTTCTGGATTAGTCCTGCTATGGACTGTAACTGTAATAGGCATCAGGAACCAAACACGTGGTTTCAACAAATAAGATGTAAGTCTTTGATTGAAAGGGGAAAACCATTTTTTTCTTTGCACTGTCTCTGGCCACGTGTTCTTAGATGCTCTGTGTAATTAAGCTTTATTAAGCAGCCCCTTGCCATGTACCTGATAGTTTATAAAAAGAGCTCCAGGCTTACAAGGATGGGCAGAATTTACGAATCTTTTTTAACAGAAATTTGATTTCCAATAAGGAAAGGGGAGTTAACATTCTTGAATTTCTTTAGGCGCTGAAGAAGGCTGATAAGCAAGTTTTAGAGCCCCTGATGAAGCTCGAGGTTACAGTCACTAGAGATTACCTCAGCCTTGTCCTGGCAGATCTGGCACAAAGAAGAGGGACCATTCAGGAAATCCAGACTCGTCAGGAAAACAAAATTATTACTGGATTTGTTCCCCTAGCAGAAATTATGGTAGGTACTTAGTTACTGAAAAGAATACTGGGGATATTTATGCTGAACAAAAGTAGACAATCAGGACTTTGAACTGTTAGAGCGTTTGGATTTAAACTGTTATGGGAATCTAAGGGATTACCACAGGTGGGGGGGGGTCATTACCATTCTCCATGCTTCTCTTCCTAAATGCTGAGACTAGGGAATACTTGTGAAACGTACCCACATTATTTACTTAACCTCCACAATATTTGTCTATTTCCTGACAACATGGTTCAATGAGAACTCACGTCTCATTTTCACCTTTCCTGATAATGATGAAAAGATTAGCAGCAGGAAGAGATACTTGAGGCTTAAATTTGACAACTGACTTCAATTATTTTGACTAGGGTTATTCCACTGTGCTTCGAACGCTAACATCAGGCTCAGCTACTTTTGCCTTAGAACTATCTAATTATGAAGCCATGAATCCTCAAGACCAAACTGTACTGCTCGGCCGGCGAAGTGGCTTGACCCAAGTACTTTGAGACTCCGGAGCCCCTATCAACTGCAGTTTCAGTAAGAAGAATTTTTATTGCTTTACTGAACTAACTAAACTGACAGTGGTACTGGAGTTGCCCATTCTATAATCAGATAGAGGTCCCATTTTAAAAAAGATACATCTTTTATTTAAAACAGTGCACCAAATCTTAATTTCCATGATTTCAAAATCAAGTTGATTGTAGTACAGATTGCTGTAGGTTTTGTCCCCTCCTATTTTCTTCTTTGTTTAGGCTCATTTTTCTGTTTTGTATTCATAGTCACAATATCCAGTAAAAAGAGGTTCTGCAGATATTCCCCGTCTATAGAACAAAGTATGAATTAGGTTTTAGATTGATATAATGCATCTTAAGAATAAACTAAGTTCTTTGAGACCCTGAGTGGGGGAGGGGCAAAGGGAGACCGAGGATCTGAAGCTGGCTTTGTGCTGACAGCAGAGATCCCAGCGTTGGGCTTGAACTCACGCACCGTGAGACTATGAAGTCGGTGTACTTAACCAACTGAGCCACCCAGGTGCCTCTTAAATAAAAAGTTCAAATAATCTTTTCTCCTTTTGGGCATAATTCTGTTTCGTACAAAAATCAATTCCCAGTTTCTAAGTAAATCACTACTTGTTAGGTGACATACAGTTCTTTTTATAGAAAATAAAGTTAATCATCCTGGACTTGGTAATGTCCTAACTTTCAAAATGCCGTACCTGACCATTCTGCAGCGGTGAACTGTCAGTCTGTTGTAGGCATTCCCTACACTCGTGATGTCTTCTGGACTCCAGAGTCTTTCACCAACGGCACTTGCCCGAGGCCTGTAAGTTAAATCACATGTCCCCCAAAGCAGTTTAAATTTATGTGTTCTGAAATTTCTAGTACTTCCCTACTTGGATGGAGAAGGAAAAATAAGGCACTTTAATTCAAATTTATCACTTAAAATTCCATACCATAATCTTGGAGTAAGGTTAGTTGCATCCACAAATTCTCCCCACAGACAAGCTTCTCCGCCAATGACAAGTTTTTTCTGTTCTTGAGAACCTACATTAAAATCATTGAATGGCTGTAAATGAAGTAGCTGCAGCTCCAACCTCTGACAGAGGCAATTACTGGTCCCCTGGTCAGTTCATGGTTTTGGCACAGAAAGAGGTAGCAAACGTAATTCCCACAATGCTTGTTAGCGTATTTCTACAAATTGGTATCTTTAATACTAGCACACCACTTTATTTTGGTTTTGTGCAAGCTGCTTTGGGTTCAGGAACCATTATTCCCTTGGTTGCCTAAGAAGAGTAGAAGAGTGTGCCAGGAATTCAAGTTGGAATACTAATAACTTACTGCTCACTCCTGCCTTCGATAATCTACCTCGTGGTACTAAAAAAGACTAAGTACCCAATTGATATTATATTATGTCAATTCCTAACAGACTTACATACTGATTCGAAACATTTTTTTTTAACACTACCATTCTTTTTCTTTAAGGAAATTTTAAAAACTGGACAAAGTAGAAGTGTTCTTAAGGAAGGGGGGTCTGAGAGCCGAAAGCTCCACCCCTCTAAGACTACACAGCCTGAAATACTTAAGGAAGGCTGTAGTCTAGTTCCCTGTGTCTTAACAGTTGGAAAGGCCAGTCAATCAAAAGCAGAGATACAAGGTTAATGCGGACAAGCATCTTTAAAATGTAAGGTAACAATGCTCGGCAGTGGAAACGGATATAAAGGAACCTACTTTTGAAGTTCTTTTATTCAGGCAAGGATATGGTTTCTTTCACAAGTTTTAAGATGTATTGGGGGCCTTTTTTTTTTTTCAAGTAAACAATATCAGGACCAAACAAAAGGGAGGATAGTGAGTAGGTAATATCTGGATGAAAATTTCCCGGTGGAAGATTAAGGGAAGAAAACTAACAACCCCAGGTAATGAAAAGTGCTTCACTCACCATCAAAATGAAGAGGGTCCACTTTATAGTAATTTCTCCAGTCTTGTCCATAACTAATCCAATCTAAGTACCAAGGAGCAGAAAGGATCACAGGGAAGCCAGCTGCTGTGACTTCACGTAGTTCCTCACTATATACTTGATTTTTCCACACTTGAACAATTGTACCTGGCAGAAGCTATTAAAGTTACAAGCAATATGTATTGATCAGGTCCAACAATTACAGATGAAATTAAAAGTCCCAGCCCATGTTGCTAGGAAAATAGCTTTCTAAGCTTCTGGAAAAACATAATACCAAACGTTACTGGCTACAGGGCCTTAAAATTAGAAGTTTCATCAGTCTTGGGGCACCTGGGTGGCTCAGTTGGTTAAGCGTCCAACTCTTGGTTTTGGCTCAGGTCATTATTACATGGCTTCATGAGTTCAAGCCCCAAGTGGCTCTGTGCTGTGTGTAGCCAGCTTAGGATTCTCTCTCTGCCCTTCCCCTGTTCTTTCTCTCAAAAAAAAAAAAAAAAAAAAAGTATCAACCTTAAGGTTGGATATTTAACTTCTGCCTATATGTGACACTGTATAGGTATAATCAACTAAGGCTTCACTCCCATTTGTCCCACACTACCATTATTCTTACTTTGGAACTGTGAGGATGTCACTTAACTCTTCTGGAAAGATAATAGTAGTAGCTGGATTTGAAATTCTCAGTTACCCAAAGGAAAATAGAAAGTGTATATGTTGACTATTGCTACCTTCGTAGCAATAAAGATTCATCTGTTCTTCTTTGTTCTACCCTTGTTTTTGTTGTTTTACTTTTACCCCACATGGGATTCAATCCCACAGGATTATGATCTGGGCTGAAATCAACAGTTGGATGATCAACCTCCTGAGCCACCTAGGTGCCCATGTTCTGCCCTTGTAAAACAAAACAAAACTTCATGTGCTTCAACTTGTGACAAATAATGAGAATAGTGGGGGGAGGGAGATGGGAGACATGAAAGGGAGGCACTAGCCTTGGTCTACAGCTATTGCCTAACAAAAGTTTAAAAGGTAAGCTAATTTCCCCATAATGTTGGGGACAACTTCATTAGGGTTCCTTCCTCCCAAGATGTTAAAATAGTGTCTCGTATTATCAGAATCAAATGCAGTCTTCATACTTCTCACCTTCACGTGATCATCAAAAACCTCTTGCCAGACTATGGATCCCTTCTTTACAGTTGAAACAATACCCAAAAGCCTACCATTGGGGAAAAAAAAAAATTTCAGATCACAAGCTTAACAGTATATTTAAAGCATGCAGGGTTTCTATGAAGGACTACCATGTTGAGAGGTGCCTTGCACTATAGCACAGCTTTAAAGCAGAACCTGCTCAAGTTGGATCGTGACCCAATGTGGTTCCTGCTTTCCAGCACATGGCTGGGGACATCACACAGCAGAGGGGTTTAGAAGTCATCTGCTGAATGAATGTGCTACGTACATCTCCAGGTGGGGAAGACATGGCAATTCAAGGTAATATACAAACCACCATCTCTGGTTATTTCTTGAGTATCTTAGAATAAACTATAAAATCCTGGCAGTTAGTCCACAAATGTTTCCTAGTCTCTAGACAATTCCAGGTATTGTGCAGGATTAGAAAATTAGAATGTACTACACAAAAAGCAAAATAGGAAAAGGCTTGAATCTGGGCTTGTCTAATATAAGAGTTAGCAAACTACAGCCTACGGCCTGTTTTTGTATGGCTCATGAGCTAAGGATGGTTTTTACACTTGTAAATATTGTTTTAAAACAAGAATACTATGCAACTGTGGGGCCCATGAAGCCTAAAATATTTACTACCTGCCCCTTTAAATTTTCTCCAGTGTAAGTATAAACAGCCACATGTGGCTGTGCTATCATACTGGACATAAGAGATCTAAAGTAGAAGAATGCTCCTGGAGTTGACCAAAGGGAATGAATTCCACAGGCAAAGCAGGGCTTTGAACTGAATTCTTTGAACAGAAGACTGCTCAACATTATTTCATCATTTAATGCAAAAGTCTTCGTCATAATGTCAGTGATTTAAAGAAAGCAGTGCATACTGCTTCCTTCTTGATTTTTCACTTTGTCCAACAAGGTATAATATCTATATATATATAGATATCTCTATATATATAATATCTATATTATTATATAGATCTTTGACAAGGGGTAATATCTATATATCTGTATATATAATATCTATACTTTCACAAGGGGTAGAGAGAAAATGAAAAAAGAGTACTAAATAGCTAAAACTTTTACAAAAATCACAGATGAAATAAAAATAGAGGAGGCTTATAAGTAACTTACTTTTGAAGGTAGAAAGATTCTAGTCTTCTAAAATCTTTGCCAAAACCTTTCTGCTTCATGAAACCCTGGATTTCTGGATTAGACTCCCTTTAACAAAAAACAGTGATTAAAACTACATTAAAAGTTTGATAAACCAAATCTATTTAAAGCAGCATAGATCTCTATTAAAGTTGGTAGACAGAAAATAAGCCTAAAAACTTTATTATGAGTTACCCAGGTTTTTCATTACAAATAATTTTTTCCAGAAGCTGGTTACTTGTGAAAATAGCTTTCCCCACCTCTCTCCTCCAACTAAGGCTATTTACAGAGGATTTTTGTTTAAATGTTTTATTTAATTTTGACAGTGTGTGTGTGAGCAGGGGAGGGGCAGAGAGAGAGAATCCCCAGCAGGCTCCATGCTGTCAGCGCAGAGCTCATGACCTGAGCCTAAACCAAGTCAGATACTCAACTGACAGCCACGCAGGCGCCCCGCAAAGGATTTTTGAGAAAAATCTCCCCCACCTAATCACTGCCTTTTCACTAAAGCTGTTCTTGTTCACTGTAGTCTGTTTCCAGTCCCCATGGTCTTTCACGTCTTGATTCTCCTTCCTAAAAGCTTTTATTCTCAAGTTATGTTGCTAACTTAAAACCTAGCAAGCAGAGATCTTTCCCAAATCTTCCTTTTTCACGTGGAAACCTCTAATATCTACTTCGAATGCAATGGTTAAAAAAGTACGGCTTTTAAAGAATTGTCATACCAACATTGAAATTCCACTTCATCTCCTCCCAAGTGAACGAAGTGATCTGGAAACACCATACTAACTTCTTTGAAAAACTGAGACAGGAAGTTATAAGTTGAATTCAGAATAGGGTTTATAGGTCCAAAGGTCCCAGACTGCTTATGTTCATTGTAACATGGAGTCAGGAGGTCTTTCTGACCTGGAAGAAGAAGTATTTTAATCACAAAGACATCACTTTGCATGTGATTATACTAGTCTATTTTGTTGAAGCTGTAAGAGAATTTATACAGAAAAAGATAACCTCATGAGCAATTGTTTCTTGAATCCTGTCCTCTGTACCTCTGTTTCCCTTTCCTCACCCTATTTTATCCATTTCAGATATCTCCTTTATTTGGAACAAATCTTGACCTCACCCAAGCCCTTTTTCCTAAGTTTCAATCCCTATTTCAGATTCCCTGCTCAACACAATTAGATATCCCAGCTGCACTTCAAATACCATCTAACAAAAGCCAGATTCTCTGTTCTGTAAGCTCCTTCAGTAGCTGCTCCTGATTACTGTGTCCTGGTAAGCGTTTACCATCTTCCTCCTCTTTAAGTTTTCCTTCTTCTCTCAGGGTTGATCAGTTGCCAAGTTCTAGGGATGTCTCTCAGTTCTGTACATTATTTTCCATTCCCATTAACACCATTCTGGTCTAGGACTTCCATCTCCTTCCCCTTCCAGTCGACCACTTCCTCACATAGGTTTTCCTGAAGTGTGGTTCCCATGAGTCCTGATGGAGCCCACATTCCTCACCCAAGGCCCTCCACACTGTACTTCACCGGACTGATTTCTCAATATCCTCCATATCTACCCTAATAGTACTGAACAATTATAAATGCCAGGTGCTGTGTTACATGTTATTTAACCCTCAAAAAATTATATGATAGTTACTACATTTTAGAGATGGAGAAACTGATGAGACATTCTACAACTTGATCAAGGTCACTCAGTTTATAAAAGGCAGAAGTAGGATTCAAACCCAGACAGTGTGGCTCAAGACTCAGTTCTTAACCACCCTATAATGCTTCCTACTCTTGGCTGCACTACACTCCAACTAATGCCCTTCCTCATGTTACTCCCTTTACCAGAAACATGAATATATTCTTTGATCTCTCAAAAGCATTTTTAGTGTTATCCAGGAAACTATTTCTTACATTCAATTAGCATGTTCTACTTGTAATTTTTCCTTTAGACTTTTTTTTCCATACTTTAGGCAGTGACTTGCTCACAACAGACACATAATAACTGAATTCCATCTGTCAATAGTGCTACCCTTGTGCAAACCACAAGGTATTAAGAACAAAATGAACAGGGACACCTGGGTGGCTCAGTTAAGTGTCCAACTCTTGATTTCAGCTCATGACATGATCTTATGGTTTGTGAGTTCGAGCCTCAAGTCAGGCTCTCTGCTGACAGCATGGAGCCTGCTTGGGATTTTCTTCCTCTCTCTGCCCGTCCCCCACGTGCACTCTCTCAAAAATATCAACATTAAAAAAAAAAAATGCAGGAAGGACCTCAGGTATTCACTCTTTGCAACTTAAAAATGACACTCCTTACCTTTTCCCCAAGACTGTGTATGTCCAGGGCTATCAAATTCTGGTATGACTCGAATCCCTCGTAATCTGGCATATTCAATCACCGTATGGACATCGTTTGGTGTATAAACATGAGACAGAGAATAGCTGCCCTGTAAAGCCGTATTTATTAAAATGTATGAAATGGGTTTGTCCAGGATACTGTTAACAGTTCTGTTTGCATAGTGATAGGTGATTTTTCTTGTGTAACAATGTATTAAACAGTCCAGTGTGGTGGTGGAGGACTCATTTTTTTTTTCTTTAATCCCCACTTTCATTCATTCATTCATTCATTCATTCATTCATTCATTCATTCACAAGGAAGCTCTACGCCCAGTGTGGGGCTTGAACTCACTACCCCAAGATCAAGAGCTGCATGGTCTACCGACTGAGCCAGCCATTTACATTATTTACTGTATCTTATCAGCTCTCAGCACACTGTGGGTTAATTCCAGATTTACTAATAGAACTATCTCTTTAGTTCCTCTTGGTTCAGGAACATCTATCCTCATGCTATTTCAACCTCATGTAACCGTACAACAAAATACAAATAAAATGTTTGACTCCAAAGTCAAACCTGTGAAAATGGAAAATACACTCCCCTTGTCAGTTTTAGAATAAAAATTCACACACTATTACAAAGCTGAGCTGTTGCCTTTGGAAGTCATTTTAATTACTATCAGCTTTAAAAATTCCCCCAGACATATTCTGGTAAGTGACTTGATTTTTTTTTTTTAAGATTACCCTCAATCCCTTTATAGGTTACACTTGGATTGTAACTAAAAGTTGACTAAAGGTGTTAGCGTAAAGCACGGCATAAATATGTAAATATTACATATAAATTATAAGCTATATCTAAATTTATACATAAATGTAAATGCTCAACTCCTAAAAAGTAATCCTGTCTCACCCCCCCAAATTTGTATCTAATCAAGATCAGATCTAACTACTCATAGTAAATACAGGACAGGAGAATAACTGACAATATGAGAATGCAATCAGCAAAACCCGGACTTTGGGAACTAGACAAATGATTTAGTTTAACAAAAATGGCAAATTACAAAAAAAATAGATGGGCGGGGTAGATACCTATAACACCAAGACAATGGACACACTAACCGACCACAATGTATGGAACTCATTTGCATGCCATTACAAATACGATTTTGTTCATTAAAACAAGGTAAAACACTTGGGGAAATATAAATAATGATTGATTAGCTGGATTACTGTTAACTTTTCAGCTGCAATAGTATATTATGGGTTTGTTGTTATTGTTTTTAAAGAAAGACCCTTTTACAAATGTGATGTGGTGTCTGGGATTTTCTTTAAAATATGGTAGGAAGGGAGGGTGAGTGTAAGTGATACAAGATTGGCCAAGTTCTGATTACTGAAGTTGGGTGACAAAGACATGGAAATCTCTGTCTTCTATGTTTACTTCTGTGTATGTGTGAAATTTTCTATAATAAAAAGTAAAACAAAAGCAAACAAAAACATGAGTGCCAGTAACATTTCAACCTATACGACATCATAACATCGGAGAGAGCTTGGGTACTGTGGATAGAGGACATTTAGAGTCCTGGTTGTGTCCCTTCCTAATTGCGACTACAGATAAGGATGTCAGTCTCTCTGTATTACAGGGAGATTAAACAAGATGACATGGGCTTGCTCCCACCTCCACTGATTTATAATACAATTTGAACACTTCTGAGACAGCGATTATTTGCTAAGAAGCTCTCATCTCTAAAATTCTCGATGTAGTTTTTCAGAAAAAAAAAAATCATTTACAGTATCCGGTAACAACTCCACATTAGGTGATAAAAATACTTAACCTTCTATTAGTTATGAATGCTTCAGGTCTCCTATATTCATTTAAGTTTTTAAAATTTTATTTATATGGGGTGCCTGGGTGGCTCGGTCGGTTAAACGTCCGACTTTGGCTCAGGTCATGATCTCACGGTCCGTGAGTTCGAGCCCTGCATCGAACTCTGCTGACAGCTGACAGAGCCTGGAGCCTGTTTCAGATTCTGTGTCTCCCTCTCTCTCTGCCCCTCCCCTGCTCATGCTCTGTCTCTGTCTCAAAAGTAAATAAATGTTAAAAAAAAAAAAAAATTAAAAAAAAATAAAATTGTATTTATATAACTACTAGACATCACTTATTTACAGTAACTTAACCATTATAAAAAGTTTTATGGATCTAAATTGCTAAGCCACAGCCTATTAAAGAAGTTTTTAAACCACAAACATGTAACTTTTATATTTTAATTCCATCCATAAGAAAAAACATTTAAGCTCAAAAGTTCTAATGAAATCATACAAACATTTTTGAAGACAGACTACAATAACATGAATTACTCACTTTGTTGCTTAACTCAGGAAAAGTGACGCTCTGATAAGGGAAAGACTGGTCATCAACTATGTGCCAGTGAAGAACATTAAATTTATTAAAAGCCATGGCATCCTGCAAGCAAACATGTTAAAAAATTAACATACCACAGATATAATACACACACAACCCAACTTACTTATCTACATTCAGTATTGTCTCCAATGTGTCTACTTCGTTTTAGGGGCGCCTGAGTGGCTCAGTCGGTTAAGTGTCCGACTTCAGCTCAGGTCATGATCTCATGGTTTTTGAGTTTGAGCCCTGCACTGGGGTCTCTGCTGTCGGTGTAGAGCCTGCTTCAGATCCTGTCCCCTTCTCTCTGCCCTCCCCTCGCTTGCTCGCTCTCTCTCAAAAATAAATAAGCCATCAAAAAAAATTCTTTTTCAGGAGCGCCTGGGTGGCTCAGTTGGTTAGGCATCCAGCTCTTGGTTTCCGCTCAGGTCATGATCTCACAGTTCGTGAGTTCAAGTCTTGTGTGGGGCTCTGCGCTGACAGCACAGAGTCTGCTTGGGATTCTCTCTCCCTACTCTTCCTGCACACTGTATCTCAAAAATAAGTAAATAAAAATTTAAAAATAAGTTACTTTTTCAGCAAAGCAAGAACGAGAAAGAAGTATAAATTATATGGTATGTCACTTTTATTTTTTTTAATGTTTACTTATTTTTGAGACAGGGAGAGACAGAGCATGAACGGGGGAGGGTCAGAGAGAGAGGGAGACACAGAATCCAAAACAGGCTCCAGGCTCTGAGCTGTCAGCACAGAGCCTGACGCAGGGCTCGAACTCACAGACTGTGAGATCATGATCTGAGCTGAAGTCGGATGCTTAACTGACTGAGCCACCCAGGCGCCCCTGGTATGTCACTTTTTAAAAAGCCTATTCAGCATCTGTATTTATTCTAAACAGGGAGCTCTAACTTTGTTCTAGGAAAAGGTAGTCATCTTGTGAATTCCAATTCAATTCTTGTGAATTTAGGCATTGGCCTAGAACAGAAAATGTTCATTTCTGGGAACAGAGCAGGGGGAAAAATGGAGTATTTAAGTATCAGGACTTACAATTCCCACAGAAAAAGTCATTTACAGAATTCATCACAATTCTGACATTTGAGTGCTATCCCTTCTTTAGCAATCAAAGAAACTTGGTATACAAATGCAAAATTCTCAGGAATTTTTGGGGAAATTGCTATCAATTTTATTGATGTTCTAGAGGAATAAGCAATGTATTATTTGTATAAAATATAAACAGACTATTGAAAAAAGATAAAAATAGTAAAAGGGTAGATTTGTTTGCCCTACCAGCTAATTAAAACTTAAAGCCTCTTTTCTCCATCAAGACTGAAAGGATTTGCTGATGCATATGGGAAATAGCTTACCTACAGGCAATTAGGCAAACGAGTAAAAGTTTTCTAGTGCATAATGGCAAGATTTTTACCATCAGAGGAAGGAGTGCCTCAATAAAGACCAGGGGCTTGCAAACTTTTTTCATGAAGGGCCAGAGAGTAAGTACCTTGGTTTTATGAGCCACATGTTTCTGTTACAACTGATCCTGCAGCTGTAGAGCAAGATAAAATGTAAACAAATGGATGTGGTTGTGTTCCAGTAAAACTTCATTAGCAGAAACAAATACAAACTGGATTTGGCCCTTGGGCTCTAGTTTGCCAACCCCTGATATAGATAAGAAATAGAATCAGATAAAAATGTAGAGGTCAGGTAGAAGATACAGTAGAAAGATCCCAAGTTCACCTTGTGCCATTGACATAACAAGATATCTTAACAGTTATATCTGGACAACTAATACTAAAGACTGGCAGAACAGACCTTCCACAGTTAATCAAAGAGCGAAGGCCACACTGAAACAGAGGAATGGAGATATGGTTGGGAACCAAAACCCTGGTGAGACTAACCACAAGCAAGAGGGACATCAGATGCACAGAGACATGAGCCCCCATACCAGACACCCAAGATACTGGGGACTTGCACTGAGAAGATGTGTCTCCATGACATCTGGCTTTGAAAACCAGTGGGACTTTTAAAATCAGTGCACTTACCTCCAAGAGCCAGAAGGCAACAGGAAACAAAGTCTCTGCCCTTAAACAGCAAACATAATAAATAACCACCCACACAGCACAGAAGCAGCAGTTCGTAAAATGCCTGGGGTATGATAAAGGAGATTTATTTACTAATCTCAGAACATGCACCGGAAGAGCAGGGATCTTGAGGAGACCTTCTCTAAGAATCAAAGTGGTGGCAGGCACCAATCATTTCTCTTCTCCCCACACCTAGATAGCTAACACCAAACACCTCACCTGCTTTTGCTAACACCACGGGCCCCGCCTCATTCCAAGTGCCTCCTGCCCCGTGGAGAGGAGGAGAATAACCCCATATACCAACATGCCTGCAGTTCCAGCAGCTGAGCCTTTTAGCTGGCTTCTCAAGAACAAGTCCTGCTGGGAGGTGCTCCCACAACTGCAGCAGAGAGGCTAAGTCCAGACTAGTTTGACTGCTGCCCACCCCCCACCCCCTCTGAGCCCACAGTGGACTCAGGCCCTTCAACAGTGCAGGGACCAAACCCTGCATGCTGTACCCAAAGCAGGCAACATGGGTCATTAGAGTCAAATGGGCTAAAGGCAAACACAGCTCAACCGCAACAAGGCACATGCAACCTACACAGGAGACATCCCTGGAACACCAGATTCTAGTGACCAGGAACACTGCTACAGGGCACCAAAACACCTCTTCTACATAAGGTCACTACTTCCAAGACCAGGAGACACAGCAGACCTCCATAATTCATAAAAACAGAGAGACAAGATGAGAAGACAGAAGAACAGGTCCCAAATGAAAAGGACAAAAATCCTAGCAACAGAGTTCAATGAAACAGAAAAGCAATAAACCTGATACAGAATTGGAAGTAATGGTCATACCTGAAACTAATATTCCACTATACATTAACCTCCTGGAATTTAAATAAACAAACAAAACAAAGTAATGGTCATAAAGATACTCAGACTTGAGAAAAGAGTGGATAAACTCAGAATGTCAACAAAGAGATAGAAAATAATGAAAGAACAGATAAAGAATTTAGTAACTGAAATAAAAAAAAAAAAACTAGAAGAAACAGGTTAGAGGATGCAAAAGAACACATCAGTAATCTACAAGACACAGTAATGGAAAGCAACCAAGATCATCAGCAAAAAGAAAAAAATTCTAATATAAAATGAGAACAGCTTAAGGGGATCCAGATGACATCACGTGTAATAACATTTGAATTAGAGGAATCCCAGGAGAAGAGAGAAGGGAGTAAAAACTTATCTGAAGAAATAACAGCTGAAAACTTAATCTGGGGGAGTAAACAGACACCCATATCCAGGAAGCACAGAAAGTTCCTACCAAGATTAACCCAAGTAGGTCCAGATCAAGACATGTAATAATTGAAGCAGCAAACATAATGACAGCGAATTTTAAAGCTACAGAGAAAACAGTAACATACAAGGCAAACCCTATAAGGCTGTTAGCTGATTTTTCAACAGAAACTTTGCAGGCCAGAAGGGAGTGACCTGATATATTCCAAGTGCTGGGAGGAAAAAACCTGCAAACAAGAACATTCTACCCAGCAAGGTTCTCATTCAGAAAAATCGTTTCTAAGGCAAACAAAAGTTAAAGGAGCTCACTACCATTAAACTGGCCTTAAAAGAAATGTTAAAGGGACTATTTTAAGTAGAAAGGTAAGGCCGTAAACAGAAGATAATTATGAAAGAAAAAAGTTTCACAGGTAAAAGCAAACATATAATACAGGTAGATTAGTCATTTATAAAGCCAGTATGGGGGCGCCTGGGTGGCTCAGTCGGTTGGGCGGCCAACTTTGGCTCAGGTCATGATCTCGCGGTCCGTGAGTTCGAGCCCCGCATCGGGCTCTGTGCTGACCACTCAGAGCCTGGAGACTGTTTCGGATTCTGTGTCTCCCTCTCTCTCTGACCCTCCCCCGTTCATGCTCTGTCTCTCTCTGTCTCAAAAATAAATAAAAAAAATAAATAAATAAAGCCAGTATGGAGGTTAAAATACAAAAGATGTAAAATCCTATCTATAAAAATCAGTGAAAGGATATACACATGCAGAAGATGTAAAATATGACATCATATACATAAAATACAGAAGGGGGGGTTAAACTTTAGTGCTTTTAGAATGTTTGAACTTAAGCAACCATCAACAGACACAGAAAAAAAAAAAAGAGAAAGGAGTCCAAGCCTAACACTAAAGAAAGGCATCAAACCACAAAGAGTGCAAAAGAAGAAAGGAACAGAGAAAAACAAAAATAACCAGAAAAGAATAAACTGGCAATAAATACATATCTATAATTACTTTAAATGTAAATTGACTAAATGCTCCAGTCAAAAGACAAAGGATGACTAAATGGAAAAAAATACAAAAAAAAACCCCAAAAACAAACCTAAAACAATACCCATCTATATCCTGTCTACAAGAGACTCACTTCACACCTAAAAGAACACAGACTAAAAAGGGCTGGAAAAACATACCATACAACATACCATAAAAATCTAAATGGGAGACCTGAAGCCATAAAACTGTTAGAAGAAGGGCACCTGGGTGGCTCAGTCGGTTAAGCATCCGACTTCAGCTCAGGTCATGATCTCACGGCTCAAGAGTTCGAGCCCCACGTAGGGCTCTGTGCTGACAGCTCAGAGCCTGGAGCCTGCTTCAGATTCTGTGCCTCCCTCTCTCTCTGCCCCTGCCCCACTCACGGTCTCTCAAAAATAAACAAACATTTAAAAAAATGAAAGAAACTGTTAGAAGAAAACTTAGGCAGTAATCTCTTTGTGACCTGCCTTAGCAACATTTTAATGGATAGTTCTCCTTGGGCAAGGGCAACAAAAACAAAATAAAACTTTTGCATAGTGAAGGAAACTGTCCACAAAACAAAAAGGCAACCTACTGAATGGTAGAAGACATTTGCAAATAATATACCCCAGGAGGGGTTAATATCCAAAATATGTAACAACTTACACAAAACCAAAAAACCCCAATATAATCCAATTAAAAACGAGCAAAGGCCCTGAATATTTTTCCAAAGAAGACATATAGACGGCCAACAGATACATTAAAATGTGCTCAACATCACTCATCATCAGTGAAATGCAAGTCAAAACCACAATGAGTTATCTCTCTACATTTGTCACAATGGCTAAAATAAGAAATAATAAGTGTTGGATATGGAGAATGTGAAAAAAACTCCTGTGCACTGTTACTGGTAATGTAAACTGGTACAGTCACTGTGGAGTACGGAGGTTCCTTGAAAAAATTAAAAGTAGATTTACTATATGATCCAGTAATTCCACTAAAGGCTATTTAACCAAAGAAAACAAAAACACTAATTTGAAAATATTTATGTGACCCTATGTTTACTCCAGCATTATTTATAATAGCCAAGCTGTGGAAGCAACCAAGTGTCCACTGATAGATGAGTGGATAAAGAAAAGGTGGTGTGTCTGTGGGTCTGTGTGTATATGCACATACATACATGCAATGGAGTATCAGACACAAAGAATGACATTTTCAGTTTATTTTTTGCGTATGGTGTAAGAGAGCGATCCGATTTCATTTTTTGCATGTAGCTGTCCAGCTGTCCCAGCACCATTTGACGACTGTCTCTTCCCCATTGTACATTCTTGCCTTCTGCCTTCTTTGTTATAGATTAACTGACCTATTTCTGGGCTCTCTTATGTTCCTTGGATTTGTGGGTCTGTTTTTGTGCCATTACCATACTGTTGTGATCATGGCAGCTTTGTTATTATATCTTGAAATCTGGGATTTTTACATTCTCAGCTTTGTTCTTTTTAAAGATTGTTTTGGCTTTTCAGGGTCTTTTGTGGTCCCACACAAATTATAGGATTATTCACTATAGTTCTGTGAAAAATGCTTTGCGTAATTTTGATAGGGATTGAAATCAATCTGTCAATTGCTTTGGGTAGTATGGACATTTTAATTATATTAATTCCTACAATCCATGAGAATGAAGTATCTTTTCATTTGTTTGCATTGTCTTCAGTTTCTTTCATCAACATTTTATGGTTTTCAGAATACAGGTCTTTCACCTCCTTGGTTAAGTTTACTTTTAGGTATTTTATTCTTTTTGATGCTACTGTAAGAGGATTGTTGTCTTCCCTTTCTGCTATTTCATTATTAGTGTATAGAAATGCAATAGATTTCTAAATGTTAATTTTCTATACTACAACTTTACTTAATTTATTGCTTTTTGGTGGAGCCTTTAGAGTTTTCTATATATAGTAGAATGTCATCTGCAAACTGTGGCAGTTTTACTTCCTTACTGATTTGGATGCCTTTTATTTCTTCTTGTCCAAGTGCTGCAGCTAGAACTTCCTGTACTATGTTGAATGAAGTGGTGAGAGTGGACACCCTGTCTTGTTCCTGATCTCAGAGGAAAATCCTGACAAGTGTGCAAATTTAAGAATTCTTATTCTACAGTACTGTTTATGGTAAATTAACCTGGATGTTCGTCAGCATGAGAATGGTTAAACTCACATCATGGGTATAAAAAACGGAATATTCAACGGTTTAAAAAGATGGTACAGACCTTATATATTCTTTCATAAAAAGATGTCCATAACATGTTTTTTAAGGTAGGAGAAGTGCAATTCCAGTTAAGTTTTTTAAAAAGTCATGTCACAGCTCGGAGCCTGGAGCCTGCTTCAAATTCTGTGTCTCCCCCTCTCTCTCTCTGCCCCTCCCCTGCTTACTCTCTTTCTCTCAAAAATAGATAAACATTAAAAAAAAAAAAAAAACTTTAAAAAAGGGGCGCCTGGGTGGCTCAGTCGGTTGAGCGTCCGACTTTGGCTCAGGTCATGATCTCACAGTCTGTGAGTTCGAGCCCCCATCAGGCTCTGTGCTGACGGCTCAGAGTCTGGAGCCTGCTTCCAATTCTGTGTCTCCCTCTCTCTCTGCCCCTTCCCCGCTCATGCTCTGTCTCTCTCTGTCTCAAAAATAAATAAAAAAACATTAAGAAAAAAAATTTTTTTTTTAAATTAAAAAAAGTCATGTCATGTGTATTAATATTCATTTTTAAGGGCAAGATGAGATAAATGGGGCACAGAAATTTATGTCAACCTTTGGTAATGCAATTATGGGGTTACTATCTATTTTATGCATATCTATGTTTGAATTTTTTATACTAAGCATTTATCTCTTTCATAAGAGTGACAATAATGTCTTTTGGAGAATAAAATTCAGGACAGTAGTGTGAATGTAAAAATCCCTTTTTAATAATATGGTGTGTTCAGAAGTGATCAAATAAAGGTATAGAAAAACATGGGAGGAAAACCTTCCTACCCTTACAAATTGATGATCGTGCGGATGAACCAATAAAAAGTAGACAGGAGAAAATAGCTACCGTCAACCTCACCCCCAACTCTCACCATCTGAAGTCCATATTTCTTTGGAACATTTCCCTGGCAGCTTCTAGCCAACTTTCTATGACACTTTAAATAAAGTTCAGTGGAGGACACTGGCTTTCTCAGCTGAGGAAATATACTTTCCAGGGGAGGGAAGGAAGAAAGCTCAGTGCTTCAGTATATGACAAACCATCCCCCTGTTTCAACCTACACAACAGCGTAAATAACCCATATTAAGGAACACAATAGGGGCACCTGGGTGGCGCAGTCGGTTAAGCGTCCGACTTCAGCCAGGTCACGATCTCGCGGTCCGTGAGTTCGAGCCCCGCGTCAGCCTCTGGGCTGACTGCTCAGAGCCTGGAGCCTGTTTCCGATTCTGTGTCTCCCTCTCTCTCTGCCCCTCCCCCGTTCATGCTCTGTCTCTCTCTGTCCCAAAAATAAATAAACGTTGAAAAAAAAAAAATTAAAAAAAAAAAAGGAACACCATAAAAGCACACATCTTTGGAATAGAAAATGGATAAAAAAAAAATAATAATCACCTACCAGAGTTTTGAGAATGCTCTTAACTGGCAGAAAGTGTCTGGCTGTATCAATTAAAATTCCTCTATGTGGAAACCTTGGAGAATCAATAATGTCGGATTCATTGACGGTGAACTATAAAACAAAATAAAATTTTGATTTATTTTTAGAATATTCTCTGGACTTGAGCTCAGCGAAGACCGTATCTATGCAAGCACTGGATGAAAGATTAGAAGAAAGTGTCAAGTTTACATTTACCAAAAAAGATAAACATTTGGAGAGAGAAAAACACTCAAGAAGCAATAAACAGCTAAAAACTTTACATTTTTCTTATAGTAAAAGGGATAGCCAATAATTTTTAGTAACATATAATAATCATACTTACAGTCCCATAAGAATCTTGATAAATTAACTGGCTAAAGGTCTCTAAACCTAGGGAGAGTAAAATTCATAATTTAATGCAGTACTTTTATAACATATTAAGTCAGTAAAAGTTGTATTATCCAAACGTAGACCCATAACCAGATTAAGGCAAATAAAACTAACTATAATGTTACCTCTATACCTCTAACATACTTTCTAAGATCAAAGCTCAGTTTAAAAAAAATCCCTGTTGCCATCTAATTAAAATGTTTTACTTCATTGTACCCATACCCTGGGTTTTGTTGGAATGATAAACTTAAAAATGAATAGTGACTTAATACAACAAAATACTAGTTACTTAATATAGTATTATAAAAAATAATTTCTATGCTAAAATATAGTCACTTTAAAAGATAATACACTTGGGGTGCCTGGGTGGCTCAAACATTCGACTTCCACTCAGGTCATGATCTTGTGGATTTCATGGGTCAAACCCCACATTGTGCTCTCTGCTGTCAGGATAGAGCCCACTTCAGATCCTCTGTCTCCCTCTCTCTGCCCCTCCCCCATGCGTGCGCACCCTCTCTCTCTCAGAAATAATAAATAAACCTTAAAGTATTAGAAGGTACATAAACAGAAGGGAAAAAGGATCAAAAGCACCATGAAAATATAAATGAGAGCCCAACTTAAAACTCAACAATGTTTTACTCACAGCTACAAAGAATATCTACTGAACATTTTTCACTCAAGTGGATTGTTTCCTTAGTAAACTCTATTACAGGCCATTTCCTCTAACTGCCCTTGACTTTACTATATATATTTTTTCTTTAAATATTTTGAAGCGATCTCTACATCAAACGCGGTGCTTTAACCCACAACCCTGAGATCAAGAGTTGCACACTCCTGGGGTGCCTGGGTGGCTCAGTCGGTTAAGTGTCTGACTTCAGCTCAGGTCATGATCTCACAGTTCGTGGGTTTGAGCCCCGTGTCAGGCTCTGTGCTGACAGCTCAGGGCCCGGAGTCTGCTTTGGATTCTGTGTCTCCCTCTCTCTCTGTCCCTCCCCTACTCATGCTCTGTCTCTCTCTCTCTCTCTCTAAAATAAATATATTTTAAAAAATTAAAAAAAAAAAGTTGCATACTCCACTGACTGAGCCAGCCAGGTACCCTCAACTGTACCATAATTCATCATTCTAGCTGACAAGTATGAAGCCAGGGAAAATTTTAACCTAAGAATAGTTCAAAGTCAGAAACGCATCAGGAGATATAACTGACACTACAGAAATAAAAAGGCTAAGAGACTACTATGAACAATTATAAGCTAACAAATTAAACAACCTACTTTACTATCCATTTCTTCTAAGAAATGGATACATTCCTGGAAACATACATACTAAAAAAACTGAATCTTGGAATAGAAAAACTGAAAAGACCACTTACTAGTAAGGAGATTAAATCATTAATCCAAAACCTCTTGACAAACCAAAGTTCAGGACCAGGCTTCAGAAGTGAATTCTACCATTTAAAGAAGAATTAACACCAATTCTTCTCAAACTTTTCCAAAAAAAACAAAAAACAAAAAACAAAAACAAAACAAAACAAAAACACAGAAGAGGAGACAACACTTCATTTTCCAGGGCCAGCATTACCCTGACACCAAAACCAGGTAAGGAAAAAAAATTACTGGCCAATATCCCTGATGAACATTAATACAAAAATCCTCAACAAAACAGTAGCAAACTGAATTCAGTAATACATAAAAAGAGCCATACACCATGATCAAATGGAATTAATTCCACAAGTGCAGGGATGATTCAACACCTGCAAATCAATGTGATACACCATATTAACAAAATGAAGGACAAGTCATAAGATTTTTTTTTTTTAATTTTTTAGTCTATTTTATTTTCTGAGAGAGCGAGCAGAGGAGGGGCAGAGAGACAGGGAGAGCGAGAATTCCAAGCAGGTTCCACACTATCAATGCAGAGCCTGATGCGGGGCTCGAACCCACCATGATACCATGACCTGAATCGAAATCAAGAGTTGGACACTCAAATGACTGAGCAACCCAGGTGCCCCTAAAATCATAAGATCTTGGGGCGCCTGGGTGGCGCAGTCGGTTAAGCGTCCGACTTCAGCCAGGTCACGATCTCGCGGTCCGGGAGTTCGAGCCCCGCGTCGGGCTCTGGGCTGATGGCTCAGAGCCTGGAGCCTGTTTCCGATTCTGTGTCTCCCTCTCTCTCTGCCCCTCCCCCGTTCATGCTCTGTCTCTCTCTGTCCCGAAAATAAATAAACGTTGAAAAAAAAAATTAAAATCATAAGATCTTAACAGATGCAGAAAAAGCATTTGACAAAATTCAGTATCCACTTACGACAAACACTCCAAACAGAGGGAACGTACCTCAACATAATAAAGGCCATATATGGTAAGCCCACAGCTCACCTCAGACTCAATGATAAAAAGAGCAGCAATAAGACAAGGATGCTCACTCTCACCACTTTTATTCAACTTCGTATTAGAAGACCTAGTCAGAGCATTTAAGCAAGAAAAGAAAAAAAATAAAAGGCATCCAAATCAGAAAGGAAGAAGTAAAATGGTCACTATTTGCAGGTGACATATATAGAAAACCTTAAGATTCCACAAAGAAAGTGTTAGAATTAATCAATGACTTCAGTAAACTTAAATGATAATCAAAATACCAAAAAAATCTGTTGTGTTTCTGTATTACCAGAACTAGAAATTAAGAAAACAATCCTATGTACAATGGTATCAAAAAGAATAAAATACAAAGGAGATTTTTTAAAATTTTTTTAATGTTTATTTATTTTTGAGAGAGAGCGCGTGCACACGCACGCATGAGTTGGGGAGCGGCAAAGAGAGAGGGAGACACAGAATCCGAAGCAAGCTCCAGGCTGTGAGCTGTCAGCACAGAGTCCGACATGGGGCCCGAACTCATGAACCATGAGATCATGACCTGAGCTGAAGTAGGACTATCAACTGACTGAGCCACCCAGGCGCCCCTATAGGAATAGGTTTAAGCAAGACCTCTACCCTGAAAACTCTAAGGCACAGATGAAAGAAACTGAAGACACAAATGAATGCTAAGATAGTCAATGCTCGTGGGTTGGAAGAATACCATTAAAATATCCATACCACTCAAAGCAATGTACATATTCAATGCAATCCCTATCAAAATTCCAATAGCATTTTTCACACAAACACAACAAACAATCCTAAACTCTGTATGGCACCACAAAAGACCTCAAATCACCAAAGCAAGTTTGAGAGAGATGAATGAAGCTGGAGGTATCACACTCCCTGATTTTAAACTATATTACAAAGCTACTGTCATCAAAATAGTATAGTACTGACATACAATCAGATATACTAATCAACATAATGAAACAGAAAACCCAGAAATAAACCCATACATATATGGTCAATTAATTTACCACAACAACAAAAAAACAACAAGGGAAAGACAGTCTCTTCAATAAATGTTGGGAAAACTGCAGCCACGTGAAAAAGAGTTAACACTGGACCACTATCCTAAACTACACAAAAATTAGCTCAAAATTGATTACAGACTTGGGGCGCCTGGGTGGCGCAGTCGGTTAAGCGTCCGACTTCAGCCAGGTCACGATCTCGCGGTCCGTGAGTTCGAGCCCCGCGTCGGGCTCTGGGCTGATGGCTCAGAGCCTGGAGCCTGTTTCCAATTCTGTGTCTCCCTCTCTCTCTGCCCCTCCCCCGTTCATGCTCTGTCTCTCTCTGTCCCAAAAATAAATAAACGTTGGAAAAAAAAAAAAATTAAAAAAAAAAAAATTAAAAAAAAAAAATTGATTACAGACTTGAATGTAAGACCTTCTTCCTAGAAGAAAACACAGAGTGGTAAGGTCCTTGACATAGGTCTTGGCAATGACTTTTTGTATTTGACACCAAAAGCAAAGGCAGCAAAAGCAAAAATAGATAAATGGGACATTTACTAAAAGACTTCCACAAATGACTTGAAACAAAATGAGAAGGCAACCTACTCTATGGCAGAAAATATTTGCAAACTGTACATCTGATGAGGGGTTAATATCCAAAATACAGGAAGAATTCACATAACTCCACAGCAAAAAATACTCTGATTTTAAAATGGGCAGTGGTCGCCTGGGTGGCTCCACTGGTTGAGCGTCCGACTTCAGCTCAGGTCATGATCTCATGGTCCGTGAGTTCGAGCCCACGTGAGTTCGTGAGTTCAGGCTCTGTGCTGACAGCTCAGAGCCTGGAGCCTGCTTCACATTCTGTGTCTCCCTCTCTCTCTGCCCCTCCCCCGTTCATGCTCTGTCTCTCTCTGAATCAAAAATAAAAATAAACATTAAAAAAAAAAAATTTAAATGGGCAGTGGATCTGAAAAGACGTTTCTTTCAAAGATGACATACAGATGGTCAACAGGTACATGAAAAGGAGCTTGCTCAACATCAATAATCATCAGGGAAATGCAAATTAAAACCACAAGATACCATCTCAAACCTGAAAGAAAAGCTATTATCAAAAAGACAAAAAGTGTTGGTGAGGAAGCAGAGAAAAGGGAACCCCTGTGCACTAATGGTAGCAATGTAAGTTGGTGCAGCCACTGTGAAAAATGGTATGGAGGGCCCTCAAAAAATTAAAAATAGAGGGGCACCTGTGTGGCTGTTGGTTGAGCAACCAACTCTTGATTCCAGGTCAGGTCACAACCACAGGGTATTGGAATCGAGCCTTGCATCAGGCTCCGTGCTGAGCCTGGAGCCTCTTAAGATTGTCTCGCATATTCTCTCATTCTCTCTCTCCCCCCGCCAGCTTGCTCTCTCTCAAACTTAAAAAGACAAAAATTAAAAATAGAATTACATATGATCCGGTAATTGCACTTCTGGGTATTTATCTGAAGAAAATGAAAAAATAACTTGAAAAGATGTGAGTGCTGCCATTTTGACAACATGGATGGACTGTGAGGACATCCTGCTAAATAAAGTCAAAGACATATACCATATGATCTCATTTATATGTGGAATCTCAAAAAAAAAAAAAAAAAAACAAAAAACTCATAGATACAAACAACAGATTGGTGGTTGCCAGAGTTGCGGAGTGGGCAAAATGAGTGAGGGGGTCAAAAGGTACAAACTTTCAGTTGTAAAATAAATAAATCCTGGGGATGTAATGAACAGTATACTGGCTTCATTTCATAGTACTGTGTTGCATATTTGAAAGTTGCTAAGACAGTACATCATTAAAGTTCTTCTCACAAGAAAAAAATGTTTTTAATTAATTTATTTATTTGGGGGGGGCGGGGGGTGAGGGACAGAGAAAAGAGGCAGGGAGAGAATCCCAAGCAGGCTCCACCCTGTCAGCATAGAGCCTGATGCTGGGCTCAAACTCACAAATCATGAGATCATGATCTGAGCCAAAATCAAGTCAGATGTTTAACCCAGACACCCCAAGGAAAAAAAAATTGCAACTATGTATGGTGATGGATATTAGCTAGACTTATTGTGGTGAATGTTTTGCAGTATATACAAATACTGAACCATTATATTGTGCACCTGGAGCTAATAATATTATGTCAATTATACCTCAAAAAAACAAAGACAGGAAATAGAAAAGAAAAAAAAAATTCAAAGTCATTTTTGTTGTATCTTCTCCCTCCCTCCAAATACAAGCCCCAGCTGGGAAGAGTAACACTGGAATTTTCTGTTAAGTGCAATACACTCAATACATTTACTATTTAGAGCATTGCTTTGAGCATCTGACATTTAAGAGAAAAATCAGGTTTTTTCTTAATTTTTTTTTTTAATTTTTAATGTTTATTTTTGAGAGAGAGAGGGAGACACAGAATCAGAAGCAGACTCCAGGTTCCAAGTTGTTAGCACAGAGCCCGATACAGGACTCTAACCCATGAACTGTGAGATCATGACCTGAGCTTACGTCAGACACTCAACCGGGCCCTCCAGGCACCCTGAGAGAACATCGGTTCTTGAACTGGAACCTAATCACTGAACATTCTCAGAAGTGCTTCATTTTGATGTGACTCATAGCAAGTAACAATAAGGCTTTGTTTTCCCTAACAAACTTCAGACAAAGGCAGACCAGGCTAAAAAAAGCTTAAAACCACATAACATTATATATAAATGATCTAGATGATAATGATTATAGTTACATTTGCAGTAAACACCTATAAATATTTTCATGTTCTATTCTGAAATAAGATTGAAATCCTATTATTATTACATACAGCATCACAATGATTATTTTATTTCAGATAACATTCAACCTGAATCAAACCCAAGGCCACTTTTATTTTTAATTACTGTAAGTTTGGTTAGCTCACATTTAAAAAAAATTATTCTTTTTTAAAACCCTACTATTTGGAAGTCACTACAACAACATCTCACATTAGAGGAGTAAGAGTAAAAGAAGCTTTTGCACAGTGCAAGTAAATGTTCCATTACCCTCACTTTGACATTCCGACTCTGGCTGAAATTCAGAAAAAGCTTTTAAGGTTTCTCTCCGCCCACTGCCTCCCACCTCTGTAGGTATGTATATCTTTCACACTGTCCCTATCAACTTGGCCATGTTTCTAACTCCACAGGGATTTAAAACGGGGGTGGGGGGGGGGTGGGGGGGGGGTAGGGCTCTCTCCCTTCTCCCACCCCTGTGGTGTGTGTGGCTGAAGGCATCTATCTCCCCGCGGCTTCTCACAAGACTTTCAAGATCAAGTGATTCCTGGCCAAGAAACAAAAACAGAACCACCCCCCGTTCCCCAGTGAAAACTGGTAATAAGATCAGGAGCAACCCCAAGAAGAGACTGGAGAAGAACCCAGCGGACTGTGTAAGGAACTGCACAGGAGACAGACGGCACACGTTTATGCTGTGTCGAGGTCACTAGCATCGCACTTTACCAAGCTGAAAGTATCCCCACTACTTGGACTGACAGGAGAATATGTCTTATCAGGTAGATTCTTTTTCTCTTTGCTCCGGTGCTTCTGCATGAGTAGGTTCCCTAATAAATCTGAAACCTTTTGTTTGTAAATAAAGAAATTTTTTAGTGGAGGGGAGAGACTTGCTACCAAAGGCAGCAAGAAAGGAACAATGAAACAAAGTGAAACAAAATCCCCAACTCAGCAGGTTGAGCCACTTCTAGCTCTGTCAACATTACAGTCCCCGGAGCATGGAAGACTTACACTCATGAATAATTATAATAACCCTCCGACATTTTTTAAAAGGTCAAACGATCTTTCTTCTGTGCTCTAAGTGTACACGTTTGATGGAAATTATTTTGCAAACAACCGACGAACCATCTGTAAAGGGTTTAAGGAAGCAAAATTTTGCTGTGCCCGATCTCCCAAAGCACCAAATGGAAATGTTTCTTCGACTAGGAAATAACTTACCTCGTAATACTCCCCAGACTCTGTTGGCCTTGAGGAAAGCCACTGGTTCTTTCACAAGTAAAGTATCTGCAGTGGGGGGGAAAAAGTTTCTGTTAATCCCTCAGTGACACACAGTGAATTTCCGAAACATGTAGTTAATATTTCTGGACCATTCTTTTCTCCCTAGCTCCAGGCCTGTTTCCTCCAACTGCCTCCCGTACATTCTTCACAGAGATACCCTGCGGATTCCTTGAACTCTGCATGCCCAAAGCTGAGCTCCCCCACTCTTTCCTGCTCCGTGCTGCCCCTGCCTGTCCCTAGTGCCGTCATCTCCGTGAGGCACCACAGTGCCCTCCTACCAGGCGAACTTTTCGAGTCAGAAATCTGGGTGACATCTCCACAATTCCTTATTTTCCCCTCCAGGAGAGTTATTCTCTCCACGGCCCCTCAACAGACTAAGTTCCTAATTCAGCTATGACTTTAAATCAAAAGTGCAAAACGTTCCTCAGTTCCTTAGTTCCTTGTGAAAGCCTCAAGTATCACTCCAATCTTCCACTCCACCAAAGGCCAGAGATTTACCTCCACTCTTTCTCTTCTCCTTCTGTGCTCCCCTACTTGCCTTGCACCCATCTTCCCAGCTATTAGCCTAAATATGCCTTAAGGTTCACTTCCTAAGTCACTTGAGCTAAATTCAGCTTTGTCCCAATCAACAAAAGGTTCACACCCAGGTAGGGCAGGTTCCAGTTGGATGCTTCTGGACAAAGGTGGGGGGGGGGGGGGGGGCGCTGCTCATCTCTCAATCTTTTAAATCCCACTCTGTGTAAGGCTGTCCCAGTAGTCATTTGAGACTTTTGGAGAGGTCTGGAGTCAAACACAGATAAAGTAAAGCACCAGACAGTACAGAGAGACTGAAAGCTGAAGGGTGTGGAAAGATGGGGACTCTGCCACAGTAAAGACACTTGAGGGCTGCAGGTTAATGACTTAGTATCATATCTGGCCTGCATCATCACCCTCCACCACCGCCACCCACACTGTCCTACAGGAGCAGGCCGCAGGTAAGGAAAAGAGCGGTCAACAGCCAATAATCAGGTGACTCTCTCAGGTGACAGTCTTGTGACAAGGCAGCTGTTTCCATCAGAAGACTGCAGTGCTGGCTAAGAGAGGGATTGCTATTTTGAGTACGATGTAATCATGTTTCCTCTCCACCTCTATCAAGTTCTTAGCCACCAGACTCATGGGATGCTGTTTAAAAACATTTTTTGCTGCAACATCGTTTTGAGATCTCCCAGAAATAGTTGTAACACAAAGAATCAACTAAACACATTAACATGTTGCATGTACTTGATGCTTATTATTTTCCAATAGCGGAGGATGCAACAAGGGTTCTGATTCAACTCAACGCAAAACCCACAACGAGAAAGCAGTTAAAACAAGATTTTGTTTTATTAGAAGCTGGAGAATTTTAATTTTTATTTCAAAACCAAATTATGAGTGTTCACAGTGATTACCTCCCTGATGTGGGATGGGAGCAGCACCTTTGACTTTTCAGTTATCCCCTTCTGTGCTTGCTTTCTGTGCCGTAATTACTTCGTTTTCAAGAGTGTGCATACAAATAACATCAATATGTTATTGTCTAAAAATAAAATAGGTAAGGCTAAAATCGCCTTTGAGATGCCCGCTCCAGTCCCTGTATTTTCGTCAGAAGAAATACGCATCACACCTTTTCCTGGGTATTGACACACACACACACACACGTGTTAACAAATGTAGCATGGCTTCATATGTGCGTTCCTGTGCGTGTGCTGAAATACAAACAGTATCCTGCATTAGTATACAATGTCCTTTGTTCAACCCAGCAGTTCATCTTGGCAGGCTCTCCAAGTCTGTTCTTTCACTCTGCCTCTTTATTCTTCACTGCTGTGTTCTTTGGTGTGGACTGACAAGGCATAGTCATTCTTGCGGGGACGAACATGCAGTTTTGTTTATAACTCTTCACTGGTACACACAAGCTGCATCGAACATCCCTGTTATATGTAATTAATGCTCTACAGGAGAAACTAGGTCACTCCTGGTTCACAGGGAATACACATTTCTAATACATAATGCTGCAACACTTGTCACTCCCTCCACCATTTTCCCACACTCCGCAGCAGCTGGTGTCATTTCCATCTGTGTTAACTTTCTCAGCATCTTCATCAACTAGTTCAAAACTTAAAACTAGTTTATCCTTCGACCAGAAAAACACAATCAGCTTGGCCCAAGGAGCTTCTCTTTCAGAATAAAGGTTTGCAAAGCTGAATGGATGACAAGCTCTAACTCTCCCGTCTCAAAACACTGTATTTTCTGGAATTTACAGTATGTCATTACTGTTGCTAACGGACCGCAAAGACTCCTTGGCAAGTCAATGACCCTTTCTATCTCAATTCAGATTGTAAAACATAATTCATGAAGGGTCTGAGTGCAGTCAACTGAAATCACATGTCTGATGTTGCCCAAGAATCCTGTTTCTCTTCTAAGAACAGCTACAGAATTGAGAAATGAACTTATTTTTCCGAGGTGTATTATTAAGAAATGTGATCCATACTAAGAGGATGAAGAGACATACTGAACTGTCTGTAAAGCAGTCTGAGGACAAAGGAGTCACTCTTGTCTCTGAGATCTGGGGTATCCCTTCTATCCTTACACCCAGCTCACCAGTCTGCTCTCTCTGCGCTTAATCTATCACCTACAACCTCACACTGCTCCCGTTGGTTCCTTGGTGTATATTCCACGTTTTCCCCAGTCAGTAGCCCCTACAGAAACATTTTAGGCAACAAAAATATCTTACAGCTAAGTTTTGTTTATATCCTGAAATGAAAGAGCTCCAGCCCCACCCCCAATTCTGTATCATTTTTGTGTCAAGTAAGATTACAAACAGAGATCATGGAGGCACACACAGATTTATCTTCAAAATAAAAGCGAAGAAACTGCCTGATGTCCAAAAATGAGTTATTAGCCAAGTAAATTACTGCACTAAAAATGACGTCATAGAAAAATATTTCATTACATGTTCGTTTTGCTAGACAAAAAAAAAAAGCCAAATACAAAAACCCCACTTTCACATAATTGTTTCTCATGCGTTTATACTTCTATCAACGTGTAATATTTCAATGTATCACTCTACAAAAAAACCACATCTGAAATAACGGTGGTCAAGTGAGTGCTGGGGTTATGAATGATGTACTTTCTCCTCTTCACTTCCTGTGCTTAAAGATGTTCTACAATGACTGTGCATGACTTTAATGTTAAGTTGAAAAATAAAAATCATAAACTCACTGGCCAAGAACTCACAACAGTTCATGGCATGGAAGCTGTTTCTGGCACTTAAGTCACCAACGAGCAGCACAGGACATGACACGCTCACGTTAGCGTAGGTACTCACAGGACTCATCTGAAGTGATGTTGGGGAAAAGATCACACTCCGAGTCCAGGACAACTGTGACGAGAAGTTGCTGTAACTCTATCGCACTATTAGGTTTAGCAGGGCGACGCTGCCTCTTGTCGAAACCAAAAATGTATTCGTGATATCTGTGTGAGAAATAAATTCAAATAAAGTTTTATTTTTTCAAATAAAGCACCGCAGCCAAATTTTACATACATATGTGGCAGTGGACATCCCAGTGGGGCTCCTCCAATCCCGGCCACCCCGTACTGGTCCAATTAGAGGCTCTCACCCCAAGCTGCACATCAGAACTTCTGGGGGAGCTTTTTGAAAATACTGAGGTCCAGACCTCCAGAATCAGAATCTCTGAGGGTGGGATATAGGCACGGGAATTTGAGAAGGTACACCTACACTTCCAAGTGCCTCATATGAAGAGACTGTTAAGAACAAGTAATCAAACCAATAATGGGAATCCCATCACTCTTGGGTAGGCAAGCCAACTGCACCCAGTGATGAAGGTGATGCATTAGGGGTAATGGTGGCAGAAAGTTTCCTACACTAAGTGAGCCACAAAAGCCACATTTCTCTGTATGTGATACCTGGACAGGCTGTAGCCACACTAAAGATAGCAGAGATGGAAAGAACACGGATTCCCTAATGATACTGTTGAGCCACTTAGTCAAGTAGCTGTGGAATCCTGTTTTGGACTTCCTAAATGTGAGATAATAGGTTTTCTTATTGCTTAAGCTTGACTAAAACAGAGTTCCTGTTACCTTCCAAAAAAAAAAAAAAAAATCCTAGCTAATACAGAAACCCCCCTAAAAGAAGGTCACTAGCCTACAGAATTCTCGCCAGGGTCTTGAAAATTTACCTTCTGCTGGTACCCAAATACCAGAGAAAGGGGATATTAAAACAGCATTTAAAGGTGCTAAAAGACCAGACAGGCTTCAAAGCAATTATTTAAATAACATTTTATAGATTTTGATAAGCTAGAGGCTGTGTATGCTACTTAAGTATAAGAACACCTTGTGTTTTTCCAGAAAAGTAAGGAGAGGTAGGAAAGTTCCAATGAGTTTGGAAGCGAATGGAAGTTAACCAGTGACAGAACAGAATGGACGATGATGCTGGGGGCCCTTTCCAAGGGAAAACCTTGACAGGATCAGAAGGAAATTAAGAGGGGCACCTGGGTGGCTCAGTCGGTTAAGTGCCTGACTTCGGCTCAGGTCATGATCTCATAGCTCATGGGTTCGAGCCCCCACGTCGGACTCTGTGCTGACAGCTCAGAGCCTGGAGCCTGTTTCAGATTCCATGTCTCCCTCTCTCTCTGCCCCTCCCCTGTTCATGCTCTGTCTCTGCCTCAAAAATAAGCAAACATTAAAAAAAATTTTTTTAAAAAGGAAATTAAGATCGCTGAACTGTATAGTTAGAAATGGTTAAGATGTGGGGTGCCTGGGTGGCTCAGCAGGGTAAGCGTCCAACTCTTGGTTTCTGCTCAGGTCATGATCTCACAGTTCTTCAATTCAAGCCCTGCATGGGGCTCAGCACTGACAGTGCAGAGCCTGCTTGGAATTCTCCCTGTCCCTCTCTCTCTCTCTCTCTCTCTCTGCCCCTTCCCCTGCTCTCATGTGTGCTTGTCTGCTCTCTTAAATGAATTAAAAATTTTTCTTTCAAAAAAAAATTAAAAAGAAATGGTTACGATGGCAAATGCTATCTTGTATGTATTTTATCACAGTTAAATAAATTTTTTAAAAAAGGAAATTAAAATTGCCAGCAGCTCTGAATTTTGAGCTAGGTGCTGGCTTGGCCCAAATAAGGAGAACTTTGGTCCTAGATATTAAAACTAACAGAAAACTCAAAGGGTTCTAAACCAATGGTGTCCAAGGTATTTGGGTTAATTTTCCCTTTCAGGAACTGAGGGAGTGCAGCTATTCATTCATTTTAAAAAAATGAGTGACTCAGGGCACCTGGGCGGCTCAGTCGATTGAGCGTCCGACTTCGGCTCAGGTCATGATCTCACAGTTTGTGAGTTCGAGCCCCATGTCAGGCTCTGTACTGATCGCTCAGAGCCTGGAGCCCGCTTCGGATTCTGTGTCTGCCTCTCTCTCTCTGCCTCTCCCCCGCTTGCGCTCAGTCTCTCTCTCTCAAAAATGAACATTAAAAAAAATTCTTTTTAATTAAAAAACGAGTAACTAGCATGCGACGGACCTTGTTCTACAAGTTGAGGAAGCTGCCATGCACCAGACCCAACTCTCTCCTTGCAAAAAACACAGTTTGAAAGCAGGGTTTGTGACAGAAGTTGGGCCCCCCAAAGACAGGAGCCTCTGGCTCTGAACTGCCTAAGGCATAGACCATGTGTCCACCTAGAGCCTTTGGAACATCTCCATCATCTCTACGTTCTTCCAACCACACTGCGCTTATACTCTGAAATAGATACTGACCTTCCTGAATTCCTAGAATGCTCCCCTGAATGCTTTCAAGTCTTAGCCATAAGGGCTAATGTTTTATATCCTGCTTCCTAACAGCGTAGGGTATAATTAACAGCTGCTTCACACACCAGCCATGGTTAGTTAGGCCAACTCCAGATAATCACCTGCACTGCCTCGAAATGCCAAGCCTTGTTTTCAAACCATCTCACCACTGACTCAAGCCCTTGTTATCCAACCACTGTCAACTTGACTTCCTTGCTCTCTTGCCATAAGCCTCGTCATTTCAAGCCTCTCACCCAGTCCCCGTTTTACTAACAGTATGGCAGAGAACGAAAATACAATTTTAGACACTGAGTCCCAAAGCAAACGTGGTAAGCGTGTTTGTTTTTTAAAATATTTCCTAGTCAGCACCAAATTACATTCCTTCCCTGAACTCCAGGCCTTCAGGAGACTCCAGCCTACACAGGTCTCACTGTGAGGGGACACCAAAGAAAGGCTGCTGAAACACCTCCCCAAGTGCAATCGGCCTTCTGTGTGGTGTGGCCAGCAAAGCCAGGCTGTCGGCTGCCTCCTCATCCCCTGATTCACCCCGTCTGTGGCCAAAGGGGTTGCAGACGTGGAAATGTGGTGAGCTCCAGAACAGGAAGCAGGGAGAGAGCCAGCACATAACGTGCTGGGAAAAGACGAGCAGAGACTGCGATGAACCCATTACATCGAAGTAATTAGATGAAAGCACGGAACATTTCCTAAGAAACAGACTTTGGGAGTTTTGGGCAATGCTCCAACCTGAGGACTTTCTGCCTTCTGAACGGTTACCTGATTTGGCCAGTGGGGTGGGGAGACTGCAGACGGCAACCAACTTGGGAGTTCTGGTGTCAAGCATTAAGCACTCATTTTCCTCCTAGAATCTCTTCACGTAAGAAGCTGCCACTCTCCAGCCCCTCCATCCGCCCTACTCTCCCCTCCAAGGCGAAGCTGGGCACAGATTCTGAGCAGCCTACTCCTTCCCCCTCAGTATCCCGCACGCAAACCAGGGTTCCACAATGCCCGGGAAGTCCCTTAGCAGGCAGGAGGGGGAGGGGAAGAGCTTGGGTTTCAGCGGCTGTCTGAGCCGGCTCTCCCACCTTCTGGACCTGTCTCTTTGGCGAGGTCACGGGCCAGCTCGGCACTGGTTCCTTATCTGCTGAACGGGGAAAAACGCACGCGTACGGTCGCGGGGGTGACAAGAGGCGCTCAGGGCTCCCCTCCCCTCGCCCTCCGCGCCGGCCCAGCGCCCCAGGGGGTTGGCCCCGCCTCCGTCCCGCAGCGCGCAGGGAGCGCTCACCGCCGAAAAGCTTCTTGCAGGAGGGAGCAGGTGGGGCCGGCGGTGGACGAGGGGCCGTAGCCGATGGAGAAGTTGTCGCGGGAGAGGTGCAGCAGGCGCGGAGACGTCTTCACCGAGAGCGGCATAGGCCACAGGGCCGGCTCCGGCGCGGCGGAGGAGCGCGGGGCCAGCGCCGCCAGCAGCGCCAGCAGCGCCGCCAGCCCCAGCCCGCGGTACCTCATGGCCGGTCGGCCCAGGTCTGGCGGAGCTGCAGCCCGCGCACCTGACCTCCGCCCGGATCCCGAGGAGGAAGCGCCGAGCGCGGGGGCGGCGGAGTCAGCTGACGGCGCGCCCCGCCCAGGCCCGCCTCCCGGCCTGTGGGACCGCCCCGCCGCCCTCCGCGCCCCGCCCTGCCCCGCCCGACCCGGCCCGACCCGACCCGACCCGAGGGGAGGCCCCGGGAAACGCGGCGCGGGCCTGGGCCGGCGAGGGCTCCTGCGGCGGGGGCTCCGGAGGCTTGCGCCCCAGCCCAGACCGCCCCTGACCGCCGTTCAGCTTGAACCGTAGCCTCCCGTCGGAACCCCCGGGGGCAGACTTGAGAGCAGGTGGGGAGTTCAAAATTAGGCGAAAGGTTTTCTCAGGGGATGTTGGCGGAGGACTTCGCGAGACTTCACGGGGACGCCGTGGGCCCAGTTAATTAGGCAGATGATACAAACAGGCAGTGTATTACAATGAGCGATTCATATTGCCACACTGCCATTTTCGAAGAAATTATAAGCGTGACAGTTACAAAATAGAACAAAAATGTGTCAAATATTTTATTCAACTATTAAATAAGTCAGGTTCAAAAGGTAATTGAATAAAGCAATGTTAGAATAAGATTGCTAAATAGGAAACTGGGTAGCGTGCTACGGTGACTCAGCCCTAAGTATCTGACGGCCTGGAAACTCCCATCCCCACTCAAGAAAAAAAAGTAATTCCGTTTATAGAGAATTCCTGAGAGCAGCCTCAATGTTTATTGTGGCAGGCCTCTCTGCATCTTTGGAAATAAAACAGCAGATCTAGAAGCAAGCAGAAACAATGTCATTAGGTCCAGTGTGGCAAGGGTTCAAATGTCATCTCTCTCCCTCTTTCCCTCCCCTTGCCCCTCTCCCCTGCTTACATACCTCTATTTTTCAACTCATTTTTTCTCCATATTGGCTTCATTGTCAGACCGGCTCTTCGTGATAGCCCTCTTCTTGGGTGGCAAGGACAACCCCTCAGGGAAGCTTATGCCCCTTACTCATCCCCGTCAGTCCTGAACAAGGATCCCAATTGACAAGTTTGATAGCACACCTAAGGCAAAGGAGCTAAGTTATATGACCCAACGTGGGATGGAGGGTGCTGATGTTGCCCAAAGAAGAGGTTATTGAAGAGAAAACTACGGGGGCATGTGGGTGGCTGAGTTGGGTGGGTGTCCAACTCTTGATTTCTGCTCAGGTTCATGAGTTCAAGCCCCCCACCTGGCTCCTCGCTGACTCTACGGAGCCTGCTTGGGATTCTCTCTCCCTCTCTCTCAAAAAATAAAACAAAAACAAACTACAGTCCCAAAATGGCATCACTTAGGTTAAAGCCCCAAGTCAGTAAACCAAAACTTAATACCTAACCTAAATACAATTTGAACTCCCCAGGAATGTAACCTTTAACCAATCAACATGGAATTTTATGGTCAATACTAGGAAATTTACGGGTAGACCCCATACACTCTCCTAAGGAGCACAACCTTGCCTAAACAGAGTATTCCTTGCTAACAAATTCTTTTCTTCTTTTTAATGCCCTCTCTTGCTTTAATTTTTGTTTATTTATTTTGAGAGAGAGAACAAGTTGGGTAAGGGCAGAAACAGAGAGGGGAGAGAGAGGGAGAGAATCTCAGCACAGAGCCCAGTGCGGGCTCGAACCCACGAACCATTAAGATCATGATCTGAGCCGAAACCAAGAGTCGGACACTTAACCAGCTAAGCCACCCAGGTGCGCCACCCTCCCCCTGCCTCTTGCCTTAAAAAAACGTTTCCCTTATTTAGCTCCGTGGAGCTCCCCACTACTTTGCTACATGGGAATGCTGCCCAATTCATGAATCACTTAATAAAGACAATGAGATCTTAAAATTTACTCTGTTGAGTTTTGTTTTTTAACAAAGTGATCTGTTACCCGAAGAAAGAGAAAAGGATACCAGGCAAGCCCAAACCACATATGTGCTATAGTAAGAATTCTGAAAATTTTGGCGAAGACCTATAAGACTTCAAAGAGGATTTGTGGGGCATGCTTAAAATATAGTTATTCCATTACAGCAAGCACCAGTGCCACCTTATTAGTCCCTCTTCTTATAATTAATACAAACTTAATTTGCAATATTCATCTTCACTGCCACTTTTTACCGTTAATTGAAGGCTAACAGCATAATTTCTCCAAGGTTCAATCTCCAATTCATATTGTTGCAATTGCCATTTCTTCAGTGGCAACTTCGCCTTGTGTATTAGCTATCTATTGCTGTGTAACAAATTACTGCAAAACATAGGAGCTGAAAACAACAAATAATACGTGATGAGATAACAGATACCTCACAATTTCTGTGGATCAGGAATTCAGGAATCTTCGCTGGGTGACGCTGGCTGAGTCTCTCATGAAGCTGCGATCATCTGAAGCCATTTTTCTAAAAGCTTGGCTAATGCTAGAGGCTGATTCTAAGCTAGCCGACCTGGCTATTGGCAAGAGACTGGAGTTACTTACTGGCTGTTGGCTGAAGTCCTCGGTTACTTGTCACGTGAGTCCATAAGGTTTATTGTGCATATTTACAACATGGCCGCTGGCTTCCCCAAGGCCAAGTGAACCGAGCGAGAACAAGAACAATAAGGTTTTCATATAATAAAAAATAAAAAATAAAAAAATAAAATTAAAGAAAAAAGAACAATAAGGAAGCCACAACACCTTTCTTTGGCTTCCTCTTGTCAGGATGCTTCCACCATATCCAATCCCTTAGAAGTCAGGTACTAACTACAGCCATGTTCAAGGGGAGAGAAATTAGGCTACACTTTTTCTTTTTTTTTTTTTTAATTTTTTTTTTAAACGTTTATTTATTTTTGAGACAGAGAGAGAGACAGAGCATGAACGGGGGAGGGGCAGAGAGAGAGAGAAACACAGAATCTGAAACAGGCTCCAGGCTCTGAGCTGTCAGCACAGACCCCGACGCGGGGCTCGAACTCACAGACTGTGAGATTGTGACCTGAGCTGAAGTCGGACGCTTAACCGACTGAGCCACCCAGGGGCCCCAAGGCTACACTTTTTCAAGGGAGGAGTCTACCCTCTGACCACAAATTGTTTATATTCCTCCCACATACAAAACGTATCCCCTTCCTCCAAAGAACCCCCCAAGTCTCATCCTTTTAGAACATTTCCATGAAATTCAGAAGGTTGGCATCTAAATTAGTACTAAGCATGGATGAGGCTCCTAAATGTATTCGTAAATATCCTCAAGTACAGTTTCTGTGACTCTATAGACAAGAGAGTCTCTTAATCTAGAGACAAGTTATCTGTACCCCCACACATGTAAAATATGATGGTGGGACAGACTTAGAATAACCAACAGAGACGGTTCTGTTCAAAAGAGAGAAAATGAGAAGCACTGAGGGGTTTATAGCAATTTCCAAATCCCGTCAAGCAAATTTTGGAAGTTGCTTGATAAGGAGTCAAAGATTCAAAGTAATTCTCTATGCCTCTTGACTCCAGTGTCTGGCTTTGGGTTCTGCCTTGAGTCATTTTTCCTTGCTCTTGGAAAGTAGTATGTGGTTGCACCTGAGTAGATTTCTTGTAGAAATTTGCAGGTCCAAAGACGTCATTTCATCTGTCACTTTTCCAACTGTTTCTCAGTTCAAACCGGTAGCATTTCTGCTGATACATTTCTGTTAAAAATTGTTAACTCTGGGGCGCCTGGGTGGCTCAGTCGGTTGAGCGTCCGACTTCGGGCCAGGTCATGATCTCGCGGTTTGTGCGTTCGAGCCTTATGTTGGGCTCTGTGCTGACAGCTGAGAGCCTGGAGCCTGCTTCCGATTCTGTGTCTCATTCTCTCTCTCTGCCCCTTCCCTGCTCATGCTCATGCTCTGTCTCTGTCTCTCTCTCAAAATTAAATAAACATTAAAAAAATTTTTTTTTAATTGTTGATTCTCTGTGAATCTCACTGCGGTTCATGCCATTAGACAAAAGCTATATGCACCAAATCTTCAATATGTGCCTTTCGCTACTGTGGGCAGCTGCTGGGGACAGGATTCTTAGAAACCCTATTGTTTGAGAGGATCTGTCCGACAAAGTGTTAAAATATTTATTTTAAAAAAATATATTTTTTAACGTTTTATTTATTTTTGAGACAGAGAGAGACAGAGCATGAACGGGGGAGGGGCAGAGAGAGAGGGAGACACAGAATCGGAAGCAGGCTCCAGGCTCTGAGCCATCAGCCCAGAGCCCGACGCGGGGCTCGAACTCACGGACCGCGAGATCGTGACCTGGCTGAAGTCGGACGCTTAACCGACTGCGCCACCCAGGCGCCCCAAAAGTGTTAAAATATTTAAATGACCTTTTGTCTCATTGTCAGATACTCTGAGACACCACAATAGATCTTTCTGAGGTCTTAAGGGATTTTATATTCACAACCTAGATTTCATGTTTATTTTTTTAAGTCTATTTATTTATTTATTTTTTTTAAATACGAAATCTACTGTCAAATTGGTTTCCATACAACACCCAGCGCTCATCCCAACAGGTGCCCTCCTCAGTGCCCATCACCCACTTTCCCCTCCCTCCCACCCCCCATCAACCCTCAGTTTATTCTCAGTTTTTAAGTCTCTTAAGATTTGCCTTATTTTTTAATTTTTTTTAATGTTTATTTTTGAGAGAGAGAGAGACATACACAGAGCGTGAGCAGGGGTGGGGTAGAGAGAACGGGAGACACAGAATCTGAAGCAGGTTCCAGGCTCTGAGCTGTCAGCACAAAGCCTGATGTGGGACTCGAACTCATGTGCCACGAGATCATGACATGAGCCGAAGTTGGACGCTTAACCGACTGAGCCACCCAGGTGCCCCAGTCTATTTATTTATTTTGAGAGAAAGCACATGAGAACACAAGTGGGGAGGGGCAGAGAGAGGTACAGAGAGAATCCCAAGCAGGCTCTGCACTGCCAGTGCAGAGCCCAACCCAGGGCTCGAACACACGGACTGTGATATCAAGACCTGAGCCAAAATCAAGAGTCGGACGTTAACCGACTGAGCCCCCCGGGCGCCCCTGGTTTCGTGTTTAGACCATGTTTTCCTGAGAGAACCTGGGATCCATCTCTGCCTGAAAGCCAAGTCTTCATTTTCCCTGGCTGCCTTGCCTAGAAAATGTGGTTTAAAATTGTTTAAAAAAAACCCAATTAAGCCTTGACTGCTTTATGTTTCACAGTCCTTCCTTCCTTTACCTTGCTCCTCTCATACTTTAGTATAGTGGAAAGATACCCCTGGACGGCACCTTGAATATTCTAGCTGGAAATCTCCTTAGTTAGACCCCATATTCATTAGCAGGCGCATCTTCCACTCTCTGCATCACGGAAGGCCATCGTGATCTTTCTGCCAGTGTCACAAGGATCACATTTCCTCTACTTTCCAGTAAGGTTTTCCTTGCTCTCCCGTAAGCGACCCTCCTCTGGTCTATGACCTTCCACTAACGGTCTTTTCCAGGCCCATCATGCTTTCACAAACCCTGTCTCCAAAATCACTCCAGCTTCTGTCCACTGCCTGAGTCCAAAGTCACTCCCACATTTTAGGTGTTCGTCATGGCCACGCCTTACTTCCAGGGATCAAAATGATTTTTTTTTTTAATCTACCGTCATGTGAGAAATTAACAACACCTTAAAAGATGCATACAAATAAAATTTTGATAGATGGTGCCAAATTTCTCTCCAAAACAGGTGACAGTGTAGGAGACTGTTCATATCACAATACTATTCATCGTTTTCAACTTTATCAATGGTTTTAGTCTGTACTTCCTTTATTACTTGCGACGTTGAAAAAAAAATGGCCATTTTGCATATTCTTGTAGTAAGAGCCGTTTCATATCCTTAGGGTTGTTTTCTTTCTTTAGTGATTTGTATGAGTGGTTGTTCAATTATAGATAATAATCTCTCCTGTATATTGCACACATCTTTTCCCATCCCTCCATTGTCTTTTATCTCGTGTGCTATTTTGTCTTAAATTGGTTTTACCTTTTTTTTTTTTTTTTTAATTTGTCAGTTTTCATTTTACGGCTTCAGAACTTGATTAGGATTCAAAGATGATAAAAATTCTCCTATTTTCTTCTAATGCTTTTATAGTTTTGTTTTTAAGGAGCTTACTACACTCCAGCTGATGTTTGTCTTTGTGCATAGTAAGGCTGTAGCTTTTTTTCCACCCAAATGGATAGTCAATTGTCAAAAGGCCATTTATTGAACAGGCCATTCTTTCTTCACGGATTTAAGATACTTCCTGTAATTTTAAAACAATTTGCACCAAGATGTGTTCATTCTGTTTGGGGGTCTCTGTTCTGTGGGCCTACGTATCTTTCCCTATGCCAAGTGCTATGCTATTTAAATCATTGTATTATGCTATTATGCATGTATTATGTATTATGCTAAAGTATTATGCTATTTAAATCATTGTAATTTTGAGTGCCTGGGTGGCTCGGTCGGTTAAGTGTCCGACTTCGGCTCAGGTCATGATCTCACAGTTTGTGAGTTTGAGCCCCACATCAGGCTCTGTGCTGACAGCTCAGAGCATGGAGCCTGCTTTGGATTCTGTCTCCTTCTCTGCCCCTCCCTGACTCGTGCTCTGTCTCTCTCTCAAAAATAAATAAACCTTAAAAAAAAGTTTAAATCGCTGTAATTTTGAATTATGCTTTGATATCTTGAAGGGCATACATATACATTGTTCTTATTTCTAAGACTTCTGGGCATTTCTAATCATATTTCCTTCCACATAAACTTAAAGGCTTGATTGCCAAGGTTCAGGAAAGTTGTTGAATATAATTGGAATGGCACTGATTTTGTAGGTCAGTTGGGAGAGAACTGACATCACTGAGTCTTCCAGCTTGGAAATAATTTCTCTTAATTTATAAAGTTGTTTTATGCTTGTCTCCAGAGTCTCATAGACTACTTTTCATGGACTTTCTTATTTCTTAGGCATGTTCCTAGGTCTTTCATTCTTCATTGCTTATGTTAATAGAATCCCTCTCCTTCTCCACCCCTGTAATTTTTCCCCAGAAATGACAAAAGAATGAGGTAGATTGGCCTGGAAAGATTTTTCCACTGGCTGTTCATCCCACCAGCCTCACCCCTACCTCAACCGAGTGGAAACAGCTGCCAAAATCTTCTTTGTAAAATGTAAACGAAGTCATGTCACTTCCTTCCTCACAACACTTCAGTGGCTTGTTTCCCACTGCCCCTAGAAGAAAATACAAGTTCCCTAACACGATGCACACGATGGCACAGAATCTGTCACCACCCAGGTCTCTGACCATATCACTTCCTCCTTGGTATGGCCCTGTCCCGGGCACCCTGACCGGTTACTTCAACCACTGAGCTTTGGCCTCCCTCCCAGCCCGACCTAAGATGTTAGCAAAATGGGGAAGAGAAAGAGAACTGGTACAGCCTCTTGTTGTCCTGTGCTGAGCACGTTTTCATCTATCAACTGACAAAGAGACTCTCTTTGAACTTTGGTCGGGCCTTTTCGAGCCCCCTTCTTGCCTAGCAGAGCCCAGTTCTAACAAGAATCCTGGTAAGTCCATTCATCAAGAATCCCCCCACACTTGATATCTCATCACCCGGGCCTCCTTCGACAAGAACCCTGCTAGGTTGGTTTAGCAAGAATCTCTACTACTCCTGATGTTTCCTTTTAGTAATTTTCCATCCAGTGATGCCCCCACCCCCAATTTTGCTTGTTGGCTATAAACCCATAAACCCATAGCTGTCTTTGTTGTATTCAGAGTTGATCCCAATCTCTCTTGGTAGTTTTGACACCTATCGCAATCGTCTTGAATAAAGTCTTCCTTACCATTTTAGCAAGTGTCATAATAATTCTTTCTTTAAAACAACTTATTTAGGGGCACCTGGGTGGCTTGGTCGGTTAGGCGTCCGACTTCGGCTCAGGTCATGATCTCACGGTCCGTGAGTTCAAGCCCTGCGTTGGGCTCTGTGCTGACAGCTCAGAGCCTGGAGCCTGTTTCAGATTCTGTGTCTCCCTCTCTCTGACCCTCCCCCATTCATGCTCTGTCTCTCTCTGTCTCAAAAATAACTAAATGTTATGGCACAAAAACAGACACATAGACCAATGGAATAGAATAGAAACCCCAGAACTAGACCCACAAACGTATGGCCAACTCATCTTTGACAAAGCAGGAAAGAACATCCAATGGAAAAAAGACAGTCTCTTTAACAAATGGTGCTGGGAGAACTGGACAGCAACATGCAGAAGGTTGAAACTAGACCACTTTCTCACACCATTCACAAAAATAAACTCAAAATGGATAAAGGACCTGAATGTGAGACAGGAAACCATCAAAACCTTAGAGGAGAAAGCAGGAAAAGACCTCTCTGACCTCAGCCGTAGCAATCTCTTACTCGACACATCCCCAAAGGCAAGGGAATTAAAAGCAAAAGTGAATTACTGGGACCTTATGAAGATAAAAAGCTTCTGCACAGCAAAGGAAACAACCAACAAAACTAAAAGGCAACCAACGGAATGGGAAAAGATATTTGCAAATGACATATCGGACAAAGGGCTAGTATCCAAAATCTATAAAGAGCTCACCAAACTCCACACCCGAAAAACAAATAACCCAGTGAAGAAATGGGCAGAAAACATGAATAGACACTTCTCTAAAGAAGACATCCGGATGGCCAACAGGCACATGAAAAGATGTTCAGCGTCGCTCCTTATCAGGGAAATACAAATCAAAACCACACTCAGGTATCACCTCACACCAGTCAGAGTGGCCAAAATGAGCAAATCAGGAGACTATAGATGCTGGAGAGGATGTGGAGAAACGGGAACCCTCTTGCACTGTTGGTGGGAATGCAAATTGGTGCAGCCGCTCTGGAAAGCAGTGTGGAGGTTCCTCAGAAAATTAAAAATAGACCTACCCTATGACCCAGCAATAGCACTGCTAGGAATTTATCCAAGGGATACAGGAGTACTGATGCATAGGGCCACTTGTACCCCAATGTTCATAGCAGCACTCTCAACAATAGCCAAATTATGGAAAGAGCCTAAATGTCCATCAACTGATGAATGGATAAAGAAATTGTGGTTTATATACACAATGGAGTACTACGTGGCAATGAGAAACAATGAAATATGGCCTTTTGTAGCAACGTGGATGGAACTGGAGAGTGTGATGCTAAGTGAAATAAGCCATACAGAGAAAGACAGATACCATATGGTTTCACTCTTATGTGGATCCTGAGAAACTCAACAGAAACCCATGGAGGAGGGGAAGGAAAAAAAAAAAAAAAAAGAGGTTAGAGTGGGAGACAGCCAAAGCATAAGAGACTGTTAAAAACTGAGAACTGAGGGTTGATGGGGGGTAGGAGGGAGGGGAGAGTGGGTGATGGGTATTGAGGAGGGCACCTTTTGGGATGAGCACTGGGTGTTGTATGGAAACCAATTTGTCAATAAATTTCACATTAAAAAAAATAACTAAACGTTAAAAAAAATAAAATAAATAAAACAACTTATTTAGATGATATTTGTGGATCAATTAGCCATGGGGAGTGAGGGGGGGAAGAGGCATTCAGGAAATTTATAGTTCTAACTGAGGCTTGTGGGCAGACAATTTATTAGTCATTCAAGGCTTAGTTGTAGGGCACAGAATCCACTCCAGCTAGCTTTAGCAGAAATCAACTACAGGGTATCAGAGTACAGGATATTAACCGCAGGTACAGAGGCTCATAGAATCTTGTGAGAGCTGAATAACTTGACTCTTGGCCGAATTTCCTCCAGCAACTGCTCCTTTGTGACTAGAGAGCCAAATGCCTGATGGAGAAGACTTTACTACAGCTGTAATTCTAGAAGCCCTCCAGCTCAGCTCCAATCTTTACCAGTAAAAGGGATACCTCATGCACTGTCTCTGTCTCCACTTTAAAAAAAAGTTTTTTAACATTTATTTATTTTTGAGTGACACAGAGAGAGAGAGAGAGAGAGAGCAAATGGGAGAGGGGCAGAAAGAGAGGGATCATAGAGAATCCAAAACAGGCTCCAGGCTCAGAGCTGTCAGCACAGAGCTTGACACGGGGCTCAAACCCACCAACTATGAGATCATGACCTGAGCCAAAGTCGGAGACTTCACTGACTGAGCCACCCAGGCTCTCCTATCTTCACTTAACTCACTTCTGAGTTCAGCTCTCAAGGTACCACAGTGAATGGGCCGACACTAAAGAACATGGAATCCCAGAGCAAGGATAGTTTCTAGGCTGTGTAATACAGGTGCCCCCACTTTTTGAAAGTTCACATTTCGGACAACTTGCTGTTATGAGAGACCTACATTAGGACCTATTGTCACTAACAGAAAGAAATTCAAAGGGGATTTTCTCTTTTATGAAAAAAGGCGAAAAGCAAAAACAGCATTCGGCGTTTGTTTTGCAGCGAGCGTTTCATGGAGGCTGCGCTCACCCCCAGCAGCAGCGAGAATGGCGCCACCAAGCTCCTTCCCAGGGAACTACACTCAGCATCTCAGCATCTCAACATCAAGCTCACACAGGGTTGACGTGTCCGTGAGGTCTGTTTTTTTTCTGGAAAGGTATCAGAAAAGCCAAGAGACGGGGTTTTTTTTTGGGTCTGGGAATGCCCCCCAATTTTTCCACGTAAGTTAATGCTAATTGCTTCTTCACTTTACGCCATTTGGACTTAGGAAAGTTTTCATAGGAATGCTCTACTTTCAGAGAGCAAGAAAAACCTCTGTAGAATGACATACTAGAAGGAGGTTGAAATGGATGGGTGCTGCGTGAGCAAATTTAGCGCCCTCAGAAACGTGATACAGTTAGTTGAGGACAGACACCCCAGGACCTGGGCAGACAGGTGGGCAAAGCAGCCTAACTCCTGAAAAAGCATGAGTAGCCTGTGGCAAGGAGAAAGCTCCTGATATTGGATGGAGAGCTTCCCTCTGACCACATTTCTCTGCTCTCAAGGCATATCCATAAACAATCCTGAAATATTTGTGTATTCTGTCACCGCAGTCCTGAAAATGGAGGCTGAGCTCCATTTGGCATGCGAGTACTAAACTGGGCTCTTCCAGAAGGGCCCGAGGGTTTGAGTTCAATCTGCTCTGGCAACTGGCAAGTATTTCCTCCTGTTTCGCTAAGATGAGCTGTAGAAACAATCTCTCCCTCCCTTATCTATTAACAATGCCGCCCGGTGGGAAACTAGGCTCACTCTCTCCTCCAACACTCCACCTTCGCCTTCCTCCACTGATGAGCAGTATTTACACAACTTGGCTGTTCATTTAATCTGTTCGTGCAGACCGACTACCAAGATGCTAAACAAACAAACAAAACCCCAAATCCATCTGGAAACATTTGGTGACCAAAGGCTGCTGCGATGCCACAAAAGACCAAGATCCACAAGAAGGTAACAGAAGACTTCTAAAACCAGTTCTCCATATTGAGGGTAAAGGTCATGTTGGCAACTGCCTGTCTCCCACTCTTCCCCAAAACATCCCTGCCTTACCCTCCTCTCACCCTCCACAATTTGTCTTGGTATGTGAGACGTCACGATGCAGCAATCTGAACCGGGTGGGACTGGGAACTGTAATGGCAAAGGGGCTTAATTTGATGCATGCCAGTGAGTCAGGCAGACAGAGAGGACAGTCCTTTAGGTAAGAAGACTTGGCGCTAGCTAAACGGGTGAACAGGTGCAGGCTCTCTTGGGAGGGCATCGCTGCTGGGTCTACACGTCTGCCTGCCCTGCCCTCCCACATGACGAGGTCTAGAGAGAGGTGGGACAGTTTGTCTTCCTGGGGAGAGCCAAGTTCTTGGGGGTTGGAGGCTGGCATTCAGTCGTCTGTTGCTTCAGAGGCTGGGAGACCCCAAAAGAATCACCGAGAAAACGTGAGGTTGACACAGGGCGTGGAATGAGGGTTCACTTCTCACTGGGACTCGCAGGCAGCTGGAGCTCACAGAAGTGCTGTGGGCAGTGTTGGCATGAAGCACTGTGTGGTATGCTGTGTGAAGGACCAGAAAGCTCAGTCAGGAGCCTCCAGGAGGGCACTGAACAGGAACTGTTTCCTTTTGTTGCAGACGTGCCTGTTAGATAAGGGAGCCATAGGCTGCCCTGGAGAGCTGCCCCATCTGAGCAGAGGGGCATGTAGCCTAAATGGCCCACAGGTATACCACAGGCAGGGAGGTGAGGAATGCATGGCCACCCCATCTGACAGGTTAACCCGTCACGAGGCCAGAGAGGGTTAGGGTGGGGGTATGCCCTGAGAACAAACATTGCATCCACTGCAACACCAGAAACAGATCAGATGGGAAACTCACAAGAGCAAACCGCACAGATCTCATCAGCCCTGAGTCCCAGGAGAGAGTCAGGGATGACCTACAGTAAAGGAGTGGCCACAACCTGGACTTTCGAAGGCGCTGGACTCCACGACAAGAAACTACTTCCCTAATATCCACCACGAACCCTCCCATCATGAACAGACAGAGTCTGAGAACCAGGAAGCAGCTCAAATATCTAGGGGTTCACAGCCTCATTGTGTACCAAGCTCATCTTGGGAGTTTAGGAATTTTTTTTACAACTTTGTTGAATATATAAGGGACATATAACATACATATGTAATTATATATAATTGTATATGTATATATATAACTGAAATTATATATACATACATACATACATAAAAATTACCAAATTGCACAAAGTGTGTGTGTGTGTGTGTGTGTGTGTGTGTGTTTATAATGTCAGTGACATTATAAACACACACACACACACTTTGTGCAATTTGGTAATTTTTATGTAACAGTGGAGCCATCACCACAGTCAAGATAATGGACATATCTACCACCCCAAAATGTTTCCTCTGGCCCTTTTGCAACCCCTTCCGCCTGCCCTGTCCTCCCCACTCTGGCCCCCCTTCACCTCATCTTCCATCCAAACAACTGGTCAGCTTTCTATCACCATAGATTAGTTTGAATGGTCCAGAATTTTAAAGAAATCATACCGTATGTTCTCTTCTTTGATCTTTTTTTAAAACTCAGCATAATTATTTTGAGATTCATGCATATTGTAGCATGTATCAGTGGTTGATTCCTATGTATTGCGGAGTCATACTCCATTGTATGGATATACCACAATTGGTTTCACCCTTCGTTGGGTGGTAAACATGTAGGATTGTTTCTAGTCCTCCGGAGATTTGGCAGAAGTGAGGTCACATCTGGGTAGGATGAGTCTCATGGCCCTGGAGCTCTTTGTTGAGGATGCTCTTGTGGCATTGTCACCCCTTCTTACAGCTGGCATTTTATCTTCAGTGTTTCTGTGCACCTCCTTAGCTCTTAAGGACAGCAATAAGATGCGTTCCCGAATTACATATCCCTATGGCACTACACAGGGCAGTTTCTTGTTGACCTGGGGCCCCAGCCCGTCACACTTTGCATCCCTTTCTACGTTCCCATGTATTCTTCTCCCCAGTCCCTTATTTGCCTCATCTCCAGCCAAACTGAGGTATCTACTGTTCACCCTTTTATGAGGCCTCGACCTTCCCCTTTGCCCTATTTATGCTCCAATGCCACTGTCTGCCCCGGAAGTCCTTCCCTCTCTTCTCTGCCAGCCTCCTTGGCCCCATTCATCGCCCCCAACCCCCAACTCTGCTTATTAACATTCTGCAGTTAGTGGGTTGTCGCTCTAGGAAAAGGCAAACAGGTTGATAACACAGAATTGATGGCCCCGATGTGGACCTTATTAGATGTAAGAATTTAATATATGCTGTCAAGAAGGTATCACAGATTAAGGCAGAAAAGGATTGTCAATAAATGGTATAGGAATAATTGATAAGCTTGGAGGAAAAATCAATTCAGGTCTTTATCTCAGCCTTCCCAAAATAAATTCCAGATGTATTGATGAAGTTAGTTTTAAAAACCTAGAAAAAATTGAGGGGTGCCTGGGTGACTCAGTCGGTTCAGCATCCGACTTCAGCTCAGGTCATGATCTCATGGTTCGTGGGTTTGAGCCCCATGCCGGGCTCTGTGCTGACAGCTCAGAGCCTGAAGCCTGCTTTGGATTCTGTGTCTCCCTCTCTTTCTACCTCTTCCCCGCTTTGCTCGGTCTCTTTGCCTCAAAAATAAATAAATATTAAAAAACATTAAAAAAAAAAGCTTAGGAGAAATTGAGAGTGAGTATTGATTAAATCTTTGGAGAGGGAGGACTGTCTCCTTTTTAGCTTAGATTTGGGTGATGCTCATAAAGGAAACAAATCAGTAGTTTAAAAAAAAAAGTATTAAACTTTTGCATGTCAGAAAAGTAATCCAAAACAAAAGGTGCTCTTTGAACTTTAAAAAACATTGTGGCAAATACAGCCACTAATGGCATCATGCAGAGCAATAAACATTCTAAAGAAAAATTGCCAGAGGCCATGTGTCCAAATAAGGAAACGCACTCAGTTACTGAACATATGGACAAATGTTCAACCTTATTTGCTGCACTCAAAAATGTGTACAATTAAAAAAAGAATGAGATGAGATTCAATCCTTTATAGATTAAATTACTCAAGATTAAAGATAATTAGAATACTTAATGAATTACAGTTTAGTTACCTCTGCCTGATCCTGACTTTTGTGTGCATGTGTCCCTACGGGTGCTCTGCTCACAGCAAGAGGCTCCTGGGGCCTAAGAGCTATCGTTTTTGTTTTTTTTTTAATTTTTTTTTTTTCTTACATGTATTTATTTTTTGAGAGACAGAGCACAAGTTGTGGAGGGGCAGAGAGAGAAGGAGACACAGACTCCAAAGCAGGCTCCAGGTTCCGAGCTGTCAGCACAGAACCTGACACGAGGCTCGAACTCACAAAGCATGTGATCACGACCTGAGCCAAAGTCAGCCGCCCAACCAGTGGAGCCACCCAGGCGCCCCAGAGCTATCGTTTTAAAAGCCCTGCTTTTATCAGAATCTTTACACACAGTCTCTGAAATCCTTATGACAAGGTACAGAAATTTAGGCTCATTTTACAGATGAGGAAGTTTGAGGGGTGGGATTTGAACTCCATTTGGCCTAACCACACGTTCTCGGTCTCTGGTCTCTTCCCACTGGGGTAGGCTGCCTCTCTGAAATGCTCTTAGCCGCTAGGAGCGCCTGGCTGGCTCAAACTTAAAAAAGAAAAGAAAGAAACGCTCTTAGCTGGTGACGAAAGTGGCAGCCTCTGCTGCTGAAGCCTGAATCTGGAAGAGCTGCGCCCCTCCCCCCACAACCCGCAATCTGGAAGGAAGTTGAGTAAGAAGTTATAAAGGAGTTGTAAAGAAGAAAACAGAATGAGGACTGAGAAGTGCCAAGCAGAATTCAAAATCAAAGAACAAAGTGTGCAAAAGAGGCAAAACAAGAGCAGCTGCTGGAAGAGACACGTTGCAGCCGCTCTTGAGACCACTTGCCGCCCCGCCCCCTCCCCGGTAACTGATCCCCGTCGCCATGAGGTAACCCTGCCTGTGCCGGGTCCGGCCTCCAAGGGGATCACAGTCAAGACATTTTACGGCTGGATATCAAAGCGCCAGGCTCCGCCCCTTTGTGGGGCAATAGGACAGGAGTCTGTCCTTTGAGAACCTTTGTCCCTTCTCATTCTGCCCTTTGTGGATAGCGGACGTCAAATAACTGGGGATAATTTAGCTTAATATGACCCAGTATATAACAGTGTGATGCATGTGGAAACAGTTAGCATTTGAGGGCCCCTAATCAGAAAGCCACACCTTAGGGATGATAAGTGAGTCCCTGAAGTACCCTAATCAGGAAGATATACCCCAGAACTACTACAGATTTGAGTATTGTTGTTTGAAATGTAATGAGAGAATGCTTGTCGACTAGCATAAGGAACAATTGGAATGATTTCCCACTGGTGACATACAGAATGAAAGCTGTGGCTGACTAGAAAGACTATACTCGCCCTAGTGCCCTCACCTGAGAATCCAGCAAGCCCAGTCCCAAAGCTCTGAAGCAGCACTTGACTCCCAGATGTTGACGTGCCCCTGTGTTCTGCCTGGTCCCCAAGGCCTGTTTCCTGACCCAATTAGAAATTTGGCTAATCCTGATGTAAAAATATTTATTGTTCCTCCTTGGAGAGAACCTCTCAAGCAAACAGCTAGTTGGAACGCCTGAAGAGAGATGGGACCTTTCCCCAACTCACCAGAATGGACCGTCTGATCATTTTTATGCCAGTAGGTCAATAAACACTGGCACATGTAGCAGAATTTGGTCTCAGGCTCCCTTTCATTGTCATCAAACACACGGTAGCAAAGTTGTCCAGGAGAGGATACACAGACCTCACTGTATGTCATACCAGAGGCTACCAGCATTTACAAGAATAACAAAAACTACAAATAAATTGCCTAACACTTGCTTGTAGACACATTGACAGAGATCAGTCTGCAATGTGGCCCTTTTAGCCTGAGAACACATCTCTGAGATGCCTGACAGCCTTTTCCTACCTGAGTGAGAAACAAAGGCAGGGATGCTAACTTGAGAGAGGGGAAGCTAAAAAAGATTCCCCTCCCTCCTCAAAATCCTACTTTGATTGACAGGTAGGGCCAGCTCCATGCATGCTCCAGGGCTAGTGCTCTGCAAGCCTTGTGTGTGTGTGTGTGTGTGTGTGTGTGTGTGTGTGTGTAAGGATGGGGACTTGTTGGTAAAAAAGACAGGGGAAGTGACACCTGCTCCTGGTGAACCTGATCCCGTTGTCTTTAGGAGGACAAGACTTCCAACTGGTCTATTGCTGCATGTAGACAATGAGAACCAGGCCTCTGATCACAGCAAACCTGGGCCATTTTCATTGTCACTGTCAACTTGACCTACTATTATGGAAATTGCTGCAATTACGTGCATAACATTTGCATGTGAAATGACAACTAAGTGCTTGCCTAAGAGGCATTTTTTTTTTTTTGCAAATGAAGCTGGGTGTTTTTAAAATAGGGTATTTTGCCCTTTGTTGGGATTTTTTGTGACCAGATGAGATGACAGCCCTCCTCAAGCATTGCCCTGTAGCATGTCGTAAATTACTTGTCCCTGAAATGCTTCCTATGGCTTGCAGACGAGCCCCCTGAAATAAATGGGCTTCAATCACTAACTTCAACAATTCTCCTGTCTCCAAGTAATAAAACATCTGGAAAATTGGGCTAAATGGATAAAACAGTTCTCTGTAATAAGTATCTGGCATCCTTACAACTCTGTATAATGCATTTTTTTTTTTATGACCAGATGTTGTACTTCTATGTTATAAAGAACAGAGGCATGTTTAGTCATGCTTTTTATTACATTTAAAATGCAAGGTATATGTTCATAGCTCCCTGGAGAAATGCTATCCCATTGATTGGGAATTGTTGATGTGTTGGTTTACAAACTTGAAAAGTAAGTGAATGGCTCAGAAAATTGCGGATATAACTTAAACAGTCATTAAACTGGACACTCACAGGGAGCTGGCTGAAGAAGAAGAATTCGGCCTATAAATTTCCCTTCACTCCTAGTGGATGTGTTCCACAGGGTCTTTGATCACGCAGCCGTTTATGTTCTTATGTGTCTTCTGTAATATTTACAGCTTTATGAAGAAATGATTTCATCAAACTTGCTATGCACCCTTCCCAATTTCTCATTAAGAAAGCTTATCTGGGAACCCACCTGCGTAATCTCGATTTTATAGTCCTTTGTGGGGTTCCAACAAGATGTTTTAAACATGTGTATGGTGGGGGAGGGGGATGGTTCTCCCGGAACCGGAACCGGCACCACCAAACACATGCACGTTACTTATTTAGGTTAGGAAGTCTGCAAAACACAGAAAATCACGAGACGAAAATCGAAAAATTGCAACTATATCTAGTTGTTATCACTCACCATTCATATACGTATTTTTCTTTTTTTCTTTTGTTTTAATGTTTATTTATTTATTTTTTTGAGAGAGAGAGAGAGAGGGAGAGAGAGCATGAGCAGGAGAGGGGCAGAGAGAGAGAGGGAGACACAGAATCCGAAGCAGGCTCCATGCTCTGAGCTGTCAGCACAGAGCCGGACGCGGGGCTCGAACTCACAAACAATGCGAACGTGACCTGAGCCGAAGGTGGACACCCAACCGACTAAGCCACCCAGGTGCCCCTAACGTATGTTTCTTTTTATAAGATTATAATCATGCTCTCTATGCTGTTTTGTCACTTCACACACCAGGAACCTTTTTTCTTTAATTAAGTATCCTTTTAAAATAGGAGTCTGGAAGGCTAGACCATTTTTACTGAACTAGTTCCTTCCCGGGCATTTAAATTTTTCAGAGATCTTCACTACCAGAAATAATCTATGACAGATATCTTCATGCAAAAATGTTTTTATAGTTCTCTGAATCTTTCTGGGAAGTAGAGTTACTGGAGTAACGTGTATGAGCTTTTATCTTTAAGACTTTATTTCAATATGTGCTGTCCCAACTGTTCCGCAGAAAGTGCTCAGGGGTGTAGCTCCCGTCTGCCCCTAATGGGATGCGAGCATTCTGTTAGCAGGCACGCGCGGTGTCCTCACATTAGTGACGGTCCTGCAGTGACAATGGTAATCTCTGTCTGCTCTTTGAGTTGCCGGTGTTTTCCTGGTTTGATACTTGCCTTTTAACTTGGATGATGAGCTGGAACATTTTATTTGTTTTGTCAGGTCTTCTTCCCTCTCCCCGCTCCTATTTAGAGGCTTTCAACTTTTCCCTCAATCTTTTCCTTTATGGAGTCTTCCTTCTTTGGCTTTGAGGCTTTGCCACCTTGAAATCAGATTCCAGATTTAGGCTTTTCTTAAATGCATATTTTTGAGTTCTTTAATGGTTTCATTTAAAAAACATTTTTATAACATTTATTTATTTTTTGAGAGACAGAGACAGAGCATGAGCAGGGGAGGGGCAGAGAGAGAGAGAGAGACACACACACACACACACACACACACACACACACACAGAATCTGAAGCAGGCTCTAGGCTCTAAGCTGTCAGCACAGAGCCCAACGCGGGGCTCAAAGTCACCAACCACTCATGAACCTCGAAGTGGTGACCTGAGTCGAAGTCGGATGCTTAACCGACCGAGCCACCCAAGGGCCCCCATTTCATTTTTAAAATTTTTTATTTATTTATGTTACTTTCTGAGGGAGAGGGAGCAGGGGAAGGGCAGAGAGAAGGAGAGAGAGAATCCCAAGCAGGCTCCATGCCTGGAGCCCCATGTGGGGCTCAATCCCACGACCCTGGGATCGTGACCTGAGCCAAAATCAAGACCGGGATGCCTAACTGACTGAGCCACTCCGGCCCCCGGAACCAGGTCACCATTTTAGTTGAACAGTTGATTCTAAGGGTGCAACAGACACCCATGTGAGTCTGTGGGCCTCCCTTCACTCATTTGTAAAGTGGCAGAGAAGCAATGAGCTTGGAATGTGTCCTTTAAACAGCACGTGTTTTGTTAGATATTGCAGGTAAGACTGAGGAGTTAAAAGAACCCAAAACAACCACGGTGGTGGTGGGGAAGGGCGATTACTTAAGCAGGCCTCAAAAACCCTGCACTGGATTCCCCCCCAACTTAACCCTTTTAATGACGGTGTAGCCTTGGGGAAATAGTTTAACTTCTGCCAGCATTTTTTTTTCCCCCTTCACAGTAAAATGAGGTTTGCCTCTGACCTAGGACCAAATCTTCATAACCGATGAAATGTAGCTGGTTAATAAATTGCTGAAGAGACGCACCAACCCGAGGGGTGATCAAAGATATGCAGATTAACCTCATAATGAGATATGGTGTTTCACCAATAAATAAATATTTTTAAAACACCCACTCAGTGCTGGTGAGTGGGGACTTGGGGAGTGCAGATTGGTATGAGGCTTGGAGAGGCACTTTGGCAGTCGAGCACCTTAAACATTCATTTCTTTTGGAGAACCAGGTCCGTCTCTGATCACTGAGCCTGAAAAAATTCGCCATAGTTTTAGATAAAGATTTGTACAGACGGAGGTCCATGAAAGAATGAATGACAGGAGGAAAGACTCAATAGTAGGAAGAGTGATTAGCTTGGTAGATTCTATAATGGCAAAGTTGTTTTAGATTTTTGTGTGCACGACACGGGCAGGGTGATCCAAAACAAAATGGGCAAAGTATTTCATCACTGGCAATAATGAAGCAAATTATAGCGTGCAGTTGTGAAAAAAAATGACACTAAGAGGAAAAACATCCTGAAATAATATGCACGTTACGTTGGGTGAAAAAAAAAAAGCAGAAAATAAAATGGTCTCACCAGTATTACGCCCAAGCGAAACTTACATGCAGGGTGCAAAGACAAAGAAAACCTTATGAGAATGTAAGGTGCACACTGTATGGCATGGGGACCATAGTTAATAATACTCTACTGCATACTGGAAAGTGGCTAAGAGTAGACCTTAAAAGTGTGCATCACAAGAAAAAAACTGTGTAACTATGTGTGGTGACTAGACTTACCATGGTGACCATCTTGCAACATATACAAACACCAAATCCTGCTGTATTCTGGAAACTACCATAATGTTGTATGTCAACTGTGTTTCAATTTAAAGGATTATTTAAAAAAAAAAAAACCTTGGGGCGCCTGGGTGGCGCAGTCGGTTAAGCGTCCGACTTCAGCCAGGTCACGATCTGCGGCCCATGAGTTCGAGCCCCGCGTCGGGCTCTGGGCTGATGGCTCGGAGCCTGGAGCCTGTTTCCGATTCTGTGTCTCCCTCTCTCTCTGCCCCTCCCCCGTTCATGCTCTGTCTCTCTCTGTCCCAAAAATAAATAAAAAACGTTGAAAAAAAAATTAAAAAAAAAAAACAAAAAAAAAAAACCCTTAAAATCGTGGTGGTTTTCTTTGGAGTGTGGAGGGTTTTTTTTCTTTTTTCCACTCTTCTGTATTTTCCAATTTTCTGCAACGAGCACATACAAATTTTACAATCAGCTGGAAACAAACCTATTTTTCAAATGAAGATTGGCTCTTTGAACAAAAACATACGATTTTGAAAGTAACATCTATCCTTTTCACAAAGACAGCGCTGCCATGAGGATTAAATAGAGTGGTCATGAGGGCAAGCATGTTGTGGACGTGTTTTGCGAAGGACGAAGCACTTTGCACGCATGAAGGGTGTTCTGCTTACACACGGACACACTGCTAAAGAATTCTGATGAGTTCAAATCCCGAAGCATAGGCTCATGTCATGAAGAAACCCTGCACTACGCAAAATGAACTCTCCATCCAGAATGTGCACGATCTTCCAGTTTGTTTTGTAGGTTTGGATTTTTTTATGTGTTGGATTTCCTTTAGGTAGAACTCCATTTCAAAATTCGGAACTAAAAGAGGCAAGACTTCTTGAGGTAGCGGAAGACCTGACTGGTTTGTCTAGCACGGGCTCCTTTCCCCCCCTGGCTTTGCTTTTCCACCTCTTGGCCTCCTAGTGATTTTCTCCTATTCCCATGCAGAGGATAACTCTCGGGGTCAACGACTGTGGACTTCAATTTGTATTCAGCCTCCATAATGCTCTGGGAATCTAATGAGTGCCTGTTACAAGTGCAGTTGGCCTGTGTGAAAGCTCTGGGCTTGTCATGCTGGGAGCCAGGGAGGGGACCAATTGCTGCACGACGCCCTCACCAACACCAACAGACACGGCTCCCTGTGGTTCAGCCTGCTGCAGTCTGGCGTGAAGGGCGGATAGGCCGAGCAGAAATGGATTTCTTGCCACCATTCTCTCTCTTCTCTCTCTGCCAGAGGGATGCCGGGTGTGCCCAGGTTCCAGCTCCCACATTCTTACTTTCTTTTTTTTTTTTTATTAGTTTTTTAAATGTTTATTTATTTTAGAGAGAGAGAGACAGAGCGTGAGCAGGGGAGGGGCAGAGAGAGAGGGAGACACAGAATCGGAAACAGGCTCCAGGCTCTGAGCTGTCAGCACAGAGGCCGACGCGGGGCTCGAACTCACGGACCGCGAGATCAGGACCTGAGGTGAAGTCAGACACTTAACAGACTGAGCCACCCAGGTGCCCCTCTTACTTTCTTGAGTTGCCCCTTTTCTTCTAGTCAATGTCTTGTCTGTCTTACTCTCGCCATAATTGCTTCTCTTGCCTGGTTCAGCTCTCAAATGCAGTTTATGGAGCAGGAGGATCAGAGGCCTCTTTGATGGGATGCATGAGTTCTAAGGCAATCTTTTTTTCACGTAGGCTTCATGCCCAGCACAGAGTCCAATGCAGGGCTTGAACTCACAACCCTGAGCTGAGATTGAGAGTTGCACATTTAACTGACTGACCCATCCAGGTGCCCTCTAAGACAATTAAAAAAATTACTGAGATTCCTCTAGTGATACTCTAAAATACGATTTTACCAGTTATAAAGGTAATAATCCAAAATTGAAAGACATTTTCTTTTTTTGATTATCAAAAAAAAAATTTTTGTTTAATGTTTACTTATTTTTGAGAGAGAGAGAGAGTGTGAATGAGCAGGGGAGAGGCAAAGAGAGAGAGGGAGACACAGAATCCAAAGCTGTCAGCACAGAGCCCGACGCGGGGCTTGAACCCACGAACTGCGAGATCATGACCAGAGCTGAAGTTGGACGCTTAACCGACTGAGCCACCCAAGTGCCCCAAAGGACATTGTCTTAGCATAAGACCTTTGTACTGGGGCTGCTGCTAGGAAGACAGACACGCCAAGGATGGCTTCAGCAAGAAAGTTCTCATTTTCCTCACCTACCGACATGCCTGGCAGTGGGCAGCTGCTGGCTCAGTTCAGTGGTTTAATGACGTCACAGCTGCTGTCACTGTGATTCTCCTGCCTTGCCCCTCAGAGCTGCAAGTCGGTTGCTGCAGCTTCAGGCATCGTGATCTGCGATGGAGGCTGGATGAAGAGGGAAAGGGGAGGCATAAGCCTCATGGACCTCTTTTAACGGACAAGCAAAACATTTTCCGGAAACCTCCCAGCTGGCTGCCTTTTACTCAGGGGCACCAATCGAGTCACACAGCTCCCCTGGCCAAGAGGGAAGCCTCGAGATCCGCTCCTTGATAAAAGGGATGGGGTTGCTAAAATCGGCTTAGACGAATCACTATTTGAGACTTGGGGCTGCACCCAGTGTTGAGGGTCAGATCAAGGTTTGAAGTGGCTGTTGGGCATGCGGCGTGGGCCATGCAGCACACGTGCCCTTCCCTCTGGCCTCCTCCCCTTTGTTCCCTTGTCTCCTCGCCCTTGGCTTCTTGCTCTGTTACCATGGTGACTTCCTCCTGCCTTTGGGCTCCTCCCCGCCTCCTCCACTCCATCCACTCTGTCCAGTTATGGACAGAGTATCGCCCATCAGTCCCCAGTCCCTCACCATCGGGGTGGGAAAGGTCATTACATCGAAGTTAAGAGCCCCTTTGACTTCAGAGCTCTGATACGAAATCCCAGGTATTTATCACACTTTCAAGGTTGGAATTCTATTTGTCGTCATCAAAGTGCAACTTCCCGGGTTGAGGAAGAACACGCGTGCTCAGCTGATAGCAAAGCAATGTTAGTTTCTGCTCAAGGACCTGAGAGTCAAGTGTAGCTAACTGAAAAGTTAAGAGAGAAGGGATCTAGCGCAGCTCTTGGTTCCCCATCCACCCCCTGCCCCCCAGAGGAATGAGCTGGGCTTGTTCCCTAGCTCTCCATGCTTCCACACCTTCTCTAGGACATCCTACTTTGTTCACATCTACTAAGTGCCTCTGCGTCTTTCCTTACACCTCCTTTACCCCTCCCTGCTGGCCGGGACTCATCTTTCACCTTGTGATCCCTTCAAGGTCAGGATTGCCTGTGGCTCCCCTTCATCATTTCTGCACTTTTCCTGAGGCAGACAAGCTCCCCTGTTTCCTCCTGGTTCAGCGCCTTCACCTGCTGCTTCCTGGTTATCATGGGCTTTCTAGTGTGTTCTAAGGTTAATATGTCTCAGCCCTGACCATGGTCTGTGAGGCAGCGAGGGGTCGGGCCCTGCATGTTCTTTTCTCAGTTTGGCTGTGGGCATTGTGAGGCCTCAGGCAGGTGACTTCGTTACGCTGCAAAATTCATACTATGCTGGGACATTATTTTCAAATTCAATATTTTTAAAGTCTCTTGGGACTTAGTGACACAAATATTACATAAGTACCAATGACATGTTGTTCCCCTGTTTGGAAAGTCTGTTTCCTCTATGAAAGCTTTTAAATGTAAAGAAATGTGAAAATAAAAGATAAAGTGACATGGGGCGCCTGGGTGGCGCAGTCGGTTAAGCGTCCGACTTCAGCCAGGTCACGATCTCGCGGTCCGTGAGTTCGAGCCCCGCGTCAGGCTCTGGGCTGATGGCTCGGAGCCTGGAGCCTGTTTCCGATTCTGTGTCTCCCTCTCTCTCTGCCCCTCCCCTGTTCATGCTGTCTCTCTCTGTCCCAAAAATAAATAAACGTTGGAAAAAAAAAAAAAAAAAAAAAAAAAAAAAACATTAAAAAAAAAAAAAGATAAAGTGACATGGAGGAAGGAACATACGGTATTGGACTGAAACACCTCAGATCCAAGGCCCCCGTCTCCTCGTGCTTTGGGGACGTCACCAGTGTCGCCAGACTGTGAGGTTTGAAGGCACGGTCCCCAAGCCGCCCTCACTTCTGACACCAAGTCCAAGGTTGTGGGAAGGCAGTTTATAAGACTCTGTTTTGATAATTCACTAGAAGGAAGACTTATAGAAGCCGCTGGAAGCTATTGTGCCCACAGTTATGCTACATCGCAGGACAAGGATACAGGTTGAAATCAACCAAAGGAAGAGAATATAGAGCAGGTGGGGGAGGGTGCCAGGGCAAAGCTTCCGACCACCCCGGCATCACCGTGTGACAGACACATGGGACATCACCCATCAGGGACGCTCACCTGAGCTGTGGTGTTCAGAAGATGTTGGGGCTCTTTTTACCTTGGCATGATGGACTATCCAGGGGTTGATCTCAGCCTCCAGCCAAAGGCCCCCACCTAAATCACATGGTTGGTCTTTCTGGCATGGCCAGCTCTCACCCTGAAACTGTCAGGTGTGGCTAACCCCACCCTAAGATCTGGTGTATCCAGACCCTGCCCTAAAGAGACACTTCTAAAATGTCTTTTTTTTTTTTTTAGTTTATTTATTTGTTTTGAGAAAGAGACAGCGTGTGCAGGAGGGGCAGAGAGAGAGGGAGAGAGAGAATTCCAAGCAGGCTCTGTATGGTCAGCGCGAGGAGCCTGATGTTGGGGCTCAAGCTCATGAACCGTGAGATGGTGACCTGAGCCGAAATCAAGAGTCAGATGCTTAACCAACTGAGCCACCCAGGAGCCCTTCCTTTCTATCAGGAATGACACAGATTACATCCCAGGAGCCGAGCTCAAGGGCCAGGACTCTTTCTGGGCAAAGGCTTCGCTGTGCAGGATGCTTTGCTTCTGATTCACTATGGACCTCGCGTGTGCCTCCAGGTAAGTGCAAAGTGAGAGAGGCATCTGGCACCATTTGGAGGCAGCAATTTGTTAGCGGGTGCTGGTGTTCAATCCCCACCCCTTTGGGGCCCGTTTTCTTTCTCACCAGAAATGCCCTCTCGATGCTGGGAGACACAGGTACCAAAGGTCTCAGGCTGCCACTTCCCACAGCTCAGACCTCAGAGATGCCGGAGAGGCAGGGCCCCTGGAATCTTCCCTGTTTCAAGATGCCGACGCCCTGGGGGCTCACAGACAGCTGACGCTTTTGAAAGTTACTGACCTTCCATCAGCCTAGGTCAGAGCCTGTGATTCAGCTCTGTTAGTGGATTCAGCTGGAGCTGGAGACTGGGCAGGAAAACCTGGCCCTTACATGCTAACAATAAGAGAGGTAAGCTGAGGTAAGAGAGGTAAGACACAACATGTGACATGCAGACCCAATAGCAAATCAGCCAAGGAGCAGACAGGACGCGGAGGCTCGTTTGAAAACATGGGACTGCCAATGATCAGTGTCAAGTTTCGCAAGGAAAATACATTCTTCACTCAGTGAAGGATTTATTAGCCTTCTAATAAAATTTTGAAGAACAAGTGCTATCTATTTAACAACTATTTATTGAGGATTTACCAGGTGTCATGCAACATTCTAGGTGCGAAGGTTTTAGCAGAGAGCGCAACTGACAAACTCCCTCTCCTCACAGTAGGAGGCGGTGAGAAGTAAGCTGAAGGAAAATTAAGCAGGAGGAAGGGATGGAGAGGGAAAGGACCTTGTTGTCTCAGGCCAGGAGCTCAGGGACAGCCTCACTTATCTGGAGACATCTGAGCAGGGATGTGAATGAAGGGAGGGACCTGGTCATGTGATATCTACGGAAAAGTTTTCTAGGCAGGTCCATAAGTGCAAAGGTCCTGAGGTTGGGGAACGCTTGGTGTGGAATGGGGATGAATGAGGCAGCCAGTGTGGCTGGAGTGAAGATGAAAGTAGATAAACAGGGGCGCCTGGGTGGCGCAGTCGGTTAAGCGTCCGACTTCAGCCAGGTCATGATCTCGCGGTCCGTGAGTTTGAGCCCCGCGTCGGGCTCTGGGCTGATGGCTCGGAGCCTGGAGCCTGTTTCCGATTTTGTGTCTCCCTCTCTCTCTGCCCCTCCCCCGTTCATGCTCTGTCTCTGTCCCCAAAAAAATAAATAAACGTTGAAAAAAAAATTAAAAAAAAAAAGAAAAAAAAGAAAGTAGATAAACATCACCTTGTGGTTGTAGAAAGGGGGTGGAAGCCACTAGAGGATGTCAGCTCTAAGTTTATGTGACGGGGACAACAGAAGGTTGTGTATGCACACACACACCCACCTCACCGTCCTTAGTCTGGGAGGATCTGACAGCTTCCTGCTTCCATCATGATCTTGACCAGGGGGGGAACTGAGGAAGAGTCTTGGACACAGCTGAGAGGCTAAACTGATTTCATACTGGAAAGGAGTTGGAGTGACCATGGGAAGGAATGAACTCTGGAAGTCACTACGGGTGCGGTGGCCAGTGAAGGGGCAGCAAGGGGGCAGGAAGAAGGTACTGAGAGCAGTCTTTTGGGGAAGAACAATTTTAAGGGAAGCAGCTACTGAGATAAAGGAAATGAAAAATTTTAAAATATTCTGTGTGTCATCCAGTATGGTTCCCTGTTTGCTGCCTCTCCAAGAGATTTCGCACATTAAGCTGCAAGGCTTTTTTGGAGCTGGGTTTGTGTTTCTTTTGAATGCAACACGCTGCTGAGACCAGCTCCAAGGTGGCCCAGGTTTCATTTCTATCCATAGTGCCCAGGAAGTGATCGATGAACTAGCTGTTTTATAGCCTTTTCTAGCCAGCTCTAAATATTTTCTTTTTCTTTGAACGATTAAAAAAAACCCCTCTGTTTCACTTTAGAATATTTATGCAATTGCCATTATGCAACAGGTAACCTCATTTGGAGTCTCAGATTTACTGTCACCAGCCATGTTACCTCACTCAGGTCAGTCACCTGACCTTTTTAAACTCCAGGAGTCTTATCTGTAACTGGAGATAATCCTTAAAAAATTTCTACACAGAATCTCAAGAATGAAATGATACTCTGCACATAAGAAAGAATGCAAACGACAGTGTTTTAACTGATTATTGTTTTTAAATTACCATTTGGATACTAACACATGCTCATGAAATATATGTGCAATAAACTTAACAATTAAAAGAAAAGTATACAATGTCAACTTAGTTGTGCATAAATATCACAAATGTAGATTCATTTGACCAGAAGAGACAAAATGTGTGCCTCAGAGTGCAGTCAATTATATCGAATTGCTGGCATCTCTTTCTTAGCCTACATGAGTCAAGAAAGACATATAAAATGTTGCTTCTCTTTTATATTTCAGAGTACGCAATCTTGAGAATAAATTTCCCTTATTAATAATAAAAATAAATTCTCCCAAACTATAACTTGTGTCAGAAGTCACATGATGATTACTGAAATTACAACTCAGAAATAAACACCAGCTATATATAGAAGTCTATATATACACACACACACACACACACACACACATATTAGAACAACCTAGTATGTAGAATTTCTGGAAAATAACGCAGAAAACAGCAAGAATAATCATTTGTACAAGACTGGCTTTGCTGTGAAAAGGAGATTTGGCTCCTTTAAAAAAAGTAAACTCTGGGGTGCTGGGTGGCTCAGTCGGTTAAGCATCCAACTTCGGCTCAGGTCATGATCTCACAGTCGGTGAGTTCGAGCCCTGCATCGGGCTCTGTGCTGACAGCTTGGAGCCTGGAGCCAGCTTTGGATTCTGTGTCTCCTTTTCTCTCTGCCCTCCCCAGCTCGTGCTCTGTCTCTCAAAATTAAATAAACATTAAAAAAATTTTTTTAAATTAGTAAAATAATAAAAAACCAGTAAACTGATTTTTTTTTTCATTGCTTCAAGTCATCTACATTTAATAATAGTGGAGTACCTAATCGTGTGAATTAGCATAAAGACTGATTGCTGACCAGTTCTAACTGGCTTTGCCACACCATAATGAACACAGGTTTTAATAGACTCTGAGAGATCAATGGTCAATAGTCTGAGACTCTTTTCCAAGTTAAAAAAAAAAGTTCAACACTTTAACAGTTACAATCTCCATGCTTATCTGAATGTTGGCTACAACATTCTTAAAAGCTTGATGTTCTTATCACAGCCCTTCTTAGCGCCTGACATAAACAACTATGTCGTTTTTACCCTTATCTTAACAGATGCTGTTGGGGCGCCTGGGTGGCTCAGTCGGGTAAGCGTCCGACTTCAGCTCAGGTCACGATCTTGCGGTCCGTGAGTTCGAGCCCCGCGTCGGGCTTTGGGCTGATGGCTCGGAGCCTGGAGCCTGTTTCCGATTCTGTGTCTCCCTCTCTCTCTGACCCTCCCCCATTCATGCTCTGTCTCTCTCTGTCTCAAAAATAAATAAACTTAAAAAAAAAATTAAGGGGCACCTGGGTGGCTCAGTCGGTTAAGTGTCCGACTTTGACACAGGTCATGATCTCGCAGTCTGTGAGTTCAAGCCCCGCATCAGGCTCTGTGCTGACAGCTCAGAGCCTGGAGCCTGTTTCAGATTCTGTGTCTCCCTCTCTTTCTGACCCTCCCCCATTCATACTCTGTCTCTCTCTGTCTCAAAAATAAATAAATGTTAAAAAAAATAAAAAACATCGCTGTTATTTTAAAAAAAATAAAAATTAAAAAAAAAATTAAAAAAAACAACAACCAGATGCTGTTAGTGCTGGTGCTGATGGAAAAGGACACCCAGAGCCAAAGAACCACTTAGTGTGGCTTTGCCAGGGCCTCACATCACCTCTACCCTCCCTGGGAAGATGCATCCCCCTAACTCCCGACCCCCTTTTGATATGCACGTGGGAATCAGGGTCCATCCTCAAGGTCAGACACCAGCTTCAGATTGCTGATATCCATCTCCCGGACTTTGAGCCCCACCCAACTTCAGTATCTGCACAGCCACACCCACTGTCTTCCCACTCCCCCAACTGCCACTTCCTGGACAAAGGCACCAGGAACCACATCTGAACCACATCTGCAGGTTGTGGGGATCCTGCTTCCCTGCTGTCTTCAGCGCGGTCTAGACCCTCACTGTCTGTTACATTAGAGCTATCTTCCTGGCTCTGGCCTGCCTTTCCCTACCTGACTGCATACCCAGCAGTCAGGATGCTCTAGAATACATGTTCAATTATAACACAATAAAATACATTAAAATACATATTCTCCAGGGGCACCTGGGTGGCTCAGTTGGTTAAGCATCTGACTTGGCTCAGGTCATGATCTCATTCAGTTCCTGAGTTTTATTAAGCCTCGCGTAGGGCTCTGTGCTGACAGCTCAGAGCTTGGAGCCTGCTTTGGATTCTGTGTCTCCCTCTCTCTCACCCCTCCCCTGCTTATGCTCTGTCTCTCTAAAATAAATAAACATTAAAAAATTTAAAGTTAAAAAAAAAAATGTTCCCCGGTTTAACCTTTGAGTCCCTTGTAGGGACTTACCCCTCTGTGCCTGTTCTTCCTCTCCATCCACTGAACTCCTATTTTTACACACCTAGCTCAGAAATCACCTCCTTCCGGAAGCCTTCCCCGACCTCCACAGGGAGTCCGTCATTCTCTTACGTTCTATGCACTATGTTTATTTACATGTCAGATCCCCTTAACTAAGGAATGAAAGCTAACCTCGCCTCTAAGGAGCCATCGTCTCACGAGGCTGAAGAGCGGTTCATATCACTCACGGGAATGTCTCCAGGAGATTCTGTGGTTACAGATGGCTTCCTTAATACTGTATCTTGCAAGACCTTGCCTCTCAGGTGTGGCCTGCAGCCCAGTAGCATGGGCAGGCACCCGAGAGCTTGTTAGAATCACAGAATCTCTGTTCCTACTCCAGACCTTCTGAGTAAGACTCTACGGTTGAACAAGATCCCCACGTAATTTGTATGCACATTAAAGTTTGAGAAGCACTGGCGTAGGGGATGTTAGTGTCAAGAGTTTAAGTAAAAAGTGTAAAAGACCTGCTGATTCCTGGCAAGCAATTTTAGAGCTGGGCTAGATTCGGGACGGGTTGGCTCCCCATTACCAGTCCTGGGCATTAATGTGACGCCTGGGTAGCACAAAGAGAGCAAAGACAGCTTCATTAGGGGGAGCTGGGAGGGCTCCCCATCTCTCCCTGCATCACCCAAGCTGGTGCCCACGGGATATCTTTATCTTTTGTTGCACAGGAAATTAACATATAGGAGGTGGCCTAATCGCTGATTAAGAATTTAGAGACCAGAGCGCCCCCTACCGGGCTCTGAGTTCCCCGAACGTGTCTTATTGGCCTCTGCAAAGCTGACCTGTGGTGGGTGCTCAGCAAATGTTTATGGTTGGATTTGGGCTTATGTGATGTGCATTGTGCCTGCTCGCACCTCTCAGGTCAGCGTTCTGTGTTCAATCCCCCCAGTTCTAACAGAAATCATTCAGTCACCACAGAAGTCCGGGAGCTTCATCGGGGCTTAATGTTATCCTTTTTGGCCACAATTATCTACAACAGCATCAAACTCAACATCGCAAGAGCTAAACCTCACTTAGTTAAGTGCAAATCTATTTGTGCCTTCAAGCAAAGAGAGGGGATGGATTTAATGTTCTAAAGCAGAGGTGCTGGGGGAATAGGTCTGCCTGTAAGTTTGGACTGTGGCCCGTAAGGTTGGCATTGGTTGCCTGACGACCCAGTGTTTTAAGGGTCCTTATTTCATACGCTTTGTCTAGTTTTCGTTGTTTCAGATGGAAGGTAATTCTGGTCTCCATTACTCCATTTTGGGCAGAAGGGGAAATTGCCCACTTCATTTACCTACTTTTTTTTTTTTGAAAGAGAGAGAGTGAGAGAGAGAACGTGTGCAAGTGTGGGCGAGGGGCAGAAGGAAAAGAGAGAGAGAATCTCATGCTGAGCGTGGAGACTGATGTGGGGCTCGATCCCACAACCCTGGGATCATGACCTGAGCCGAAATCAAGAGTCAGACATTCAGCTGACTGAGCCACCCAGGTGCGCCTATTCATGTATTTTTGTGGTGTCTTAATACCATCTGAATTATCCAGGGTTAGGACCACTGTGAGAAGTGAGGGACAACTCTTCTCTGTCTGGTTTGGGATTTTGGCAAGATAATCATTTTGCTAAGCCATGTTGCTGATGTAATGTGAGTCCTGGTCCTTGAGTGGCCAATGTCATTCTATATTTGGAGATGTGTGTTCACAGTGATCCTGCATTCGTAGGAGACTACCTGACTCCTTTCTAATGTCTGTTACTGTGGTCATGTTAGGACATTTACATATTTAAGCACGTATGATTTTATTACACTTTTCCATGGAGGGAGAAGGCTGTGTGGTGAGTTCAGAAAGGGTCTTATACAACCTCACAGAGTTTCCAAAAAGGAACAGGGCAGCAAAATGATGGAGGGCAACTGAGAGGGGCTGGCAAGTTCATCGGTAACCACCGGATGAAGATCAGAAGGGGTGGTGGTCGTCCTGGGGGTGGGGGTGGGGCAGGTGTGCCTCCATCCTTGACCTTGTGGCTCCTCAAAAGCACTTCGGAACGTGGACAAAACCCCGGGGAGAAAGGGAAGGGGGCTGAGGGAGGGAATCCCTTCAGTGACTGAGAACAGTTTTCTGCCAAAGGAGCCGTGAATAAAAATTAAGTTCCGTTCTAGAAAAAAAAAAAATGACATTTCATATACTTTTAAGTCCGTGCCTTAAGATTCGTAATTACTACCCAAGCTCTTTTCAGTGTAAAAAAAAATTGCAGAATGTCCCAAGCATGAGAGCTGCTGTGATTTGACATCTGTTGATTGAGAAAAGACATGAAGGCAAAACGCTGCCCTGTATTCAGGAGGCGCTTGCTTCTCGCACAATTAGACTTGCAGATCAGTAGGCTCACAAGCTAGGCAGAACACCCCCGCCCCCATTTAATGTTTACTTACTTATTTTTGAGAGAGAGAGAATGAGCAGCAGAGAAGGAGACGCAGACAGAAAATCCCAAGCTGGCTCCGCGCGGTCAGCACAGGGCCTGATGTGGGGCTCGAACTCACAAACTGGGAGATCGTGATGGGAACTTAAATCTAGAGTTGGAGGCATATATTGTTTATGTTAACTCCTTTCATGACTATTCTATTTTGAAATAAGGTAAGTATTGATTGACATAGTCTACATAAACGAAAGGTTTTGGAATTGTCAATAATTTTTAAGTAGTGACCCAGGATTTGGAAGGACGCCTTTAGTAATGGCGACAAGAAAACATGGACAACTTTAACTATCAAATTTGTTAAATGAAAGGTGTTATAAAAAGGTTTTCTGGGACACTCCCCTTCTTTTTCTAAATAGGGCTCTGGCTGTTTTGGAGTAATTTTTTTTTACTTACTATACATGATTATAAGCTCCGTATGCACCTTGCCACTCAGATTTCATGCACCTATGTTGATGATTGACTTTATTTAACTTGATAGAGATTGGCTAAATATATGAATAATGATTAAAATGCTGTATTAAAGTAATTTTGAACTAGCTTTTCATTAAAAAAAAAAAAAGAGTTGGAGGCTTAACCGACTGAGCCACCCAAGTGCCCCAAGAGCAAAGGTTCTGAATAAGAAAGTCTGGGCCCAGAGTTTGCTATTTACTAACTGTGGGCAAGTTAAATTGCATTGTTTCTCCTGTTTCCTCATTAACAAAATGGGGATAATGAGAATACCTACCTCCCAGGATGATTGAGACAATCCAGCCCACTCCGTAAGCCATGGTGTGATTATAAATGGACACGAATTGTTGTTTATAGATGCTGCATGTATATGTATTGCCTACAGACATAAAAGTGAGCATTAATTTCTGTGTTAGACTCATTCCTCCAGAGTTAGGTATTAAATCAAGTGAAAATAATTTAGGGTTAGACTTTTTAGGGAATTCCTAGTCTGTCGGCATGAGGGGAGCTTTACACGGAGCCGGTGAACAGACTACCTACCAAACCACAAGATTCGTGCTGGCATGTTAGAATTAACAACCGGCTACTCATTGTGAAGCTTTCCCCACAGGGAGATGCGTTCTGGTTTTCCATTACCTGAGTCATATCCTTTCTAGCGCCAAAGAAGACAGACCGATTGATCACCAGGGAACAGAAATAAATTACTTCACCTTTGGGCGTCCTGCTGTTTGGGTGACTTGGCACTTCTTATCTCGAGAGGAAAAGCACAGTGATGCCGGTTGGTCCACAGTGGGAGGGGTCCACGCTTCCACGAAGGCCCAAGTTCTTGCGAAGAGGCATTCGTCATCTGCTGATCATGGTTCCTGTTTGGGGGCTGGGGGAAAATTTCTTCTCAGTCACGGCTCTGAATGTGGTCCTATTTCTTGAGGCATCCAGTGGAACCCTGATTAAGCAAAATAGGGAAATAGGATTTTCCCCGATAAGGTAAGGGGATCATCTAGGCTGAGCCCAAGTTGCAAATGTGTTCTGAACGCTTTGCTAGACCTTCTTGCCTTAGCAAGTACAGAGCAATGAATGCATTTTGGATATTTCTTTGTGAGGTAGTTGGAAGAGGTGTTCGTTCATTTGTGACACCATTCATGTATTCATTCCACAAATATCTATTGTATTACTGCTGAGTTCTGGGAGAGGGGCTGGCCACGGGGTGGTAAAAAGACAAAGGTGGTCTGATCCTCTGCAGAACCTGTGTTCAGACCACAACCATCGCCACTTAGCAACCGCGTGATCCCAGGCAAGTTCTTTATTCTCTCTGACCCAGTTTCTTATCAGGGAAATGGGGCCCGATAACTCTAATATTCACCTTGCCAAGGGCGTCTGAGGATTATAAAGCAAAAAACACTCTACAAACTGCAGGTGTCTATGAATGGGCATATTATTCGATGACTGCGAACCTTGCCTTGCATTGTGAAAATCGTTCTAAAAGGCCCAAACCATTATATCGTTTTAAGGGATGTCTATGTAGACTTCGTATTGTATAAAAAAGTAACATTTGGGGGGGGAGGGGGGAAGGAACTATCTGGTTCAATTCCTTTTTGACTAATTAGAAAACCCAGGCCCCAAGAGGTGGACTGACTAGCCCAAGGATTCTGTTAACAGATAAACTGAGGCACATTCAAAATTTTAAGAGTTTATTTGAGCAAAAGTTGGCTCAAATTGGGCAGCGTCAGATCTAGCTGAGAGGAAAAAGCCAGCTGTAAGATGCTGTGCGAAAAGTGAATGACTTTTCTAGACAGAAGGGAGGAGGAACGAGGAAATTATATTAAGAGCGGGCTGGTTATTGCAAGGTTACTTTCCTTTAGGGGAGGGCAGGGGTCTGTCAGGCAGATTACCTAACTGGTGCTGATCAGATTTCTGACTGACTAGTTGAACATTCCATTTCTGGAAGAGTTGAACCTCTAATCAAGTTCAGTCTTGGTGTGGTGACATGGGGTTCAGCATAAGCAACTTCCTTCGGGACCCGGTGTCCTGTTTTTAACATCGCACGGAGCTGGGGCTAGAGCTCAGCCCTGTTCCTCCGACCAGGTTCATTACTCAGCCTGAGTAACAGACCCACAAAACATAGGCAGATACTAGCTCACAAATAACAGTAGCCTGTACCCCGATACTGGGCTGTAACTTCTCTCCACTTGAATCTGTCTTTGAGGAAGAATAGAATTATTGTCCGTTCAATCCATTTCCAAGAACCGTTGATTTTATCTTTGTTTCTTTTTTCTTTCTTTCTTTCTTTCTTTCTTTCTTTCTTTCTCTCTAGTTAATATACAGCGTAGTATTGGCTTCAGGAGTAGAAACCCGTGATTCATCACTAACACTATAACACCCAGTAATCATCCCAACAAGTGCCGTCCTTAATGCCCATCACCCATTTACCCCACCCCTGGTTTTATCTTTCTATTTAAACCTGTGTGGCAGGCATAATTCTGGCCTGCACTGTCTCTGCCCTCCCATGTCATGCCCATGGTTATATTAGGAGGAGAAGGGACGTGGCAGATATAATCAAGGTCACTAAACAGCTGGCTTTAAGAGAGGGAGATTATCCTGTATTATCCAGGTAGGCCTAGATTAATCACAGGAGCCCTTAAAAACCAAAAAGGAAGCCCAAAGAGGAAATCAGATAGACGTAGCAAAAGGGAAAGTTGGAGATGCCAAGCCTGCGAGGGGTTCCATGCACCACTGTTGGCTTGAAGATGAAGGGGGTTATGTGATGGGAAAATGGGGATCCCAGTGCTACAACCTCAAGCAACTGAATTCTGTCAATAAGTGAAATGAGTTTGGAAGTGGAAACTCCCTCCGAACCTCTAGGGAAGACACCAGGCTGACGGAACCCAGACTTCGGCCTTGGGAAGTCCTGAACAGGGGACCCAGTTGAGGGCTCTCTGCTGGGACTTCTGACCCACTGAGGTATTACATAGGTATTGCTTTAAGATTTCCTTTTTTCTTTTTGTCATTGACTTTAAAAAATTTCTTTTAAATGCAGATGGATATGCAAATGGTACAGAAGGATGAGAGGACAGAGCAGCCATGCCCTGTTCAGTAAACCCCTCCCAACCTGCCCTCCCTGCAGAGGGCCGCCAGGGGGAGCAGTTGCTGTTTTCTGCTCTTCAGCTACACCCTCCATCTGTCAAATCACCCCTCTACTGCTTTTTTAAACAATTTGAGATGCTACTTATTGATTTGTCGTTTAGGTGGATATCATTTACTTTTATAAGAAATCTCCAACAGGGACATCGTTTCTTGTGTTTGGTATCTTTCTTCTAAAAGTTCAGCAGAGGAGGGCCCCTGGGTGGCTCAGTCGGTCAAGCATCCGACTTCAGCTCAGGTCATGATCTCATGGTTCGTGAGTTCAAGCCCCGCGTCAGGCTCAGAGCCTGGAGCCTGTTTCCGATTCTGTGTCTCCCTCTCTCTCTGCCCCTCTCCCGCTCATGCTCTGTCTCTCTCTATCTCTCTTTCAAAAATATATAAACGTTAAAACACACACACACGTAATTTTAACCAGTTGATGGCAGCTTCTCATTTGTCATACCTTCATCAGACCTGTCAACGCAAAGCAAAGCAAACCAAGCAATTCATTTCTTCTTCTCTGGTAAATTTGCTGCATATGTGCTGGGTGGCTAAAGCTGACATTCCCCGGGACAGAAAAGCAGAAGCCCTAGTTGATCAGGAAAATGGAGGAGGCAGTGTATGTCAGTGGTTAGAAACTCACCTCTAACAGGATACAAACCACTTTGGGTTCTGGCTTCAGTCGGTGAGATCTTTAATCTTTTAGGGTTGTTGTGGGGATTATGATATGAGATGTGTACATAGTGCTTAGTGTATGTACATAAACGTTAGGGTTGCTAGTCATTCTTATTACTTCCAAGACCATCCCAATGGACATATGGGTCCCTGTCCAGCAGCCTTGAGGACAACTTATATTAGTATTGTACGCAGGAGGGGGCAATGGCACTAGACTGACCAGCTGGGAACTGCCCAGCCTGTGCTGAGGAGAGACATGACTCAGTGGTGCCCTCTGCCTGCCGGTTTATAGAGCACAGGAGTAGCAGGGCATTGTTGCGGACTGGCCAGACCTTGGATTACACTTGGCATTGCGCATTTGAAGCATGGCCTTTATCGCTATGAAGCTGCTCAAAAGTTTCCACAAGGAGTTTCAACACTATGTTCACCTTTTCTTTTTCAATATGGGCCTTAAAAAAAAAAAAACAACACCCACTGGGGGAGCTGGGTGTCTCCGTCAGTTAAGTGTCTGACTCTTGACTTCGGCTCAGGTCATGGTCTCACTGTTCCTGAGTTTGAGCCCTGCATCTGTTAGCACAGAGCCTATTTGGGATTCTCTCTCTCCCTCTCTCTCTCTGCCCCTCCCCCTTTGTTCTCTCTCAAAATAAATAAAAATAAACTAAAAAACAAACAAACAAACCCACCCACTCTATTGAAGTATGATCGACCTACAAAAAGCTGTATGTGTTCAATGCATATGACTTATGAGTTTGGGGATAATTATACACCCGTGAAACCATCACCACATCTAGGCCATAAACGTATCCGTCACCTCCAAAAGTTTTCTCCCACCTTCTTTCTTTCTCATTATTGTGATAATAGCATTTAACGTAAGACCTACCCTCTTGTCACAACACAATACAGTGTTGTTAACTGTGGCCGCAATGCGAACCGCACCTCTAGGATGGGTCTCGAATTTTGTTTCTTCTGTAATTAGTTCTTCGTTGGAGCCAGGAGAGGGCACTGTTGCCTCATCCAAATTCTGCACCGTGGTCTACCAGCTGTGCGTCTTAAGCTACAGTGTCTCATTTTCTGGCTTTGTTGGGTGTGGCAGTTAATTTCTTAGGTACCCAACAGGGAAACGAAATGAAACGAAACGAAACGAAACAAAACAAAACAAAACAAAACAAAACAAAACAAAACAACCTTTTGTCTGTACTAGGACAAACACAAAAACTTGAGACTTGACAAATTAAAACAAAAATTTTAAACCATAAAATTGTGTGTAGAAGTTTTTAAAAACACACACGTGCAACACAGGCAATTCTTTGAAACTGATCAAGGATCTTTCTGAACCCACTGTCTGAAAAATTAGAGTCTAAAGCTGGTGTTCCTTCTCATTTCTGGCATCAAAGTGACAGGGAAAAGACGTAGAAGAGGCTGATACGCAGTTTTAGGGAACTCTGGGATGTTTCCTTCTCCTGTGGCAACACTCATAACCTCCAGAAAACAGAAGCCTTTGTTAAGAGCAAGGAGGGTGCAATGTTGCCACTCACCCCCTACTTCTGCCTCTGAGGTTCGCCTGTTTCTTTCTTGGCCGATGCCATTACGAGCCGTGGCAAGCCACGTTGCCATTTTTAACAGGCCCTTTTTAAATGAGGCAATAATGGCTTGATTTATAATCTTTGGGTGAAAAATGGCACTTGAAGAGGACCGTTTCACAATCCAGGCGGCCTGCATTCTCGTGGTTCTCTTCCAAACTAGCAGTCTAATAAGGGTGGCAGGAGCTGAGCTCCTTTTTGGCCCCGCCATTCCCTCTCAGGTTTCCCTATATGTGATTTCTGTCCATGGCTTCAGAGTTGGACTGAGATATTCAAAATGAAAAATACAAATATGCTGATGGCAAGCCGAGCCTACACAGTGTCACATCACAGCATAGGGCTAAAAAACCTCGCGGTACTGGAGAATATCCCCAGCACCAAGTACTCATATATGATGCCTGTAAATAAATATTTGCTGGATGAACGACTGATTGATTGGGTGAGTGAAGGAAACCGCTCACTTCTCAAGATAATTGTGGGTGTGAAAACTGATTCGTAACTATTTGAATAGACGTGACCTTTAAAAAATGTTACCATTAATTATTTGGGATTTTATACCGAATGCTTTCCAAAGATTTCCCATGAGGCCAACAGGAATTGGTGAATGCGTGTCTACGTGCATTTATGTCCTCACTCACGCTGTTATTTCAAAATCACGAGGAGAGACAAGTGTGGGAACTTGAAGACATCGCGTCTGTCAACATTTCGCATTTCTCCTTTTTTATTCTTTCTTCATTCTGGTAATGGTAGCTTGCAGCTTGTTTGGCTGGTTGGTTGGTTTTTTTCCAGACTCCTGTCTGAGCTGAACTCCGTGCAGTGAGTAAAGTCTGGGCTCACAGAGGGCCATAAAATCCTTTTAATATTCATTTGAAGGTACAAGCTCTTGGACCACAAAGGTCCCTTCTCCTGGTCCCCTTTTCATGCCCAGACATGCTCAGGGACTTGGCATCTTGCCCTGGACGCAAGGCATATAGGCCCAACAAAACGCTCATTTTCACTGCTTGGAACAATGATCAATTCTTTAATGTAATTACTTAGAACAAATTAAGAGTTTAGATCCGGGAGCCTTGGGGCACTCAAAGATTATGGAAAATAGTGGGGTGGGGAATGGTTTCAGATGCCCCTGGGCTGTAAAAAGCCACACCCCTCAGAGGCCGGGTGTGATTCTGATAGATAGGTGTGAGCTTTTACTAAGTACACCCTGAAGATCTGCAGGGCAGGAAAAAGTAGGAGCTTACGGTCCATGCGTGCTCTGTCTTTGCCAGGCCGCCTTCTAAAAATAGCTAGCGGCTGCTTTTTTAACTGTGTGACTTCTTAAATACGTTTCCCTTTCCAGCAGTTCAGTTTGCTAAAGGAAGTGGAGAGTAAAAATATTGTTTCTCTGTCTTCAGCTGAAGACCGGTGGCCCCAGTGTAAGACACGAAGACAGTATCGATAGGTGATAGGAGGGGGCAAAGGCAAACCCCGTGAATTTGAGCTTTTATTGCACGCGCTGTCGGGTTCCTGGGTGTGGGAGAAAAGCAGACCCTTACATACAGACGCCAAGAGAACCTCTCATTTCACTCAAGACAGGAAGTGTCCTTTAACCCGATGCTACTGGGCAAATGTGGAAATAGGAACTTTGATAATGATTCAAGTTACTTTTACTTGGGAAGGTTCGGGAGGAAATAGCTGTAGGAATACCATTCTTAAACAGCTTACTAAGCCATTATCCAGGCATAAAGCAGGCATTATCCAGGGCTCACCGCAAGCCAGGCACTGCCCTCTGTGCTTTCCATATGCTAGTTTATTTAATCAGCAAAACAATGCTCGGAGCCAGGTGCTCATATGACCTCCCATTGCAAAGAACCAGGAAACTAAGGCACCAGGATACTAGGAAGCTTGCCCCTCAAACAGCTAGTACAGGAAGTCCAGCTTGATTCTAGGCTCTGTCCTTGACCGCTTAACTGCTAAAAATAAGACACTTTATGGATATAGAAAGACGGAACTGAAGTGCTAAATGTCATTAACTCCAAATGGCGGTTTCACGGTTTTTTTCTTTTACTTTCTTGTGTTTTTCCCCCCAAATGTCTACCATGTGTTGCTTTTATAATCAGAGAAAAAATAATAAATGCGGCTTTAAAATCCTGACCCTAAAATCCATAACCTACAGCAGACTGTGAAGATCATTGCATGGAAGGGCTTTGGAGAAGAAAGAACACAGGCAGCCTAGATTGCTTGATTCACTAAAGACCAGACTTTATAGACGGACACCAAGGACAAGTGGCTCAGATGTATCCCCCTCTGCATTCCTGTAAGCAGCCAGTAAACAGTCTACTCCTTGCAATGTTACCTGGGGCTGCAGGACGTGATGGTCAGTCTCAAAGGAAGAGTGAATTTCCCAGCTACCATAACTCTGAATGGTGGGCTCGGCACCGAAAGGACACAAATACACTTTCACACACAACTTTCTATGAAAAGTCATAAAACAGTGGCGCCTGGGTGGTGCACTTAAGCATCCGACTCTTGGTTTTGGTTCGGGTCAGGGGCACATAGTTCGTGAGTTCAAGCCCCGCGTTGGGCTCTGCACTGACAGTTGGGAGCCCGACTCTTGGTTTTGGTTCGGGTCAGGGGCACATAGTTCGTGAGTTCAAGCCCCGCGTTGGGCTCTGCACTGACAGTTGGGAGCCCGCTTGGGATTCTCTCTCTCCCTCTCTCTGCCCCTCCCCTGCTCTCCCTGTCTCTATTTTCTCAAGATAAATAAACTTTTAAAAAAAGTCCTAATACAAAAGTCCATTGTATTCGTATAGATCAGCCATGAACAACTGGAATTTGAAATTAAAAAGTAATGCTATAGCCCAATTTAATTCACAAAATACACGGAAGGTGGTGGCACACATAATGGATGCAGGAAGCAACTGAAATTTTAGAATACGACCGTGTCCATTTGGATACAATTTTAAGAATATTCTCAAGGTTTATCCTAACAAATATTTGACACAAATACAGTTGAAAAGACATACATGCAGAAGGTGGGAAACCAAAATTCAGAAAACCATCAGTTCAGAGTTCTTGTTTGTTCCCAGAGGAAAATAACTGACTTCTACAATGCTGATAACTTCTCATATTGACCAACTTACTTTATAATTTTCCTTGTAATTTTTATTTTTATTTTATTTTTTAACGTTTTATTTATTTTTGAGACAGAGAGAGACAGAGAATGAACGGGGGAGGGGCAGAGAGAGAGGGAGACACAGAATCGGAAGCAGGCTCCAGGCTCTGAGCCATCAGCCCAGAGCCCGACGCGGGGCTCGAACCCACGGACCGCGAGATCGTGACCTGAGCTGAAGTCGGACGCTTAACCGACTGAGCCACCCAGGCGCCCCTGTAATTTTTAATAAATAGCCAGACTAAAAAAAAAAAAATCCCCATCTTTTTGAAAGTAAGAGGAGTGCTGGGAGGAACTGAGGTCTCACTTTTCTAGGTTTGAGTATCTGTGTTAAGGGGAAGTGTTGAAATGGGCGCAGAGCTGAGTCCCTCAAATCCTCGAACGAGAGAGAGGACTCCCTCCCCCAGCTCTGGGGGCGCTGGCAGCAGAAGGTCCTCAGCCACCTGCCCTCTACAGAACTGGGGACTCTGTGGACGAGTGCCACCTTGGCCAAGGCCTTGGGCCCTTTCCTGGGTAGCCCGCGCTCAGCAACCGGTGGATGCGGCCCTTTAAGCCCTGGCCTTCTGGCTTTTACGGGGGCAGCTCTGCAGGGTCATGTCCACTCCAGACCTGCCCACATGGCCACCCAAGGCCTCCGCTGAGACCGCATTTATCCCAGCCGAACTCTGCCTGCCCGTCCCACTTCCCTCCCTTTCCTTCCACAGGTATTGATCCCAAGGCAAGCGCAGACGGGGGAATGCTGTCCCTGGCTCTGGGTCCATGTCCCAGCACAAACCCAACACGGGGTGTGGGGGGGTGCTAGGGAGGAAGAACACAAGGCTTTGGTGAGCAGCTGGCCCCTCTGCCACACGGATTCTACGGGCCACAGCCCTGGAGCCCGTCTTGGAAATTACACGAGGAAGGAAAGCAGTGCCATTTTCCACACACAGATTCAGGAAGTGAACCGAAGAACAAAGAAGACACTTTGGGAAGCCTGGCAGGGGACACGTCTGAAATTCGGGCGGGGCTTTGGGGGACCACAGGAGGCAGGATGGCAGCTGCATAGCCCACTGTTTGGTCTAATCCCCTGAGCTGTCCTGTCCCTGGTACCGTGGTCTCACTGTGTTAATTAAATCATTCTCATTAATTCAGCCCGAGTGTAAATTAGGAAGGAATGAAGATAAATTAGGTTTGAAGGCAGCTAATACATTTAACCCCATGCTGCTTATTTTGCAGCCTAACAGAATAACGTTGTTAAGGGAGATAACAAGGCCAAAGCCTTGGGCACAGCTTCTTAATAGCATTAAAAATGAGACCTTGGTTTGGTGTCACAAGGCAGAGGCAAAGACCAGCTCCCGGGGGCCTTTGGGACTGGCCTAACATCTTGGGTCAGGTGGTGGCCATTTTATGACACGGATCCATAGCATTTCCTGAGTTGTTTATGCCTCAGATAGCTACCACGTTTGTGGTTGTCCAGTTTGATCACAGGCCTGTCTAGAGAGTTCTTCCTGTACAGATACAAGATTTGCTCCCCTTCTCGTCCTGTGAGGGAAGTGATAAGGATTACCTTTAGGATTGGCTGGAGTAATGACAATTTGAGTTGCTATGATCAGAAATATGCTAACTTCCAAATCGCTCTCAGCTGTGAAATAAACACTAGAAACTGCACACAGGCCTGAAAACTTTTGATACAGTGGTTCAAGCAAACCAGTGCAGTTTGTAGGAGGTCATTGAAGGCACACACATTTTCCCCCAGATGCAAGTTTAGTTCCTCTATCTCTCAGCAGGAACGTGTCCTTCACTTTTATGCCCTCCGTAAGCTCATTTCTTTCCCCTGCCTCATGTTGCTTATCTCCCTGAGGCAGATGAAGCAAATGTCGATGGTCACTGAACACATTTCAAGATTTCCTAAAGCTACAACATTTTTTTCCTTCTCTTTTCTTGCAGCCTAGAAGGACGGCAACATTAGGTTGAAGAGACCAGGAAAATGGCATCGGTGGACGATGACACGATGTCCACAGCATCCCTGCCTGCTTAGCAGAGTTTTGTGCAAAGAGAGATAAATGCTGCTGTCCCGTCAGTTAAGGACACTGCAGTTTCCAGGTGGTGAAGATACAACAGAAACAGATTGGCTGTTCCCAACTCAGTGGCTTCCTGGGACAAAATCCCCAGCCAACCAACTGAGCTATGCACATGTTTTATATTTCTAGGCAAGATCAGCTAGGCGTAGATTGGGTAAGTAACTGAAGTAAGAAACAGATACTTCTCCTTAATGAGAAAAAGTGTTAACCTCTCAGTTGAAACAGAACGATTCCCCCAAAGGAAGACGTTGCATCCGGCTCTTCAAACCAGCGTGCCTACTTTGAGCCCACGACCCAGACAGACAAAACGCTTCTAGAAGGTGCCTTTGCGGCTGCCCTGATGGACTTCCTCCACACCCCTCCACAGGCTACAGAAACGTGTTTTTAAAAGCGGGGGGTGCTAGCGCTGCACATAGCCACTTCGCCTCTTTTCAGCACCTGCCTCTGGTGTGTGTCTACACTCTCTCTGGTCCGGCCTGATTTTATCCACCTCTCCTTCAGGAACAGGGTCGGCTCTTCACCTGGCCAACCCCAGAGTCGCTGCACGTGGCTCTTACCATGAGCTGATCCAGCTGTCGCTGGCTTTGTGAAGCAGTCTGGAGCTGAGGCCCCGCATAAAGAATTAAACTATGAAACAGACTCGGAAAGGCTCCTGGTGAGGCTGGCGAGTTAATGCTAACAAAGGACTTCAGAGGGCACTGTCTTTCCTTGCATGCAAGGAGCAAAATTTCTCAGCGCAGACCGGCAGGGACCGGGGTACAGAAAAGTGTGGATTAGAATAAAGAACCGACAGAGTCTTGGTTCAGGCAGTCTCTGGACACCGGGAGCTCTAGGTGGGGCCTCCTCAGCCTGTGTAAACCATTTCTGCGTCTAGTGTTTAGAGGAAAGCTGGGGGGGGTGGGGCGGAGAGGGGAGAAAACCCTTGCTCGGTGGATCCTTACTCGAGCTGCAGAGCAAGGCCACTGCTAAGTGGCCGTGGGACCTCGAGCTGGACAATTCACATCACCCTGGGCCCCACTTTCCCAACGTGCAAAACGAGGTGGCTGGACAGGTAATCGCTACAGTTCATTCATAGATTGTATTCCAAATACCTAATAAAATCCAAACACGAGCTTTAGCTCCCGCTGGAAAACCAGTCCTTAGTGCAAAGATCAGAAATGGATTTCGCAAAGGGCGATCGCCACGCGAGATGAGTTTTCGAACCGCCTTCCTTCCTCCTGGCACGCGGCGCTTCAAACAGGCGCGCTGGGCCATTTCTTTGCTGAGCTCCAAGCTAAACACAACGGAGCGATAAAAGACAGGAAGGGCCCAGCCCGAAAGGGCGATTTCGGCTCTATAGCCAGGGAGAAGGGGCGGCGTGGCCGCTCCTTTGAGCTGCTCGCTTTGAATCAAGCGGCGGCGGCGATTGGCTGCGGAGCACGTGGTGCGCGCCCCGCGGGACAGCGCCCGACTGCGGCTGCTGCTGCTCCCCGCAGCGTGGGGCAGAGTCCGGCCGCACAGGGTGCCGCACCCGCCGGGGTGGGGCGGTGGGGCGGCGGGGCACAGGGGAAACGCCAGGGGCTCGAGTCTGGCTGCCCCTTGCCAGCGAGAAACCCCACGGGCCGCCTTTGGCCGACCTGCAGTGTCCCCAGAGTGGCCAAACTTGTGCCCCTGCCCTCGCTCCAGGTGTCCCACGCAGCGCGCGTGCGCCGGGCACCCTGCCTGCCCCTCGCCACCTTTCCTGAGCATCTCGCGGGGCTCCGGCTTCGCGGAGCGCACAGCCGGGTGCCTCCCCTGCCCAGGGTCCCTCAGCTCCGGGGCTATCCATTCACCGGGCTGGGCCAGAGAGGCGCAGGTACTCCGACCCGGCCAAACTTCTGCTACTCTCGGTCCCTGAGGGTTGCAGCTGCTAGTGGCTCAGGCACCGTGTCCGCTTTGTCTCTCTCTACTCTCCGCAGCCCCCCCCCCTCCCCCGCTTCCTCTCTCGATTAACTCCCCCGACACGCTCTTCTCCAGCTCCTCGCCGTCGCCTCCTCCTCCCCTTCCTCCTCCTCCTCCTCCTCCACGGCGGGCGGCCTTCACGCGCTTCCTCCCTCCTTCCCCTGGTGTCACTCCGCACCCGCGCCCTCTCCTCCCTCCCCTCCCTTCTCCTCCCCGCCCCGCCGCGCCGCTTATAGCCCGGCGCGCGGCTGCTGGGCGCAGACTGCTTGGGCAGCCAGAGTGGAGGCGGCGCGGCGGTGGCGCTGCGGAGACCGGGTCCAGACGCCAGGCGGCCGCCGGCGCGCACAGCGCTTCCTCGCTCCCTCCCCGGAGTGCACTGCCCGCCTCCTCGCGCGGCGCCGGCAGCCGCAGGCTCGCTCACCCTTCCCGAGACGCGCTCCCGGAGACGCTCCGCGGGTCGCGGGCAGAGGCCGCGGCGTGGGAGTCGCGAGGCGCTGTCCTCTTCCCGGCTGGCGCCCCATGCGCGCTCCTTTCGCCCGGGTTGTCGCCGCCGCTCCCCGGGGCTGAGACGTCCGCCTCGTCTCCTCCTGCCTGGTGACCTAGGCGAGAACCCATCTGGTTGTGCGCCGACGCCGGTCGCCTCTGCTGTAAGTTTCATCCGCTGCCCGGAACCTGTTGCGGGCGCCGCGGCTTTGCGGGGCTGCTCGGCCTGCGGGGGTGCGTTCGCCCTGGAGCCCGGAACTCCGACTTGGGAGGAGGTGGGGGAACCGTTCTTGGGGAGGAGACCTCGGGAGCCGCTGCTGCCCTTCCATAGCGTGCAGACGCTGGCCATCGCCGGAGGGGCCTCCTCTCGTCCGCGGCCCCCCGGGACGAGCTGCTGGGGATCCGCGAGCCCGGCCAGGGTAGTATCTGTCTCCTTCCTCCGCCCGAAGCGGCTCTTCCCTCGGGGTGGGTGTCGCTCTGCCCGGCACCGCGCAGCCCCTAGGGCTAAGCAAGTTGCACCCTACCCGGCACAGGGGAGCGCTGGGGCCACACGCACGCACCCTTCGTCAGGGCATGTTCACTGCGGCGGAATGTCTGTAGGGAATGAATGAAAACTTCCTGAAAAATTAATTTCCTCTCATGCAGGTATTTGGCCTTCAGTGTAATATTCTGAGTTTCGAAGGATAGGAATTGGTGGGCGTGGTGGGGACGAACCATGAAACTTGTTCAGGATGCAATTTCGTGTTGCCCTCTCAGGTGTGGCCAGCGCGTTAAAGAGCGTTGCAAGTGTTCTAGGCGGCTGTATGGTCGATTGTTTTTCTCGTTGACAGTGTCTTTCTAAAGTGCCATTGTATCAGTAAGGTAAATGCCCGAGAAAATCTGCCTAGTTTCTCTTTTGAGTGCATTGAGAACAGGTTCAAAATCTTAGGAGATGTGACGGGATGCAAAGTGTTGGAAGCAGAGGGCTTGGGTAAAGAGCATTAAGTGAACTGAACTTACTGTAACTAGGAGTCCTTTTGATGTTCACGGTAATAGCAGCCCTTTTCTCTCTCTTCTTTGTAGATGCAGGTTAAGTATATGTGTGCAGTTTTTTTTGTTTTTTGTTTTTTTTGGCTACTTACTTGGCATGCAAATATTATTTCTCTGGGGGCTTAAAAATGCCAGAAGGATGATTCATTTTCTGTTGAAGGTATGTTTAGTGACTGCAAAAATGGCTTCTGCTGATATTTTGATGTTTGCATAATTTTCAACCAGAAAGCAGGTCGTTTCCCTTGGGTCTTTAAGTTTACCTTTTATTTTAAGCAAATATTGCTGTAAGAGTGTTGGATTTTGACTGTGACATGCTTCTCCATCTGGATGGTAGCCAAGATGACAGGCTAGCCTCTTCCTTCTGGTTTTGTGGGCCAACTTGGAAAATGCAGGAGCATAAACATAGACTGCATACGGATGCAGATCCTATATCCTAAGGCCTTCTAAACAAACTGTTTTCTTAAGTGTAAGCCTCCTGAATGTTGTTTTACACTGTCTGAAATCTAATGCTCAGGGAAACATGTTCTGGGTCAGGGTGTGATTCCCACTCGGTGTGATGGCACTGTGGTGCTTACGTACCTTGTGCAGGCAGTCTCATTCTCCAGTTACGGCTCTATTCGCTCTTAGCTTGAGAGAAGGCAGCTTTTTTTTTTTTTTTTTAAATATTTTTTTTCAACGTTTATTTATTTTTGGGGGGACAGAGAGAGACAGAGCATGAACGGGGGAGGGTCAGAGAGAGAGGGAGACACAGGATCGGAAACAAGCTCCAGGCTCTGAGCCATCAGCCCAGAGCCCGACGTGGGGCTCGAACTCACGGACCGCGAGATCGTGACCTGGCTGAAGTCGGACGCTTAACCGACTGCGCCACCCAGGCGCCCCGAGAAGGCAGCTTTTGAGGGTGCTTTCGAAGCATTAGCTTAAAAAAAGAACTACTGATTTGATTTGGCATGTTTGTGAGTTTCTGTGTAAGGCTTAGGAATATTCATACTATGTTTTTTTTTCCCCCTCATATTATCTTTTGAGGTTTAAGCTTAAAATCGTGCTCAAAGTACTTGGGACTGGATGTACGAATTCACAACTGTAATAGTGGAGCATCAGAGATGTTAGGCTCTCCGGAGCACTGGGCGTTGGTTAAAAGGGACCAGACTGTAGAGGCTTTGCTTGAGGTAAGAGTGATGTGTGGCTGGCTCCTGGGTCCTAGCCTAAGTCACCATGGACACTAATGTTGTCTTCCGAACAACAGAACCCTAGGACTTTGTTACTAACTTTCTTCCAGTAAGCTGTTTACTCTTAATGAAAAGTTACAATCCAAAAATGAAGGAAAACAAGTTGCCTCACCTAACAGCTCCGTGGCTGGAGAGTCAAGGGCAAATCTGGTGCTGCCTTTGCTGTTTGCTGTGCTGTGCCACAGCTGCTCAGGAAATCCAGCTTGGTATCTAGCCCGTGCATCTGTGGTACATCATGCATTTGCATGTATTAATAATTACTGCAATATAAACCAAAACAGTAAATATCCGAGCGGTTGAAGGAAACAAAGAGGCGGTAGGTTTCAGCTCTATGCTGTGAGAACTAGCTGTTCTGGGTTTGGAACAGATACTGTAACTCACACAGTTCACCCTCTTGGGATAAACAACTTCCTTAAGAATCCCTGGACAGGCAGGTTCTTGAAGGCTTTATTGCTTTGAAATAACAGAAGGATACAGTTTGAAAAAAAAAAAAAAAAGCATGTGGTTCTGCTTTTGAAGGTAGGTGATAGGTATTTACTATGTCTTTAACCTACAGTTTACCTCCTGAAAAGAGCCAAAGAGAGCATTAGATTTTGCAGTAATTTCAATAATATGGAGGAAAGCATGTCAGTCAGCAAATAAATTCTAGGGTGGCCCTCAATTAACAACGGCTGGCAACACACACACACGCACAAGGGCTTTTGATTTAGATAAGGCAGTGTTTGCATTTTGAACTCCTATGCACGTGCCTGTGTTTGCAGGTACATAAGGATGATTCTGGTGATGCACTGTCTAATCGAAAAGAGAGGGATGGATAGATCCTTTGTTCTTGCATCTTGTTTTCTAAGAATTGATATAAAGCAGGAAGAATAGAAAAACAGCAGTCATGGGTATGCTACTCAAAATATTCTTCCTTTTATGTTTGCAAATCCTCATTTTGGAAGCTGTCCAGAGCAAGAAAGATGGGTGGTAATCGTGGCCAGGATCTGTTCTGTGTTTTCACAAAAGCCTGCTCATCAGTACTTGGTCATGTTTATATTGGTGTTCTTTGAGGACCCTGCAGTGGTAGAATTGTCTGGTTGGAAATTATTTGTGACACTTAAAGAAAGATCCAATCATAGTAGAAGTTGGCCTAGGCCTATGATTTTAATGTCACGTTTCCCATTGACTGTGATTCAGAGAGAGACTGGATCTTACTAAAGGAGTTCTTAATGGGATTAATTAATAGGTATTTTGTTTTACACATGGCTTTATGTTGCATAGGGCATAAAAGCTGGTGCCCATCCTGGCGTTACGAGAGCTGGAGGCCCAGCATTTTACGTGGCCTGCGTGAATCAGCTGGACAAGGGACAGGAAGGTGTGAGAGTGAGGCCTGGGTTTTGCTGACTTACATTCTCGAGGACTTCAGTATCCTGAAAGTGGGCAGTCAGGTTTTCCAAGACGAACCTGCTTTCAAGCAGTGGCTTTTTTTTTTTTTTTAAACAGTGTTCCAGTAGCTCAACAGTGTTCCAGTGAATGCCTTTCCTTCTAGGTGGCCGTCTCTGACGCTGGACAGGAGTGACTGTCCACTATTCAGAACAGTGGGCAGTAAGACCAGTGGCGAAGTGTCCCGTTTTCTCTGTTCATGACTCCTTGTTTTGCTTTGTTCTGCTGTTCTGAGCCTCAGGAGCATCGCTGTTCAATGGTCTGTTTTGTTTTGTTTTGTTTTGTTTTTAGGAGTGGAAACAAAATGTCAGTCAGCGTGCATGAGAACCGCAAGTCTAGGGCCAGCAGCGGCTCCATCAACATCTATCTGTTTCACAAGTCTTCCTACGCGGACAGCGTCCTCACGCACTTGAACCTTTTACGCCAGCAGCGCCTCTTCACAGATGTCCTCCTCCATGCTGGAAATAGGACCTTCCCTTGTCACCGGGCCGTGCTGGCCGCGTGCAGCCGCTACTTTGAAGCCATGTTCAGCGGCGGCCTGAAAGAGAGCCAGGACAGTGAGGTCAACTTCGACAACTCCATCCACCCCGAGGTTTTGGAGCTGCTGCTTGACTACGCGTACTCCTCCCGGGTCATCATCAATGAAGAAAATGCGGAATCGCTCCTGGAAGCCGGTGACATGCTGGAGTTTCAGGACATCCGGGATGCATGCGCAGAGTTCCTAGAAAAGAATCTGCACCCCACCAACTGCCTGGGCATGCTGCTGCTCTCTGATGCGCACCAGTGCACTAAGCTGTACGAACTCTCCTGGAGAATGTGTCTCAGCAATTTCCAAACCATCAGGAAGAACGAAGACTTCCTCCAGCTGCCCCAGGACATGGTGGTGCAGCTCTTGTCCAGTGAAGAGCTGGAGACGGAAGATGAAAGGCTTGTGTACGAGTCTGCAATTAACTGGATCAGCTATGACCTGAAGAAACGCTATTGCTACCTCCCAGAGCTGTTGCAGACAGTGAGGCTGGCTCTCCTGCCAGCCATTTATCTCATGGAGAACGTGGCCATGGAGGAACTCATCACCAAGCAGAGAAAGAGCAAGGAGATTGTGGAAGAGGCCATCAGGTGCAAACTGAAAATCCTGCAGAACGACGGCGTGGTAACCAGCCTCTGTGCCCGGCCTCGGAAAACTGGCCATGCCCTCTTCCTCTTGGGGGGCCAGACCTTCATGTGTGACAAGCTGTACCTGGTAGACCAGAAGGCCAAAGAAATAATTCCCAAGGCTGACATCCCCAGCCCCAGAAAAGAGTTCAGTGCATGTGCAATTGGCTGCAAAGTGTACATTACTGGGGGGCGGGGGTCTGAAAACGGGGTCTCGAAAGATGTCTGGGTTTATGATACCCTGCATGAAGAGTGGTCCAAAGCTGCCCCCATGCTGGTGGCCAGGTTTGGCCACGGCTCTGCTGAACTGAAGCACTGCCTGTATGTGGTTGGGGGGCACACGGCTGCGACTGGCTGTCTCCCGGCCTCGCCCTCAGTCTCCCTAAAGCAGGTAGAACACTATGACCCCACAACCAACAAATGGACCATGGTGGCCCCACTCCGAGAAGGCGTTAGCAACGCTGCGGTAGTGAGTGCCAAACTCAAGTTGTTTGCTTTCGGAGGTACCAGCGTCAGTCATGACAAGCTCCCTAAGGTTCAGTGTTACGATCAGTGTGAAAACAGGTGGACGGTACCCGCCACCTGTCCCCAGCCCTGGCGTTACACAGCGGCCGCTGTGCTGGGTAACCAGATTTTCATTATGGGGGGAGACACAGAGTTCTCCGCCTGCTCTGCTTACAAATTCAACAGCGAGACTTACCAGTGGACCAAGGTGGGAGACGTGACGGCCAAGCGCATGAGCTGCCACGCCGTGGCCTCCGGAAACAAACTCTACGTGGTTGGAGGCTACTTTGGCATTCAGCGATGCAAGACTTTGGACTGCTATGATCCAACGTTAGATGTGTGGAACAGCATAACCACGGTCCCGTACTCGCTGATCCCTACTGCGTTTGTCAGCACCTGGAAACATCTGCCTTCTTAGGCGCGGGACATCGTGAAGGAAGCGAGCGTGAGGTAAGACGTTAAGTCAGTGCTTCTCAGCCTTGACTGAGCCTAGGAACCTCCCAGAGAGCTTTTCAAGAGCTTCCCGTCCCGGAGACTGGATTTCATTTGGTCTGGGTAGGTCCCAGGCCTCAGCACCTTTAGAACGTTTTCTAGTGATTCTAATACACAGCCAGGTTGAGAACCCCTGACCTACGTTCATGATGCCAACCCATGCTTAATGAGCCCTCCCTGTATGCCTGGAGCCGGGCCGTGTGTTTCACATGGATCATTTCATTTGATCCTGACAACAACCTCGCGAGATACTATTACTAGAGCGTTTTATAGACGAAAACAACTGATGCACACAGAGGTTAAATAAGTAAGTTGCCCAAGGTCATAGAGCTTAGTCTGTGGAGGAGTTGGTCGAGAAAACAACCCAGGCACTCTGGCTCCAGGGTGGAAGCATGTGAGCATCATGCTCAACTGCTTAATAAACTTGAGCTTCACATTGGTATCACTCCAGGAGATATTTGGTGACGTCCAAACTTAGATTCCTCAAACCCTTTTCTGGAATGAAGTAGGGTGTAAAAAACTGAATGCTTAAATTGATTCGTAGTTCATTCTCTCCAATATTATTTGTTTGCTTATTTAAAACTTCTTTTCCTCAAAAAAAAAAAATAATAATAATACTAGGCCCCTTTAGGCATTTATTAGCTTTCGAGGGAAGTCAAGGTCTATCTTTGTAAAAAAGTTGCACCTGCATTGTATAAATTTGTCTGCGGCGTGGATACACTGAACCATCTAGACCGCCTTATACTGCAGCCTTTCAGAGTTAATCAGACAGGCTGAGCCTATTGTCAGGGCTAACAAAAGTTGTCTTTCCGTGTCATATATCTGAGTCCATAATGGTCGTCTTGTGTACTTAAGAGTATATAATACCCTTGGCTCAAATAATTAATAGGTCTACACAGTTCAGCGTTCGTGAAGCTAATGGCCGCTTTGCTGCCGTTAAGCATCCTTAGTATTGGCCCCAGGAACCACTTAGGCATGTCTAAGTGTAGCACAGAATACGTGGGCTTTGTTGATTTGTTTTGCTAATTCACGGGCTTGTTCCTAATAGTAAGAGAATAAAATCAAAACTTTGCTTTGGAGGAAGTACAGTGAAAACTGACTCATTCCTTGAAAACTTTTGGCTCTGTTTTCCCTAGTATGTTTCACATTTTTGAAGGGGACTTTCAAAGGGAAAAAAAGGAAATCAAGGAGTCTTTGCGAGCAAAGCAAAGAGGGATTTTGACTCATTTGTCTTTCCTTTCCACATTTCGTACAGCTCGTTTTAAGACACCACTAAAGTTGGCCTCACCTTTGCAATTACTCTTTCTTTCTTTTTCATCTCTTCAGTTATCTCTCCAGCCCATTACAGTTAGTAGAATTCTTATAATATAGTGTAACCTTGGAATGAAGTTCGTTCAAAGGAGCTGGAACAGTCAGAAACCTCCTGTGGGGAGCTGGGCTGACAGCGTCCCACACCAAACTGGTTTTTGCAGCCTTGCTGGCATCTCAGTAATCCTAAGTAAACAAATGCTCTGAATGTGGTTATTTCCTCTGCGATATGAGCGCATGACTCAAGTCTAACGCAGGTTTCAAGAACCTTCTAGGCAAAAGCATCAATTAACAGCACGCCAAGTTCGGTGTTAGTCCAGAACCGACTAAGTTTGCATGGGAGAGCCATAAAAATGGCCAGTGATGGTGGTGGCACATCAGAATGATGACTGGTCGATTGGCTGGCATCCTTGGAGCAAGGTAAGGAAACTGAGGCAGGAAGAGGCCACATGTGCATTCTGGCTCTGGCTCTAAGCTGTGGTGTCTAGACCTTTCTGTACTTCGGATCCCTCCTTTGTCAAGTGAGTGATTTGAATGAGGCTTCTCCTAGCTCTGTCCCCAGACTTGGGTGAATTGATAAGGGGTGGGGGAAGGGAGAGAAAATACCTTGCCCAGTGCCTGGCATATATCAGGTGTTCAATACTCTTAGCTTTGTTTCCTCCTTCAATTTAGACCTTAACTTGTCATGGAATTAGCTTTGTGTGTGGAGTTTGACCATTATCTGATTGGAATGTTTGTACTTCATTTTTGGTGCCTCCTTTCTCAGCCCAGAGTATGTTGGCAAACACTTGAATTCACCCTATCCTGGGTATTTGAACCTAAGCACATACTTCCGGTCCCTGGGAAACGAGCAAATAAAGTGTTAGGTCATATGTGAAACACCTACCCACCCTTGGTGCTCCCAGCCGGAGTCCAGCCCACAACAACGAAATCTGACAGGGCCCGGTTTGCCTTTTTAAAGGGCGGCATGAGCCTGCTCAAAGCCACCCTTGCGGTTTCCGATAGGGAGAATGTTGGCTTAAATTTCTCGAGTTTTCTACCCACAAGATAGTGTTAAAACACTTAAGCTCCATGGAGTGACTTAAAAGAGGTGCTGTGTAGGTATCAGCCCTAAACTGCCAAAACTTCCGGGACATCTCTTTGATCTCCAAGTGTAGGTGCTAACCGAATTAATACAGTGTTAACAAGAAGTTTCCCTAGGTCTAAAAGCTCATTCACCAAGGGGATTTTACTCTCCTGCTGCTCTGTCAGTGGGTGGGAAGGACAAAAAGGAAATTACGTAAAAAAATTTTTTTTTCTTTTAATGTTTATTTATTTTTGAGAGAGACAGAATGGGAGTGGGTTAGGAGCACAGAGAGAGGGAGACACAGAATCCGAAGCAGGCTCCAGGCTCCGAGCTGTCAGCACAGAGCCCGACGCGGGGCTCGGACTCGTGAGCTGTGAGATCATTACCTGAGCCGAAGTCGGATGCTCAACCGACTGAGCCCCCCGGGCGCCCCAGGAAATTACTTTTGATTACTGTCCCGTTTTCCTGGTGCTGTGTGGCTCCAGCCTGACACGTGACAGCTTTTGGATTTCGATTTATTTCTTCCGTGTTTAGATATTTCCTTTCCCTTCCCTTTCCCTTCCTCTTCCTTCCCCTTCCCTATCTGAGTATGCAGCATCGTGAAGTGTCGTGTTATTACAAGATACATTCTTCTGGCCGAATGTTGATCTATAGGTTCCTGGGAGGTGGGTTAGAAGGATGACTCTGTAGTCTAAGGAATGCCTTGAGAGCTTGAATCACGGTTATGAAACTGCCAAAAGAAACAACTAACGAAATGAATCAGACTCCTGAGCACACAAAAGCGAGAAGAATTCAGGGCAAGTAATGAGCAGCCCCTCCTGCGTTCCCTTTGTGTGCACTTAGAGTTCTAGCAGCAGGAATGAGATTCCTCCACTGGTGCCGGAAATGTGCTCTCTGAACAGATAGGGCGAGTGTTTGAGAGACCAAAAACCCTGTGCAGAATTTTCCCCGTATCTATACAATTGGATACAGCGGGTGGGGATGGCGGCCTGTGTGAGGAGATAGCGGCTCTCGTGCAATGTGCGGCCTCTGTGGTTATGGCTCCCTGAATTTATATTCACGCTTGACGTCGGTAGTCTGTAGATCCTAAGTGCATACCATAGCTGGCGTCTCCCAAGTGTGGACTGATGAACGTGGAGAATAAACTCCCAGCCTTGGGCTGTGGAGGCCTGGTATGTTAGTCGTGTGAAAGGAAGCGAGACTGATTTCTGCCGTAATGAATAGCAGAGATGCATTTAAATAAGAGGATTAATATGTCTGCCTTCTATATGGTGAATAAATTGATTTGGGGATCCTTTGTGGGAAATGGGCCAAGGAGGGTTTGCCCAAGAATCTTTTTTGACCCTCGGCCGATCGCTTCACAGTGGCTCTGCTTAACCATGGAGATGAATTATGAATGTTGGAAGCGGAAGGTGGCAACTCATAACAGCACCTGGACGTATATAAGTTTGTATTTGAACATACGCACGTTTAAGGTTTAGTAGAGAAATGAAGATTTTTCTTCGGGCACCGTTGTGTCTGTTCAGCTAGTCTTCCGTATCCGTGCACACCCCATGCGTGTGCATCGAAGGCAAGCGCTTTATCTTTGCACACTCGCTACTGAACAAGTACTTAAGACCTCTAGAAGCAATATTGACCGGCTCTGTCCTGATGTTACCTTTTTTGTAGATTTCGAGGCTACTAACAAGAATCTTTTTGTTCCCTCTGTTTTAGCTCACTCCATCACTTGGCGAGACAAAAACCAAGATTTCGACTTTGGAGAGGCCAAACTTAATGAAGAGGAAGAAAAGAAAAAGGAAAAGAAGTTGCTACAAGACTCGATTACAATCCACTGCACCTTGTAAATGCTCTAACTGGACATGAAGGAGGGGGTGGGGGAGGGGGTGGGATTTTCAGTGCAAGTAGCACATGGTTTAAATATGAATGGATGAACCTGTGATCTAGTCCTTGTCTTGTAATTGTGGATTAATGTCAGCGTTAATCAGCCCCTCAAAGGGAGAGAAAAGCCGGGCCTTTTCCCTTGCTGTACCATATTCAGCATTTGATTTCCATGGGCTCCACCATTTATGTGTAAAATTTGAAATGGTTGTCACCTCTCTCCGAGGAGCAAGCTTGAAGCCTCCACACCAGCTGCTGTTGGAGATTGAAAGCCCAACTGTGGGGCCAGGAGGGGAGCTGGCTTGGCTGGCCGCAGAGTGAGGACCCCTGGACTCTCCACTAATCTCTGAGGGGTTGTGCTCCCCAGGAAGGTTCTGAACAATGGGGCCATTGTTGGTAGGCATTTGGTGGATGTTCTTTTCTATTTATAAGTGACTTTAAACTTTCCCTTGGCTGTTAAGAAGTTTGTTATAGATTGAGCTATTTATTGTTTGAGGCCTGCATGCTGAAACAGTGCTTAAAATGGTCTTCACGTGTATGGATGTGTGTGGATGGTTGTATGTTTTGCACAATTTTGTGGCTGTTGGTGAAGCGCTTTGCTGCACAAATATGAAAACTTGGGAGTTACTGTTTGGAGTATAACTGGAGGGTGGGTTGGGAAGGGGGGGGGTTTGTAAATGTCAAGACAGGGAAGGAGTACAAAACACAAACAAATCACATCGTAGAGGTAGAGGACGCACGGAGGTCGCTTTTCTTAGACTCACTCACTTTTAATGGTGTTTCGTGGGCCCTACTCGTGCTGATGGCTCATGGGGTGAGAGGGAAGGCTTCCTTCTGCCCTGCTCCTTCCCATCCGGTTCACCCACTTCAATCTCAGCTACTGAAATTTGGAAAGGACCAAGTCGCCTCGCGGTTTTTTTTCCTTTGTGTCGTATCCTGAAATCCTGGAAAATGCTATGGCATCGTTTTGTATATAGGGCACAGGTAAAGGCATTGCCCCCGAGTTTATTTATTTCTCTATTTATTACCCTGTGAAAATGCTTTGCCATAACCACAGTTACCAGGAAAAGGCTGAATTGTCAACAGACGGCCGTGAATTCGCTCGCCAGATTTGCTCGACCTGGATGCATTGTTCTCGCTTCTCGCCTTATGACCGTCGCAAGCGTTAGAAGTTCTTCAAGACCGCGTTCACGTTGGCACAGCGCTCACCCTTCGCGAGGTCTCTAAAAGAACTCTTTGGTGTGTAAAAGTGACACATCTGGCAGGGAGACACCAAAGAATTACGAGCAGTGGCCCCCGTTGAGAGGTTTTTCCGGGCTAGGTGGGAATCTGTTGTGAATACATTCTTTGCTAGTTCGAGTGTTTGTTTACTAACCGTGTGCCGTGATAGGTATTAGTGCCGGACCCCACGAGGCGCTTCCTCAGGGGCGTCGGGGGAAGGCCAGGGGTTGCCAGTCAGCACCGCTTTCATCCGTGCTGTTCACGTTACCGTAGTTTAGAAAATAGAGCTTAGGACTGATAACAACCTTTTACATCGTGAGTGTGTTTGCATTGTCTAGTGACAGATCAACCCTTCGCATTTCTCTTTACCTGGATGCTTTAGACTAACTGTCCCTGTCTGTTCATGCCACGAGTAAGTGGGCTATCGCTGGACCAAAAGCAATGAGCCGTTGGAATAAAAGCATCCCAGTACTTTTCCAGCAGTCAGCCCCTCACTCCTAGATGTGTTGCAAGCCATGCAAATGTCTAATTGCACCCTGGCAGCAGAGGGGTGGCATTTATACTGTAGCTCTTACAGCTCTCCGGTTTATGATGCAAATCTGCCGAGATGTGTGTGTGTCACTGCGTGACTTCTGAAAGCGGGATGAATTTTCTGCAGCTGTTTCAAAGTTGTGGTCTGTCCTTGAATCCTCTATTAATTACTGTGTGTGAGCCAGAGGGAGCCGTGGTCAGGGTGGGCCCCCAGCCTGCAGGGAACTTTCTGGACTCCCGCTCTTTGAATTGATGTAGGCATTTGGGCTCACTACTTGACCATTCTCACCCTGTGAAACGTCCCCCACTTTGAAGCAAACACAATTCACAGCACAGTGCACACAAAAACCTTGGCAGAAGACAGAGAAGGTTCTTCTTATTCTGTGGACTGGTTGCTGTGGAAACAGATAACAAAGGGCAGCCTTCCACTTCTGGTATAATTGTGTAGCCCCCTTTTCTCTGGGCTTGACACCTGTCTGAATAAGAGTGATTAGAGCTGAATAATATCCCTCTCTTGGCTGTTGAATATGTGGTTCACGTACAAAACTCCGTGTAAGTTGAAGTGAAGTGTTCGTGTTCGTATGTGCTCGGTTGCCACTACTACATTTTTGAGGTTTTGTAAAACTGTTATTTTTGTTTTTCACAATGTGAAACTGAAGGTCAAATAAATTATTAGAGTTTTTCTCTTCATTGTGTGTGTGAGTCTTTATTTTAATACAGCAGAACTTAATCTGCGGAAATCTTGTGTCCTTTCTAGCTTAATCAAGATGAGGATCGTTGCGTGTATTTTCTGAAGGCCTTTCTTGCGCCATCTAGTCACGTACAATCAGGAAAGCAGTTTTGCACATTGAATCATTAAAAATGTTGGCCTTTTAGGATATTTCTTTAAGCGAAGCAAAACACCTCAGTTCTGGGTTATTCATAGCTTAGAATATAAAAAGTCATGTATCATGCGATGTTAAGACAGCGTGTGTAATGTGTAGAAGAAGTGATCTTTTAAATCCCGCTCGTGTGGGTTATATTTTGGTTGGAAAACAGAGAGAAGGGGTTGGCGTTCAATCCCCTTTTCATCTGATGTGCCTTAGAAATCATTTAAAGTAAGTGGGAGTATATGCCTATTCTTTCCCTGGATTGGCACAGAAAAACACAAGTTTAATCCCTCTGATACACTTAGCTTCCCCCACGTTTGAAAGCCAGTGTCCCAGCTGGCTCAGTATAAAGACTGAGGAAGACTTTCACCCCCACCTCACGGTCACTTCCTGTCACAACAAGATGCTCCTTTATCACTTGGGCTGGGCTCCTTGCTGTTTTAATGTGCAGAGCAATGTTGGGCATAATCTTTTTCGGATAGGCAATAAATGCTACCTAATTAGAACTCTAGGAGAGCTCACGGGTGGGCAGAATGCAATTATAGCCTTTGGACTTTGACCAAAATGCCAGAGCAGATGCCTTGGGCTTTACAGAAGGATCATCCAGTGCTGTGCTGGGTGAGGCTGGTCTAGTGCCAAGTTTTGGAGGCCTCAGATCCCATGGGCAGGGTGCTGATGACCCATGGAAACCCTGTTGACACAATATACAACACCATATGACAGGGAAGAGGGAAAAGTTAGCAGCTGGGAGTCGACACGTGGGACTTGGATGTTCAGCAAAAGTCTTGATGTTAATCCTCAGAAAGGTTGAGAATGACTCCTAGGGAGATGATTGGAAACCAACCCTTCATACCCAGTAGTTCTTTTTCTTGATCATCTCAGGACATGTAGGGAGAGTGGAGTAGAGAAGATACTTCAAATACTTAATTTTTGTTAATTTGGACATTTCATTTCATTCAGACGTTCAGGTCGCCCAAAACAGTGGATGAACTGGTTTGGATCGCCTTCGGTTGCGTGTAATAGGAAAATAGGAATCTGGCGATGATGGTGGCTTAACCGCAGTGGTGAAACTGTTCGGCAGCTGGCAGCCCAGGGCTGTAACGGTGCCGTGCACAAGCCCACGGAGGTCTGGGGCTGCTCCTTCTGCTTTGCCATCTTGGGCATGGACCTGTGGGCCTCAGGATAGCAGCTGTAGCTCATGGCGTCACATGGGCTTTCCAGTCAGCAAAGATGGGGACAGGCTAAGGGAGAGAAGCATGGGCCAGATGAAGCTCTTCTCTTTTCTGGGGACAGTAATGGTTTAACAAAGGACCCACCTAGGAGATGCACACTTCTCTCTTGGCCAGAACCAGGTCACGTGAACTAAGAAATAAGGGAGACCGAAGAGAGGCGTGCTTTCACTGGAACACATTGTCAGCCCACACAAAAATGTGATTTTGGTAGTGAGGATGAAAGGAAGAATGAACGGATTGGCAACCACACAAAGAGTCACTTTAAACTGTAGCCTCGTTGATTGATTACGTTGTGCTCAGACGACACGAAGGACGTGCTTTAGGTTCTCTCTTAATCCTCACAAAAAATGTAGGTAAATCCAGAACTTTCTTTTTTATTTATTTATTTATTTTTTTTTTCAACGTTTATTTATTTTTGGGACAGAGAGAGACAGAGCATGAACGGGGGAGGGGCAGAGAGAGAGGGAGACACAGAATCGGAAACAGGCTCCAGGCTCTGAGCCATCAGCCCAGAGCCTGACGCGGGGCTCGAACTCGCAGACCGCGAGATCGTGACCTGACTGAAGTCGGACGCTTAACCAACTGCGCCACCCAGGCGCCCCAATCCAGAACTTTCTTAATGTCTCTGAACCTCAGCTCCTTCATTTATGAAATAAGGATTAATACTCTCTAATAGGAAGAGTTAATAATTCACAAATTTAAATTAAAAAAAAAATCTAATGTTAGTTTTGAGAGAGAGGGGCAGAGAGAGGGAGACACAGAATCTGGAACAGGCTCCAGGCTCTGAGCTGTCAGCACAGAGCCCAATGCGGGGCTTGAACTCATGAGTTGTGAGATCATGACCTGAGCCGGAGTCGGACACTTTACCAACTGAGCCACCCAGGCGCCCAATACTTCATAAATTTAAGACAAAGCACTATACTTAGTGCCTGGCATATAGTAGGTTCTTAATGATTTTCAGCCATCGTTTTAATTTTTATTTTTAAAGATTTTATTTTTAAAGTTGTTTTGGTTTTTGGTTTGGTTTGTTTTGGAGAAAAAGAGAGCCTGAGCAGAGAAGGACCAGAGAGAGAGCAAGAGAGAGAATCCCGAGCAGCCTCTGTGCTGTCTGGACAGGGCCCAATGTGGGGCTCGAACTCACAAAGCGTGAGCTCATGACTTGAGCCAATGTCAAGAGTTGGACGCTTAACTGACTGAGCCACCCAGGTGTCCCAAAGATTTTATTTTTTTAAGTAATCTCTACTCCCAATGTGGGGCTCAAACTCACAACCCTGAGGATCAAAAGTCACACGCTCCTCCGACTGAGCCAGCCAGGCGCCCCTCCGTCATCATTTTGAAACACTGCTAGGAGAAATACACCTGCTAAATCTAAATGCTAGTGCCTATTTCATGCAAAGGATTGCGTGAAGGGGTGCGGACCCACCACCTAACTCTGCCCTCACAGTGACCCTGATAGCCAGGCACTATCATTACCCTCACTTTGTAGATGAAGAAACAGGCTTGGAGAGATTATCTAACTTGCCCAAGGGAGTGGTGGAGCCTGGGTTTCAAGGCCTGCTCTCCGACCTGCTCCTCTCCATCCAGGAATGTGGAGAAGGGATTCACAGGGCTGAGCCTGAATGTAGGAAACTCAGGGCTCTTTGTGTCCCGCACTTCCAGCAAGACTTCACTTCACAAGAAGATCCAAGGGAGCTACAGCTGGAGAGTCCGGCCCTAAGACACGAGAACTGAAGAAGCACGAAATGCCCCTTGACAACATGCTCTGAAGACAAGATTGTGGAGAATTTAAAAATAAAGCCCCCCCCCACCCCGCCCCGGGTGGCTGTTACATTTGAGAATTTATGGAGCTGTATGCTTATGCCTCGTGTACTTTTCTATTTGTACAACTTTTATTGACTGAGAGGTTGAATGTACAATGGACAATAGCCAGACCATAATAGGCAGAGAACTCTGACCCACAGACTGCAACAAGCAGCTCGGGAAACCATAATCTCTAGCAGCCAGCCCCAGTTGAAGCCAGACTTGTGGGAAAGTCAGACCACTATCTCTAGCAACTGGTTCAGGAAGCCAAACACCCCGTGTAACAACTGCCTCAAAATGGCCAGCATTCTGGTTGATAACGGATGCATTCCCTAATTTGTGTCCTTGCTTCCGATTTAGGACCAGCCAAAGTCAAACAGGCACACCTGACCATCACCCACTTTTAATCAGCCCACCTACAGCTTCCCCAGGCCACCTGCCTCCAATCAGGGCAGAGCCGAAGCCTTCCCTTTCCTCCTCCACTCTAGAGCTTTCTCACTTCTCAGCCAGCCTTTGAGACTCTGCCAGAATGCAACTGACAGCGGCTGACTCTCTTGCTGGAGCAAGCTCTGAATAAATAACCTTTGCCTGCTCTCATTTGGCGGGCCTTTGTTTACTCTCGCAGACAAATGTTTGTTCAATAAAATAATTAAATATTTCAATAAAAAGGTTCACAAAAATGAAGTGGGGATCAACACTGTGCGTTCTGGGCAAACCGGGTTTGCAGAAGGATCCTGTTTTCGTCCTGACGGAATAAAATGAAATGTGCGCCGTACATATGAGAAAAAATGGATTTTGAGTTAATGGGGTTGAGATTAGGGCATCTGGTTGGCCAAAAGGAGAGCAACTGCTTTGTTTGGGAATATTTTGTAAAAAAGTGAGAACACTTAAGTAAGTTTTTACGGCCATATTCGTGGTGCACATGAATGTATGAATAAATGCAAAAATTTAGCAGTTAATTCCTGGTCGTGCCTGTCACAAATCTTAAGTGCTTTGCCTGTCTGACACATACTCAGACAAGCCATCTGTCCTGCATTTGAGTTTAATCGTAGACAATGAATTTTAAAGCTCTGTTATTTGTCAGACATTGGGCCACAAAGTTTAAGACCTAAATTTCAGAGGAAAAAAAAATGTACTCTGAGGCATGACTGTGAATTAAAAGTAATTTGCCTAAGTAAATTATAAATCTATCATAATCTTGTCCAGCTCTGTTTATAGCCCAGCTTGCTTTGTGATTCCCGAGGAACCAAACGAGACAAAGTTTCTGTCTTTCTCTCTCTGGTCCTGTTTCCTTGGCAACCTAATCTTTATCTGAAGAAAGATGGAGGTCTGTGCGGAGGAAAGGCAGTCGGAAATTCAGCAAAGTCACTCACTCATCCTTCTGGTGTGTTATCAAATGATTTGTTTTGTTACAAAAAGTTATTTTACACCCACTTTGTAGATAGTACTGGGAGGTGTTTATTGGATATCCTGTAAAGGCTAAGAGAATGTGTCCATGTAAAGCTGTACCCACAAAGAAGATGAAATCAGCCTCTTGGGGGACACAACTAGGCACCCGCAAAGTGAGAACTGAATGTCTCTCGGGGCGCCTGTCTGCCAGTCCGTGGAGCTCCAACTCTTGATCCCGGGGTTGTGAGTTCAAGGCCCACGTTAGGCCTAGAGATTATTTTAGAAAAATCTCTCTCTCTCTGGTCTCACTCAGCTACCCACATACCTTCTGGCCAAGCATTGATGCCAGGAGAACCATTCTGAGAGAATGAATCTTGGAATTTTGACATCATTTGTATTCTCGGGAGGAAAGGAAGGGAGAAAGAGGAAAAAGGTGAAGGACACTGAGGGATAGGCGTCTGGTGGGTCATGACCCACTTCGCATCCCTTTCTGGCACTTCCTGAGAGTGCACTTGCTGAGGAGATGGATGGGGGTCCACCAACGTGCCCAGGCCCCTTCTGAGGGGGCCGTTAGCCATTCACACGTTTATATAAATCAGGCCAGTTGGAAGGGTGGGTGCAGCTTGGGAGTGCTGACAGGCGGCTTCCGGGTACCCCAGCAGGGCGCTTGCCTGAGTGGGATTCAGACACTATGGCACCCCCAGGGGGAACACCAGGAGGTAGGAAGCCTGGAGGTGTAGTAGCAGCAGGTGGGAGAAGAATGAGAAAGGCAAAATTTTACTTCCAAATATTATGGTTAGAGAGGAAGGGCGGATGACTATGTAGGACCCAGAAGATTTTTAGGGCCATGGAACTACTCCGTAGGAGACTACAAAGGTGAGTGCTTGCCATTACATATTTGTCAAAACCCATAGAATGTGCATCACCAGGAGTGAGTCCTAACGCACACTATGGATGTCGGGGGGTAAGGATGTGTAAGTAGAGGTGTTTTGTGCGGTGCCAGATGTTGGCAGGGGGGAGGTTGTGTGTGTGCCTGAGGGGGTCGCTCTACCCTGTCCTCTCAACTTTGCTGTGAACCTAAGCCTGTTCTAAAAAATGTTTATTAAATGCCAAAAAAAAAAAAAAATTACCTTAGAAGCAAAGGAGTCTTTCTGGGGTGTGCAGTACATTGTTTCATCAAGCATACAATATATTTATTTATTTATTTATTAAAAAAAATTTTTTTTAACATTTATTTATTTTTGAGACAGAGAGAGACAGAGCATGAACGGTGGAGGGGCAGAGAGAGAGGGAGACGCAGAATCGGAAACAGGCTCCAGGCTCTGAGCCATCAGCCCAGAGCCCGACGCGGGGCTGGAACTCACGGACCATGAGATCATGACCTGAGCCGAAGTCGGACGCTCAACCGACTGAGCCACCCAGGCGCCCCTCAATATATATTTTTAAAAGTGTCATTGTGAATGGATTCCAAGTACTGGAACAAGAAAAAAAACTCTTCTTCCCATTACTGTGTCTGTTTTCCCAGGACCCGGAACCAGGCCGACACTAGTAGAGGCTCAGGAAATGGCATCACGATGGCTAATCATGACCCAACCCCCAGCGATTTCATGGCCGATAGGGTATGTGTCCCACCTTCTGAACTGGCAACTTACAACTCACACTGTCGGAACCGACTCACCCATAACTTAATGACAGCCTATATTTTGGCAAATACCTGTATACGAATATCCGCGCTCACTGTGTCAATGCTGATTCAGGGACTTTATTTCTGCAAGGGTTTCTCTCTGCAATACTTGGCAGTCAAAATTTAATTACTATAATATATTTTCATTTTCCTTTTCAGGTATTTCTCTGGAGCAGAAAACTAATTTTGTAAAACGGCTGCATGGGTGTGCAAATGCCCATGTGTGGCTAGAAATTCATTTCTTCATTTGTTGCTTTATTTGCTGGGGAAAAGAAAATTAATGCCATTTACTGGAAGTGTAGAAATGTTCAAAGAGATAGATTAAACTATTTGGGCAGAACAATGGGTGTTTCAAAAAGTTTTACCAGAGTTGATTAAAGATGTCTGGGAGGGGAGCAGAGTGTTTCTCTTGGATGACAGGAGCTTGGCCTTGATGGCCAGTGTTAGGGCAGAACTCCTTGAGCTTTCTATGAAGAGGCACCTGTCAGCCTTGGTATCCCTAAGGGTGGAGAAGTTTGTGGGGAGGAATTTTGTAGGGTGGTGACTGCCTATACAGTCTCTAAATGGCACTCACTGCTTCTTCTGACCTTCAAGAATCATGAGAAAGGCAGAGAACCATGATATCTTGACGTCTCTTGGTTGGCTCTGCTTGTGCTCTGACATGCAACGTTGAGTGTGTCACTCAAGGTGATAGGTGTCATTAGTAGATCTTGTCTAGCCTCTGACAACAAGGGATGGGCGTGACTCCTTCCTACACATCACTGAGAGCGTAGGAGCTCTCAGAACCAGAGAGGAAAGAACCATGAGGTAGAAGGTGTTGCCATAATTGCACCTGGAAGCCGGCGCCAGGCATTAGCTCTTAGTGGGGAGCAGAGAGGGGAGAATCTGAGACAGAGATCTGGGCATCTCTCTCTCTACTTCGGCTTATGCACCAATAGCTCTTGTTCGCGGGTGGGCGTGGAAAGGCATGAGAGAGTCTATGACGGGCACAGCCCTAGACTCTGTAATCTGCGGCACTGAACAGAACCTGCCAGAATAAGGTAAGAGAGATGACAGATGGAGCAGCTCCTGCCCCACACAGAAGGCCCCCCCACCCATGGGGAAACATGAGTGTTTACAAGAATGCTGTGCATCCTTCTTCCGTCAGGTCCCAGGGGTCCCCCTGCACTGTGGTCTGAATGCTCTCCCTGGTCCTCTCTCCTTATTCTGCAAGTTCTTTCTCTCTAGACATCTCTTGCTCGTCTATTCCTGTCTTGACATCTGCCCTTGAAGATCTAAATGAACTCAAGAGGGTTCTAATTGAAGACTAAGATCGAATCCGCCCCCCCCCCCAACCCCCATCATCTTGTCCTCTGGCCCTATGATTTCATGTGGGCAGGGCATGTGTAGGAAGGTGACAGAAGTTGTTTTTACAAGGGGTGCCATCACCCCAGTGGCCCAGCTTTTAGCATCTTACTTAAAAAGGGCCAGTTTCTTCACTTTCTTTTTTATATTTGGGGAGATGACTAAATGTTTTTGAAAATTTCTTAGCATTTGGCAATAATCTGCCTGAGCATAGTGATATGATTGCTCTGTTCACAACTAAGCTGCAATTTTAGGCAGAATTTTCAGAGCATCTCAGCATCTAACAACTCACGAAAGCTTGACAGTAATTTCAGGACACATAACATCTGCTCATTTCATTTTGTTACAAGTCACCTGGGCAAAAACTTCCTCACTCTGGTCTGTAAATGAGCTAATATCCAGTTAGAACATTCTGGTTAATAGCAGTAGCAATCTTCCCTGAGCCATGTATAACGAAGCCTTAAAGGTAATGGCACTTCTCGGTGTTAACAAAACAAAACCATTATTTTTCTTTGTAGCTCAGATGGGCTATTTGCTAATGTCTTACTAGTTCTAAAAGCTTATTCTCTGAGGAGGGAGCAGTCTTGGTTTCTTTGAGTACAAACTACTCCTTTTATCTGTGAATTTTGAGCAAATGGATTTGGGATCCATTTAATGGGCATTTTGTTTTATTTATTTTTATTTTTTAGAGTGAGAGAGAGAGAACACGAGCAGGGAAGAAGGGCAAAGGGCGGGGGGATGCCAAGCAGTCTCCACGCCTAGCACGGAGCCCGATCCCACGAACCCGGGATCATGACCTGAGCTGAAAGTCAAGAGCTGGAGACTCAACTAACTGAGCCACCCAGGTGCCCCTAATGCTCTTTTTATTTATTTATTTATTTATTTTTAACGTTTATTTAGTTTTTTGGGACAGAGAGAGACAGAGCATGAACAGGGGAGGGGCAGAGAGAGAGGGAGACACAGAATCGGAAACAGGCTCCAGGCTCTGAGCCATCAGCCCAGAGCCCGACGCGGGGCTCGAACTCGCGGACCGCAAGATCGTGACCTGGCTGAAGTCGGACGCTCAACCGACTGCGCCACCCAGGCGCCCCGCTAATGCTCTTTTTAAAATAATGCGGTGCTATACTAACACTATAGCCTCGTACTTTCTGATCATTTTTTAAAGTATGACTATTGCATCTATTTGAGATTTTCCAAAGGGGGCCTTTGAGTATTGTTATTAAATAGATGCCAAGCACACGGAGCTCCATAGTTATTTCTTCTCCCATTTGCCACCAACCCCGCCTCCCCCCGGCCCCCCCCCCCCCCAGATGGCTATAATGTCACTCAAGAGAAGTGTATCGATTGAACGCGTTTGCAAGGACTTCCCTGCTTTGGAAGGAGCAGGAAGCGCACGTTGGTCATCTTCAGTTTATTACATAACCTGGCCACACGGCAAATGTCTTTCTTCAAGGTCGGCTTTCTGTTGCTGGTGTGCGGTTTTAGAGGATGACCAGAGTACAGCACCCTGGAGAAGACCGCAGGTGATGCCAGGCTCTTGGGGCCGTCAACCACGGCCAGAAAAGAGCCTATCAGCCGCCATTGCAGGCTGCAGTCCCCATCCTGCTTCTGGGTCCTTTGGCCAAACTGGAGACGGCAGGAAATCATTGAGAGTTGGGCGCCTGGGTGGCTCAGTGGGCTGAACATCTGACTTCGGCTCAGGTCATGATCTCGGGGTTTGTGGGTATGAGCCCTGCATCGGGCTCTGTACTGACGGCTTACAGCTTGGAGCCTGCTTCGGATTCTGTGTGTGTGTGTGTGTGTGTGTGTGTGTGTCTCCCTCTGCCCCTCCCCTGCACACACTCTGTCTCTCTCTCTCTCAAAAATAAACACTACAAATTTTTTTTTAATTAAAAAAAAAAAAAGGAAATGACCAAAAGTCATCTGAGCTGGGGCCTAACCAAAAACTCGAAAGTTCCTTTTTAGCGCTCCATGCACGTTTCCTCTGCACCTGTGCTTTACCCCAGAGACGAAGCTCTCAGGATATCATGGGCTCAGAGCGGATCATCAGTCCAGGGCTTGAAGCTGACCTTGAATCTGGACTCTGGGCCTGTGCTTAATTCTCTGCAGTGGCAATGAAAGCTCATTAAAAAGCTGACACATTGTTTTCAGCCTTGAGCTCATCTCTGTGATTCACTTCAATGTCTTAAGGAAGGAGAAGAAACCAAATTAGTCACAGGAAAAAAAAAAAAGAAAGAAAGAAACATTTGGGGCCTCCTTTTTTATGTCATAAAGTTATTTGTAATTGGAGAGTTATTAACTGATCCCACTAAGAGCCCCTTCTGTTGAAATGTTAACAGCAGGAGACAAGCTAAACCTACCCGGAGCGCTGTCCTTCACCCACTTGAAGTGTTACTGAAGAACTAAAATAGAATCACAGACAGCCACACGCCTTGCTGCAAATTCATCCTTAGAATTTAGCTGAAGGAGGAATGACAGATGATGAAGAAGTGTTTTAAATGCGGAAGAAGTTGACTGGAGAGCTTTCATGTTTCAGCTTGATAAAAATAATTTCAAACTTCTTTTTTTTTTTTTTTTACCAGAATTAAAATATCTGAATAACTCGGGCTAGTCCCTTTATACCGCAGTGCATAAAACCAGATCGATTTCAATAGCAATAAACACCCAGTTGTTATTTAACTTGATAATCATACTTCCAGATGGGAATAATTTTCCAGGGAATTTGAAGAAATATTTTTTGAGGTGAGGTTTGGGGCTTTATGTGGCACCTGTGATGGCAGAGTCCCCAGAAATGCGCCAAAGGCCCAAAGGAAAAGGTAGGTGCTTGTCAGAAGTAACCGCCCAGATTTTGGAAAGTAAGTGTCAGGATAGATTCTCAGTGAAGCCAATTATTATGTAACAAATTTTTGAAAGCCTGTAAGAATGACATATGTTTAAAAGCTGATGAGCAAGAATTGTTTAAATTTGAGACCCAGCTTTCCACGGAGAGGGTGTTAACCTGGATGGGTGCAGTTTTACGCTGGCCCCTAAAATGGGGTGGCCCAGATATAGTTGATCCCTAATACCACACGTGCCTGGTTTCTGATGAATCTGGCGTGGGGACAGAGCAGGCCGGAGCAATCATACTATCCTTATTAATCTGCAACTTGTATTTTTTCTCTTCGTATACCATTCAGGTTTTCCTATGCAAATATTCTCCGAATCTTGTTCTCTTTTCCTCTGGAAGGGGGTTGGATATCTGGACATTAGGAATAAGTAGGCCCTCTGGCCTACCCTGTCTTACTCGCTCTGCAGACATATCCAACTGGAAACACTCTTCGTTTTTTCCTATTTCACATTCTCTTGGCCTCCTCAATCCAAGCTGCCCAGTAAACACTTGTACTTGACTTCTAACTGCCTTTTTTGGGTCCTTTGCCAGTTTGGATCTGAGTTCCAAACATATTTGAATGGATGCAATCAGCAAACATATTCTCAGTGGCTTGGCTATGGATAGAACTTCCTAACGCTAACTGTCATAAAGTTTATTTTTCAGAAGCGCAGTCTGTTGGCAAAGTGCTCAGACCTCCAAACCGCTTTAGCTGATGCCTTTGCGATGCATGTGATACCGCCGTTGTGGTTGGTGGCCTTGGCGCTGTTCAGCCTCTCACAGTGATGTGCCAGGACCTCTGTCCATCGCCGCTGCCACGGCTGTAAGATGTTCAGTCAAGAACTGATGCACTGAGCAGCGGAGCAGGTGCACAGCAGAACAGTATGGCGATGATACGTGGGAGAGAAGAAAATGGACGTGCAAAGCATTTGCCCAGGTTAACCGGTAGACCTTACATATCTTCCTGCCTTTAACAGCAACATGAATTTTATTAAAAACAGTGACATGATGAACAAATAGAGGTGCCATGGATTTTTTAACTCTATTTTTAGCTTTGAATGAAGTGACCACAATAAAAATGTACACCTTTGTTTACTGAGGAAATGGAAGGTGAATGAATAAAAACCTTTCTTTCTTGGGGCGCCTGGGTGGCTCAGTCGGTTAAGCATCTGACTTAAGCTCAGGTCATGATCTTGTGGCTTGTGGGTTCGAGCCCCGCATCGGGCTCTGGGCTGAGAGCTCAGAGTCTGGAGCCTGCTTCAAATTCTGTGTCTTCTTCTCTCTCTGCCCCTCCCCGCTCATGTGCTGTCTCTTTCTTTCTCAAACAAACAAACAAACAAACAAAAACCAAAACAAAAAAACCCCTTTCTTTCTTAAACTGATGTCTTCTTTCTTGGGGACTAGAGCTTTTTGTTTTGTGTTGTTTTGTTTTTAAATTTTAATTGCAGCAGGGCGTCCCTAAATCATGAGAGCAGGAAAAGTATCATGGATGCCATAGCAGGGACACCTGACTTAATCTTATTTTCCTAGCTTGCAATGACACCAACCCATGTCACCAGCTGCAGAATGTGTTCAATTATGTGGTGTCTTTAATCTGGAATGTCTCCATGCTTGGGAAACATCATTGCTTTAATTATCACCACACCCCTAGGAGGAACCACAGGTGGAAACTCTGACCTGCATCCCGGTATTACAGGTGAAGGAGTGAAGGAAGGGCTGCTGAATGGCTAGACAGACAGCCTTGAAGGCCTGGGGGCGGCAAGCATACCGGCACCGAGGCGCTGAGTTCAAACTCACAGGTCATTACGCTGGTCTGTAATGACCAGTGTCCATTGACTGAGATAGGTGATGACCCTGAGGCACGCTGAAGTGCTATATCAGCAATGGATTTGAATGGAGTCAAGAACCAGGTAGCTAATCCCCATCCTCGCTTTACTGAGTGTAAAAAAAACACCACTTTCCTGGCATATGGGAGGACTAAGTACCTTCAAAGGATTTTGAATCACTAGTTCGGGGCAGCCTGGCCAGACGGTTAGATCTGAGGGACAAAGTAATGCTCACTGGTCTTGCCTTCGGATTGTCCTCTTCTGTAGTCCTGCAGGCCAACAAAAGCACGTGTGCGCGCGCGCTTTCTCTCTCTCTCCCTATGTCTCTCTCACTCTCTCTCACCACCACCACCCCCACCCGCCTCCTGCACCCTCCAGCTCTACTCGGGCTGTGTGAATCTTTTTCAGTTGACAGTTAAGGAGAACTACGATATCATGATATTAAGAATTAAAACCATATTTCCTCTAAAAAAAAAAAAAATCTCAAAGGAGAAAATGCCCGGGGCTATGGACCCAGCTTGTTGTCTTTCTGGGCAGCTGGTGCATCTCAGAGCTAAAGATGCACATAGCCATTTGGAGGTGAGGCATCAGGACAGCGGGGTTCTGTCTGTGTCTCACATTTCGTGAGTATTTACCGAGGGACACCTGGTATGGCATGGTGTGGCAGGAGGACAAAGTGGCAGAAAGGACTGATGAGCAGGGATGCTGTATACAGGACCAGTATTTTATTCACACGTGTGAGAAACAGTCACACGAGGTGTCATTCTGCGTCTTCCGTACTGGTAGCCCTCGAGCAAGCAGTGTCTCTGCCCTCCAGGCGAGAGTCCAACCACAGGCAGTGCCCCCCACCCTTTTTTAAAAAATTATAAATATTGTATCATTTTCCTCTTGACTCTCCTAAATTTAAATTGCCAGATGACCTACCGCCCAGAGGCCAATAACCGTTACAGTGTTCTGTGTCAGGTTCCCCCCGGGGGAAATAGAACCTGAGATGGCATTAGGAGGCAAGAAGTATATCAGACGTACTCTCAGGATCAATGCGAGAAGGAGAGGGAGGGAAGCAGGACTGGGCTGAGGCAGAGGTTGGGCTGTGCTTTGAGGCAGTCTCCCAAGTGACTCAGCAGATCTCACAGGGAGCTCTGGAGCTGGGGTGATCCTGGAGAATTGTGCCCAGCCAGTGCCTTCCCACCACCCACCTCCCTTCAGTGACAGTCAATGGGTGCGGGAGGCTCCCAGAGAGCAGTCAGCAACCCAGAGACCAGAGCGGTGGCTGGGAAGGGCGGTGGCACTCAGCTATGGGCCGCCAGCGGTCACAGCTGGAGCAGCTGTGGGAGCCCTGATGCGGGGACCTAGGAAGGGGCCCCAGGGCCCAGCACAAACTGTAATAGAAAGGAAATATAATAGGAAAGTAATTCATAATAAAAGCATGTGTATTTCCGGCAGGACTAAACTGAAAGGTATTATGAAGTGGTTTGATACTTACAACTATTTGTAACCAAGTAGTCGGGGCTTAAGAGAAGGTAATACTCAACTGAATGTTGTCAACACTTTATATTGCGCATTTTGAATTTTTTTTTTCAACGTTTATTTATTTTTGGGACAGAGAGAGACAGAGCATGAACAGGGGAGGGGCAGAGAGAGAGGGAGACACAGAATGGGAAACAGGCTCCAGGCTCTGAGCCATCAGCCCAGAGCCCGACGCGGGACTCGAACTCACGGACCGCGAGATCGTGACCTGGCTGAAGTCGGACGCTTAACCGACTGCGCCACCCAGGCGCCCCTATATTGCGCATTTTGAAATAAGGGCTAGGTAAGCGTATGTGTATCTATACTCAAATGTGACAGTTACATATGCAAACTGATACATTGTCATTGGATGTAAATGTCAGACGTTTACTGAAAAGATGATCAGTTCTTGGTAAAATTCCACACAGAGCAAGTATCTGCACACAGAGGCTGCATTCTTGGAAAATTCAATGTATATTAAATCTGTGAAAAAATATTTGTTATAGATGTTAAATGGAGTTAGATATGAGGTGCAGCTAATTTTATCACGTTTTCCACTTACATAAGCAGATATTTATTTGAAGTTTGGGATGGATATGGGAAAATTCCTCGCCATGGGGACCAGATCCCACACTTGGTCGAGTGTTTACCACCTCTAGCCACACACAGTAAATGCTAATGGTGCCTCCCAACCCATGTGACAATCAAAAATAGTCTCACAAATTTTCCTATTTCTCCAAGGAGTAATATCCCTTCCTCTGAGAACTCAGTTACTCCTCTGCTTCTAGCCCAAACAGAATGGTCTTCCCTTCTGTTTAGGTGTTTTAAAGATGTCTTAAAGCAAGAGATCTGGCAAGCTCTGTTAGGTCCCAATTTCAACAAAGCAGTCCAAATTAAAGAGAGTGCACAGCTATGTGCACACATGGTCAAGAGCGAAGTCACACGTGGGATCCCACAGCCTTGAGTGCTGGTCCCCTGGCTCTCCCATAAATCCTGGGAGGTCACCCTCCAGTGTTTGATCGTCAAAGCCACAATCTAGTTTATCTAGAACTGACTGATCAGCATCCGGGAAGGGTTGTGGGCATCCTGGGTTTGTTCCCTTTACTTAGTCAGACTTTCACTGCCCACTGCGTTTCCTCAGTGGCTTCTTGCTCTGGCAAAGCTGAATTTTAGGAGAAGACCGCAGATTCATGGCGGGGGGGGGGGGGGGGGGGGATGTAATCTATCATATCTGCTTACATACAAGCCAGGGAAATGGTTGTTTTCTCACAAGCTTGATTTGACCCTTAGTGGGGCAGACTCTGTGCTCCTTTCTTCCTACATCAAACAGTTGGCCCCAGCAAACAACAAGAGTAGCCCGCCCAAGGGAAATTGAGAAGAATGGTAGGATGAGGACCAAGGAAATGGAATTTGAGATAAGGAGAAAGATTTCCCAGCTGATTTGAAATAGAAGAGGCAGCCACATCAACCGGGAAATCGAAAAGGGAAGTCTTGGCTACGAATTATCTTGCAAGGGATGTTTTATGCTAATTCAGATGTTAGGATTTAATTGTAAAGCAGCAAAACTGCTGACGCTAGTGATGGTTCAGTCTGTATGAAGAATTACAAGAGTCTGGAAATGACTGCCCAAGACTTAGAGTAATTTGCATCCACAAGAGTCCACGCTAAGGAGATGGACGTGTTTTATCCGTGCACCTGAATAACATACAGACAAGTGTTAGTCGTTTGTTTATGAATATTTTCCATTACCACTCCTCTCTCAACATGTGGCAAACATTTATTATTTCCTTCTGTCCCCTCTTCGGTGGGCTGTTGGAAACAGCTGGCACATATCTTTTGATAATTTTGCTGATGACTTTTCTGATGCGCTGGGTTTCTTCTCGTGAGAGAAGAAATTATCGATCTTCCCGAGACATTAGTTCATTGCTGCCGAGAGGCCCAGGAGTGTTTTTTAAATGACTAATCAATCATGCTGCTGATTCTACCTCAAAATGTGAGTATCTTAGGAATTTCTGAACAAATGCATATTGACATAAGTGCTGTTCTACACTCAAAGGACTACAGTGTGATAATTTTCTAAATCGTGGTATTACACCTTCGTGGACTCGAATAGTTCACATTTCATTAGAAAAAGTAGTGCTGAAAATTGTGTGCATGCAGTTAATTGTACCAAATCCTTGTTAACTCTGATATGATGCAGCCTAATTTCAGTTTTATTTTGGTTTTATGCAACTTATCTTAGTGTTTTTTTTTTTTTAAGTAATACAAGCAGTTCTGAGTATTTGGACCTCATGTTCTTAGATTCTTGGGGACGTGGGCTGAAATGGACAGATGCATCATGGCAATCCCGTAGTCCTTGAGATGAGCGAAACTTTACCATTGGAACCCTCTCAAAGTAGATTAAATCAAAATAGGTCAAGAAGAGTTATAATCAACCTGGGTGATCTCATTGATGGTAAAATGAAGGAGACTCAGGGGCGCCTGGGTGGCGCAGTCGGTTAAGCGTCCGACTTCAGCCAGGTCACGATCTCGCGGTCTGTGAGTTCGAGCCCCGCATCAGGCTCTGGGCTGACGGCTCAGAGCCTGGAGCCTGTTTCTGATTCTGTGTCTCCCTCTCTCTCTGCCCCTCCCCCGTTCATGCTCTGTCTCTCTCTGTCCCAAAAATAAATGTTGAAAAAAAAAAATTAAAAAAAAAAAAAATGAAGGAGACTCAGAAACTAATTCCAAAGGCAATTACAAGTGAAGATTTCTGAAAAGATATTCTCCGTGAAATCAATACACAACCTTCCAAATTGTTATTTTTTAAAAATTACATGCTTGCTTTTTTTAAAAACAAGTTTCTCATTACCTAGTATTTTTATTTTACATTCAATTCTCAATTTTCTCTGTTTCTAAGGATAAGGATATCATGCATAATTGGTACCTGTAACTTAAATATTTTACTGAACTGGTGACTAAAACAAAAGAGTGAATTAAACTTTATCCCTTTTTCTGCCTGCACATTGTACATGAGTATAAAAATATATATTCACTTATACACATACGTGTATTTTTTAAAGGTGAGAAGGCAAGCTGTAAGAATATAAGAAAAGGCATAAGCCTAGTAAAATGTACATTGTATAGTCTGTCTCAGAGTAGTTGAGTTAATCTGAAATAAAAAGGAGCTGTGTTTAAATAGTGTCTCAAATGAAATCATATTATGTATTATGGTTCAGAATTAACAGCAAAAAAAAAAGAAAAAAAAGAAAAGATTATTATGCTTAAAATTTTAAGGCAAACACTGAGTGATTTTTTTCCTCAAAAGCATAAAACACAGATAATTGAAAATGGACAAAGAACATGAATAGACAGTCTATCAAAGAGAAAATAAAACTAATAAAAAACATGGGAGGGCGCCTGGGTGGCTCAGTCAGTTACGCATCTGATTCTCAATTTCAGCTCAGGTCATGATCTCACAGTCTGGGTTCGAGCCCCATGCGGGGCTCCGCGCTGACAGCACAGAGCCTGATTGGGATTCTCTCCCTCTCTCTCTGCCCCTCCCCTGCTTTCTCTTTCTCTCTCGCGCGCAATCAAAATAAATAAATAAACCTAATTTTTTTTTTTTTTTTGCCTAACAAATTAGTAAAAGTTAAGACAGAGAGAAAGAGAGAGAACTGACAAAATTATGATAGAACAAGTACTTTCATACATTGTCAATGGCAGCATAACTTGACACAATATTTCAAAACACAATCTAGACTATCCATTTCAGGATCCTTAAAAGGCTGAAGCCTTTGGGGCACTTGGGTGGCTGAGTCGGTTAAGTGTCCGACCCTGCACCCAGCTCACGTCTTGATCTCAGTGTTGTGACCTCAAAGCGCTGTACTGGGCTCTGTGCTGGGCGTGAAGCCTACTTAAAAAAACAAAGGGGGCGCCTGGGTGGCTCAGTCGGTTAAGCGGCCGACTTCGGCTCAGGTCATGATCTCGCGGTCCGTGAGTTTGAGCCCCGCGTCCGGCTCTGTGCTGACAGCTCAGAGCCTGGAGCCTGTTTCAGATGCTGTGTCTCCCCCTCTCTGACCCTCCCCTGTTCATGCTCTGTCTCTCCCTGTCTCAAAAATAAATAAACGTTAAAAAAAAAAAAAAAAGGAAAAAAGGCTGATACCTTGGACCCAGTTATGCCACATCCAAGTGTCCTTACTGTGGGAGGACTTAGTGAGAAAGATTCAGGTTACAACGAATGCTCCCCAAGCCCCGATTGTCCAGTGACAGACTGCTGGACAGTGAACAATGGCCTATCAACTTGATGGAATGCTGCACAGCCATTAAATGGAATGTTTACAAAAGATACGTCATAAAGAAGAAGATGTTTATGGTAGGATGTTAAGTAAAAATAAAACAGCTCTCATGGGGATGAAGGGTATATCGTAGGGAACACAGTAGCAGGACTGTGATCGTGGGTGACGACAGACAGTAGCTCTACCGGGGGAGAGCAGAGCACAATGTACAGAGACATCGAATCACTGGGTTGTGCACCTGACAGTAAGGTAACATTGTATGTCAACAGTACTTCAGTAAAGAAATAAAAAGAAAACAGTTCTCAGAGTCATACATGGAGTGTTGGTTACATTAAGAAGAAGCAGCGAAACTCAAAGATGACGGATAAGACAAATGGCTGAAAATAAATAAATCCAAATAGAAACTCTGGTTTTCTTTGGGTGATGATGTAGCCCACGTATCATGTGTTTCCTTTTTTCCTACTTTTCCAAGCGTCTTTTGAAAACAACAACAACAAGAACAAAACTGGGGCGTCTGGGTGGCTCAGTTGGTTAAGCGTCTGACTTCCGCTCGGGTCATGATGTGGTGGTTCGTGAGTTCGGGCCCCAGGTCAGGCTCTGTGCTGACAGCTCGGAGCCTGGAGCCTGGTTCGGATTCTGCGTCTCCCTCTGTCTCTGCCCCTCCCCTGCTCACACTCATTCGCTCTGTCTCTGTCTCTGTCTTAAAAATAAACATTAAAAAAAACCCCTACTTCAAAAATCATAAATTTAAAAACTTAATAACGTGTTACAATTATACGCTAAGAGAAGTAGTTAGGGTGTCAGATGGCAAATCTTACCAGGTGAGTTTTCAAAAAATTCTGGATGGTGACATGGTTTAAGCTGTGTCATGACTCTAAAACATGAGACATAAAAGTGCCAATTATCTAGCTATTATCTGCATACATGAACTTCCAAGGACGGGACTAGCTGAAACGGTTCTGGGAACCACCATTCTATGAACCTGTGCTGTGTGAGCTCACTCTGACTCTGTCCTGTTCGCACACCCCGCCCCCCTTCTCTGGCCTGCCCGTGCGTCCCCTTCTCATTACTGGGGAAGCCAGACTCCTGGATACTTCCGCAGAATGAATGCTAGAACAAGCCACTCCTAAGCCATTCTGCGTTTTAGTTTCTAGTGACTCACTATTGCCTGTCTACAGAAAGGCCCAGGGTCACCAGGTCTGATATTTCTTGTTCTTTTAGAATTATGCCTGCCGCCCCCAGTAACATCAGGAGTTATAACTAGAAAACTAAAAATGTCTTAGCTACAACAAGCAAACGGGGCTGGGGATCTTGATGGCTTGGACGGAGAGGGGCGCTTCGAAGAAAGGCATTAATAGCTCTGGAAACTCCTTTTGCATTGTTTGCTGGAGAAAAGACTGGCTTTGCTCTTTCCCCCTTTTCTGAGCTGATCATACTCCTCGTCTTTAAGGTCTCAAATTTAGCATCGCTTCTTCATAAGTGCCTTCCTTGGCGCCAAAACCCGGGAGAGACACCGTATGCTTCATAGCGCACCACCCTCCCTTTCCTAGAACTTACAAGGAGTACTTGTAAGTATTAGTAAATCCTTCTTTCCTGCTGGACTCTGAGTCCATGAGAGCAGAAACCTTATCTATTCTGTTTATCGTCATGTCCCCGATGCCAAGAACAGGAGCCTGGTATGCACTGGGTGCTGAATAAATATTAGTTTAATGAATGCATTTTCCGGTGTGGTCTACTAAGGTAGAGAAAGAATGGTTGGCACAGAACCAAACAGTGGTGGAGTTGGAGGCATAAATACTAAAAGCCTCACTATTTTTTTAAAGCAAGTATAAACATATACATAAATAATATCCTATCATGGCTCTAGTATTGAATTCAAGAAGATTGGCCTTGGCTTTTGTCTCTGAAAGCGATGAACACAGTTTGTCTGGTTCCTCCACTGTGAGAGGAGCAGGCATTTGGTACTCCTCCAAAATTTAGGCTATCTACTCCTTAGATACGTTTACCCACTTGAGCACGATTTTTATGTAAATAAAGTTTAGCACAACTGGAGAAATGCAGTGTGGCAAGGTGAGTTGTGAATCCAGAGACCCCCTAAGTCCCTCTTTCCTGGAGTTCAAGATAAATTGCTCCACTTAGCATATCTGTTGTTTGCAGCCTCTACTTCCATGCCTTTTTGTAAAAGCAAAATTCTTGGAATTTATCTTACAAGCGCAAATCACCTGTAATTCTTTGCACTTAGTAGCTGTTGAGCATGTAACTACAGAGCTTAACAATTACCATATACTGTAATCATGCAAAGATTTTAATCTTTCAAATTAGATCTCACCTCCACACTGGGAGAGGAAAGGAAATTTACAGGATCATTAGCTCATGGGCTAGCTGGCACCTCTAGCAATGTCAGGAAGTCATATGCATGAATGGTCTTAAGGTATTATTTATTTTTTATTAAGTGCCTTTCATTAAAACTGCCGTGCGTGCTCTGTATTGAAGAAACTGGAGAAAAATCCTTTTTGCAAGGGAAGGTAGCCCTTGCTCGATAACAAAACTTGAGCGGAGGATGGCATATTTTGTAGTGGCATATTCTGCTGCCCTTCGGGGTGAATACTTAGACGTTCGCGCGTAACAGGGGAACCGAGTCAGATGTTAGAACTGGAATGCCAAAAAAAAAAAAAAAAAAAAAGCTTGTGCTTAGTCTTTACGAGCTGGTTTCACACCAAATTTGGGAAAGAGAGTTTTGAGCTACAGAGCTACCTCTTCTTCCCCCAAACCCCAAACCAGAGCCTGCTCCATCCTGCTCTCTGGAGCAGATCGCGTACATGTGTTCCCACCTCCACATTCAGTGATGCCACATTCATAACTTGCAGTCAGCCATAGGGGTGCTCATTACACCATGACAATTGCCAATGTGCAAACCAGGGCTCCATCCACCAGACTGGCTGGTACACATTTACCAGTATATCGCTTTCCCAAGCCTACTTCTAGGAGAGAGGAGGGATGAACAAGGAAGAGAGGGAGGGAGAAAGATTTGGGAAGAAATACACACACACACACACACACACACATACACACAGACATTGTAAGGCAACCAGTAGAAAAGTCCCTGACCTAGAGCAGGTGCCCAGTAAATTCAAATATCTCCCTCCCTTTAGCAACAGACAAGAGGAGTGAGACCACAGAGCCAGTATGGCAGCACGTGGAAATGCGCGTGTGGAGGACATCATGCCAATCGGGTCTACTGGCTGTGATACATGTGGCATTTTTCAGAGGTTGATCTATGAGAGTGAGGAGGCTGGAGGGGACCATGGCCAGGAAAACGTGGGTGAGTTGAAAAGAGGCAGATCGCGCTCAGCATCAACCCCTGAGAGCAGGAGTGGGGAGCAGAGAGATCTTGGGGGAATTTATTAAGTACACGGGGAGTGTTGGGACTGAATTCAGGGCTTTGGGAGGGTTTGGAGCAGTTTCTTTTCCAGAGACATAAAAATGAAAGGTATTGAACTTGGTATTTTTTCAACTTTTCAGTCTCATGAAGTCAGAAGCCATCTTTATGCACGTATTCACTTATATGATAAAGGGAATCATTTTTGCCATTCAAAAAGTGCTAATGAGAACTTACATGACCTGTCCTAGAGCTCATACTGCAGAGTTTCAGGACAAGGATCGAACATAAGCCTTATTTCCAAAGGTTTTATAATCTCTTTAGGACAAAGCTAACCCACAGAATACGGTAAGATAAAAATTAACTGCTGGGCAGTTTTATGCTTGTTAAAAAGATTCCAGTAGGGTTGAGAGAAGGCAGGGTGCGCCGTGGGTAGATAATTCTTCAAGACAATGATAATAGAGCTTTTCTGAGCTTCTGTGCCTGCTGATATATTTCTCTATATCATTATGAGCTCCATTACAATCAGCAGTCAAATTATAGTACCGCTAATAGAGATCCATAATAATAAATTCTTTACGATGGTTATAGACTCACTCAGCCTTAGAGCTTCACTCCAAAGTAGGACGATTGCCAAGTGTTTTTAGATCCTTGCTTTATACTCACTGAGACAGTCAAATTCAATACCTCGTCCCCAGCTTTTTATCATGTCAGTAGCAGAACCGGGGAAAAACAAAACAAAACACATGTCCCCACCTCTGATCACTGGCTCTAACGAACCAGCATGAAGAGTGGTATCAGGTCTGAATATGGAAACCAGCCTAGAAAAGTCCCAAGATATCAGAGACGACGAGAACAACCAAGGAAGTGATATATGCACCTCTTGGATGGAGAACAGACACAGGATTTTCATCTGTAGACCTTCAGACAATAGGGAGGTATGTGGACCATAAAAGAAAAATTGGAACTGTCTAGAGAAATTGAGATTAAGGTGTGCACGTGGGCTTCGATCTCAGCAGGGAGCAATTCTAGGAATGTTTTAGAGATAGCACTAGGCAGACCAGTTGAGGAAGTGGTGTGGGAATTCAGTAAAAGTTGAGGGCTCAGCTTTTAGCCCCGACCACCTGGGAACAAATTACAGAAAAGACAAAAAAAAAAAAAAAAGGAAAGAAAAAAGACATATTTTGTTCTAAAGTAGAACGTATAGCACATACAGGCAGTAAAGACAGAAAACATCGGTGTGTGTTAAACGTGACCGAGAAGATGAGTTGGGGAGAAATGCAGATTTAAGGAAGGATCATCATCATCATCAGAGATACAATAGTGTTTGGGGAAAACGTGAGGTTAAATATCAAAGTACAAAAGGTGCAACTAAGCTTAGGAGAGCTCGGTATTGAATGGGCTACAAATTTTAGTCTGACTGCTCAGAGAATGTGGGGCAGAACAAATTTCTAAGACCCAGAAATGTCAGTTGTTGCCTGTCACACTGTGGTGCAGACAGGTCACGATAATACATGGTTCTTAGATTTATCAGACTGCTTCATCCAGAAGAAGAAAGAGACTCAGAGGCGCCTGTGTGGCTCAGTCAGTTAAGCAGCTGAATCTTGATTTCGGCTCAGGTCATGATCTCACCGGTTGTGAGTTTGAGCCTTGTGCTGGGCTTCATGCTGGCAGTGTGGAACCTGCTTGAGATTCTGTTTCTCTCCCTCGCTCTCTCTGTCTCTTTCTCTCTCTCTCTGCCCCTCCCTTGCTCTCCCTCTCTCTCAAAATAAATAAATAAACTTAAAATAAAAAGATAGACCCTCCAATCTTGAGTTCCTTCCTCCCTTCATAATTCCTTCCTTCCCTTTTCCATTCAATCATTTAACAAATACTTATGGAGCGTCCACTTTGGGTCATTCTCTGTGTTGGCTGTTCAGGGTATGAAGCTAAATAAGGCCCACACAGCCCTCGTCCTTGAGCAGCTCGCGGTGAAGCAGACAAAACAGATGGCTTGGAAAATATGTATTTACAAAATAACATAATGATGTGTTATAAGAAAAGAAAGTTCATAGGCAATCACACTGTCTTTTGAAAAGGAGCTTCCATTTCATTTTGGAAATTATATGTTGCTTACTCTGCATCAGAGAATTATCCAAATCCTTTACGGTGCTCTTTGGGACTCTGAGGCAAGGGAAGGCTATGTCAGAATCACTCGTCATCACGCAGAGACAGCACAGATGTGCAAAGGGAGATATGAAGCTCGCATCCGAAGGAGAGTTTTCGTTGGGGGAACCATTCATTTTTACAGCATTCATCATAGTTCAGTATTGAGCATCACTGCTGTAGGAATACTGACATTCTTCCTTATCTAGCAGAGCAGCTCCTGCCAGATGGCCTTTCTGTCTTGCACAATGACATATATCATTATCAGACACAAAGGCAAATACTCCGTTGAAAAGGCAGAGATTCGTTCGGTCAATCAATAGGTTATCTTGTTACATTGATATCAAACAAGAAATTTTATTAATTTAGGAATTGGAAAGACATCTTTATATTCAGAGCATTAAATTAAGTTGGAGGTGTCAGGGGGCATTGAGCGGACAACAAAGTACACTTTTAGAATCTTGTTCAAGAGGGGCAAAGACAGGACTTGCAAGAATTCTGGATTATGTTGGAAATCCATACCACGTGAAATACATGTAAGCGATAGGATCTGATCTATAGTATAAACTGACGATACATGAAGGAATGTGTTATCATGGGGTTTGTCTCTTCTGGTCCATGCCTCTAGCTAACTGGCTTTTATCTACACACTTTGTGGTATGAAGAATATGTCACCCATAAGGCCCAAACCAAAAATGATCTAAATATTCTAAGAACAGAGGTAGCAGGAATGCCTACAAAAGGATGTTAAGAACTGAAGCAAACTTGCGGATAATTCAATAGGAAAAATATCCAATTGGCACATCTGGGTATTATAAGGGAGATACAGAGTGGGGGGAGGGCGCCTGGGTGGCTCAGTTGGTTGAGCGTCCGACTCTTGATTTCGGCTCATGGTTCATGGGATCGAACCCCGCGTCACAGAGCCTGCTTGGGATTCTCTGCCACTCATTCTCTCTCTCTCAAAATAAATAAATAAACATTAAAAAAAAGAGAAATCCATAGGTGTCTTGGGGGGGGGGTCTGTCATTTTCTTCACATGTGCTTCACATTTGCTTATTCTCAGAGAACATTTTGTTTGCCACTTATGCCCAAATTGCTAGCGGGGGCGCATCTGGACAGGCTCCAGAACATTACCCGAAGCTCATGTTTATAGCACTGATACTGTTTTTACTCAGTTTACATTTTAGGGGTGGTGGCCAAGGGAGGTTGTACTGATGGAGATTATCGAGGGGGAGCTTTGAAGTGCTCTCAGGTTACCACGTGGCACTGCACCTCTCCTCTGGCCAACACTTGGGAGAAACTGAGTACTACAGCTCCGCAGAGAATCTTAACACCATTTGCATATTAAAAGTAGCTGAGGCCTGCTCCATCTCAACTCAGCATTTCTGAAACTTAACTTTACCACAGAAACCCACCTCCCCTTGACTTTGTCTGCCTTCCCAACTCAGGACGACATCCCAAAGAAATGGGGTTTCTAAAAAATCATCACTCCCAAACGATTTTTCAAAAACTACATACTCTCTGGTAGAGTTAACATCTAAAATTTTCATCCTGGATTTACAGAAGTACATTCTTGGGGCAGCCTGGATGGCTCAGTTGGTTAAGCATCCAACTCTTGGTTTTGGTTCATGTTGTGATCTCATGGTTTGTGGGATCGAGCTGGTTTTTGGGATCAAGCCTCGTGTCAGGCTCTATGCTGACATTGCGGAGCCTGCTTGGGATTCTCTCTCCCTCTCTGCCCCTCCCCCGATTTCTCTCTCACTCTCAAAATAAATAAATAAACTTAAAAAAAAAAAGTAAAGGGGCGCCTGGGTGGCTCAGTCGGTTAAGCGGCCGACTTCAGCTCAGGTCATGATCTCGCGGTCCGTGAGTTCGAGCCCTGCGTCAGGCTCTGTGCTGACAGCTCAGAGCCTGGAGCCTGTTTCAGATTCTGTGTCTCCCTCTCTCTGACCCTCCCCTGTTCATGCTCTGTCTCTCCTTGTCTCAAAAAAATAAATAAAAAAATGTTAAAAAAAAAAAGTAAAAAAAAAAAAGTAAAAAAAAAAAGTAAAAAAAAAAAAAAAAAGAAGTATACTCTTTGTAACCAGGAGGTAGAAAACATTAAATATGTTATAATTTGAAATAAGATGAGAACTGACTGTAATTAAAAGAAATATTTTATGACAGTTTTGAGAAAATAGATTTTAGGTGACTTCCTGAAATGCTGCTTGAATCAGAAAGAATTTGAAAAGAATCCCTGCTTGTGGGTTTCATCTTTAAAAAGTTGATAATTCTAGGAAACATTCCAAAAACATTTGAGTGATCAATGTCATTACTCTATACTGCATTGATTATTCTGAAGTCAGAACCTCCCACACAGGTCAAATTTCATTCTGTTTTTTTTAAATTTTATTTTTTATTTTTTAAAATTTACATCCAAATTAGTTAGCATATAGTGCAACAATGATTTCAGGAGTAGATTCCTTAGTGCCCCTTACCCATTTAGCCCATCCCCCCTCCCACAACCCCTCCAGTAACCCTCAGTTTGTTCTCCATGTTTATGAGTCTCTTCTGTTTTGTCCCCCTCCTGTTTTTACATTAATTTTCCCTTCCCTTATGTTCATCTGTTTTGCCTCTTAAAGTCCTCATATGAGTGAAGTCATATGATTTTTGTCCCTGACTAACTTCACTTAGCATCATACCCTCCGGTTCCATCCACGTAGTTGCAAATGGCAAGATTTCATTCTTTTTGGTTGCCGAATAATACTCCATTGTATATACATACCACATCTTCTTTATCCATTCACCCATCGATAGACATTTGGGCTCTTTCCATACTTTGGCTATTGTGGGTAGTGCTGCTATACACATGGGGGTGCATGTGTCCCTTCGAAACAGCACACCTGTATGCCTTGGATAAATGCCTACTAGTGCAATTGCTGGGTCGTAGGGTAGTTCTATTTTTAGTTTCTTGAGGAACCTCCATACTGTTTTCCAGAGTGGCTGCACCAGCTTGCATTCCCACACATTTCATTCTTAACAGAAGGAAATGAGATGACAAGACAGGAAGCCCCTATGTTTAAGGTGACTTGAATGATTAGCTCACCATAAAAGATCTGGCTTAAGAGAAGGGTATGTCTTTCTTTTTCAAGTGTGATTTGGGCTACCAGGCAGTTTCAGAAAAGGACGTATAGAACATATAGGACACCGAAAAAAAAAAAAAAGCATAGAGGACATAGAGGAGATGAAGATCTAGAAACTGATTCCCTTCAGATGGCTTATTTAGCATCTATACCCCCTGGAAAGTCTGTGGGTCCCTAGGGGTGTAAGTGTTGCTTTGTAGGCCTCTTGCCTTAGAGCACACTTTTGGGTGCTGTTACCACAGCGTTTGGCAGTAACACCTGAACTGGTCTCTTACAAGTCTCTTTTTGTCCCCTAACCAGTTACTTCCATCCCCACAAAACCTTTTCTCCATGGAATGAAACAAATGTCTTGACCAGGGCAGGAAGCTTCTCCACAATATGGTCTTTGCTGACCTCACACTTTCTTTTCCTGTTCCCAGCCCCAGGCCCTAAGAACCCTGAACTCCAACCCCAGGGATCTCCAGGCTCTTTCTGGAATGTGCATTGCCCTTTCCTGCCTCCGTGTCCTTGTTCTCTTTGTTAGGCACTGTTATTTTCCAGGCATCTGCTTCTCCCTACCTATTAAGAAAGAGCTTGACTCACACCTTCAGAAGGGCTGCTCATTCAGTCTCTCTCCCTTCTCCCATTCTCATGTTGTTCTTTGTACCTCCCGCGTATCTTCTGTGTCTCCCATTAGCAATATCTGGACAAGTGTTTGTCTTCTGAATTACAGTCAAGTCCCTGAGCAGCCATGACTGTATTCAACTGTATTCAACTGTATTCAACTGTATTCCTCCTAGCACCTAGCACAAGGCTGGTTAAATGTTGGTCAATTGGTCAATTTAAATGGTTTAAACCCATTTCGAATATGAGAAGGGTGTGGAATCTCCAAGAAGGAAAGTTTCTCTTCCTTGTGCCTGGGGAGCCCCCTGGCCTTAGGAGTTGCATATTTTGACATACCAGCTGTAGCCTGAGAGACCAAAAGAACAAGATGGCCGTGCCCCCAATCCACCTTAACTGTAATGGCGGCGGTATGCTGGTGATTGCAAGCTGGCTTAGATTTGTGGAACAGCTGTGAAATTTGCAAGGCTACCCACAAATTATACTTATTTGCAAAGGCAAATAAGTATCTCCTTTTCTTAAAAGAAAAAAAAAGTTTGCATACCCAAAGTGTTTTAGGTAAATGAAGACCTTAGTTTTCCCTAAAGGGCCTAACAAAGAATTTCAGTCCCTATTGTCAGAAATGTCTTTGTGGCAGGTCCCTAATCTTTCTTTTTCAAATTTCCTTCAAAGGATGGTTAAGGAGTCTTTAATTAACTATTAAAACGGGTGTTCTAACACGGAGGACAAGATTTAGAAAATCCCTTTAATTACTGGAACCAGATTTTCTCCTGATTTGTAAATACCAGTTTACTCCTCAACCAAATTAGGCTTTAATTAAACTGGGGGTAGGGGCTTGGGGGCCTGCGTACTGGGAAGTGCTTTAATTTGCATCAGCCCTCGTTTCAATGAAGTTGGTTTAGGGGTGGGGATGAGAGACTCTTACTGTTTATTGTTTAAACTGGAAAATCAGGCGAAATGGGATTTGCTTTCCATACAGGAACTCATGGAAATTAGACACACCCTTGCCACCTCCAATTTATTCAAATGCCATTGCTAGAGGATTACCATGGGGTCTCTCGGTGGTATGAGTTTATGAAGCAGCCCCGTGTTTCTTGCTTGCTTGCTTTTTTCCCCTCTGTATACATTAATTAGGCAAAACGAGGCTTATGGTTCTAGTGACAAGGAAAGGAAAACCAGAGCTTGCTCGACACCTCCCTCAATATAATGTTTAACATTCAATATGGTGCACAGTTTGTTGAGAAAATAAGGTACATGTTTTGTCATTCCCCTTATGGATTTCAGTCAACACATGGAGGTGTTTGAAATGATCTGCTAATCCAGTTTCCTTTCCTTGAACCATCTGGTTCAAATTCTGTCTACCTGCTTGGAGTGCACCAGTCTCGTCTGCATGTACATATAAGGAAGTCACAACTCATTAACAGTTTAGGGACAATCCCTGTGGAAATATACAACTTTACTATTGTGGTGGGTTTCCTCTTGGGAGAAAATTAGATAGGACTTTGATGTAAACCAAAGACACTTGAGGGTTTTGGGAAGACATGAGTGGTCCTGAAAAAAATGAAACCACTTTAAAAGCTTTTATTTTAAATGGGAATAAAGTTATTAGCTCACTCATACCACAGCTCAACTACCAGTGGTCATGTGAAGTGATGTGACGAATGTGGTCTTACTAGTTTCATGATGGGCCCCTTGATCGAATTTTCGGAAGGAACATCCAGCAATAATAAAATTAATGGATAATTGGCTAAGTCAATAGACCTACTCGGTCTTCTTGTGGCCCACTTTGAAGGTTGGGAAATCTTAACACCCTCTTTTCCAGAGCCCTTGAAGCTAGGAATGTCTATGTCACATGGATTTGGCCAATGAATTATAAGTCAAAACTTGTTGGGGGCTTCTGGGAAATATTGCTTTCCTGGTAAAAGGGAAAGATATATCAGACCTACCGCCTTCTCTTTCTTAGACCCCAAAAGAAAGACTGAATGCAGACGCGATGTCTACAGTAGAGGCGATCATTTTACGACCATAAGAGGAAGTCTATAAACATTGCAGACATTAAACAGATTTTGTCAAGACAAAACCAAAACCAGCAGCCGCTTCCCTCTAGATTTCTTTGTATTTAATCCACCTTGTTGATGACTTGAAGCTGAGTGCCATCAATATAAATCCTACATACTTGCATGTGCCTTGAGAAAGGTCTTCCTAAGCTGAGTGACTCAGCCAACCTTCCCTCCTCCACTGGGGCCTCCAATGGCTTGGGATGTCTAGGTGAGCCTGGAAGGTAGCATCCGGGCCTGAGCACAGAGCCAAGGATATAGTGTGGGTTGAAGGAAGAAGTCAAAGACCCAAGAAGAAAGACGAGAGATGATTCCCCAGTCTCCACTTTGCACATGAGGAAATGATGCAAGCAAATGTTGCCGTCTAATGATTTTGCACGATGTAAGTGAGATGAAAAGTCAGAACTCCATACAAGTATTTGCAGGTGCCCCCCTCTACCCCCCACCCTCATTCACTGATTTGCTGCATTTCTCTCTTCCCACGACCTTCCCCAGCACCTGGAATCTTCTCAGGAAGTCAGAGCCTTGACATATTTGCTTATTTATCTCCGTGTTTATTTGTCATGGCTAAACTTTGATACTAGTCTACATCCCCTTCTCAATTCCTCCCACCTTTCCGTTTTTTTTTTTTTAATTTTTTTTTTTTAACGTTTATTTATTTTTGAGACAGAGAGAGACAGAGTATGAATGGGGGAGGGTCAGAGAGAGAGGGAGACACAGAATCCGAAACAGGCTCCAGGCTCTGAGCTGTCAGCACAGAGCCCGACGCGGGGCTTGAACTCACGGACCGCACGGACCGCGAGATCATGACCTGAGCCGAAGTCGGACGCTTAACCGACTGAGCCACCCAGGTGCCCCGCACCTTTCCGTTTTTTAAAAGCACTTCCCCTCAGCTCCCCTGGTCTCATCTTACACAAAGTTAGTTCAGAGGTACGTGCAAGTTTATAGTGTCTGACATTTTAGCCAGAAATGAAAATCTGTGGTGATGAGGAAATAAAAAGAGAACCCTTAAGAGCACACGCAGATGTTGCATTTCCTGATGTGGAAGAGGATATAATATCTAAAAAAAAAAAAAAAAAAAAAAGCTGTCATAAACATTTTTACTTTTCCTGAGCTGGATTTTGCCTTTTTTTTTTTTTTAAGAGCGCTTCTCATTGACTCGATATATGGAATAAAATGGAAAATAAGGCTACAAAAATCTGACTGTGTTCATTTTTTATTTTCCCCTAGAGGTGCGCTGCTTAAGGACAAAGAGACTTTTCTAAGAGGAGTTTTTCCCTGTGTCCTGGAAAAATCCCAGAGACAGACCCCCAATTCAGCAGGTCAAAGGCCCACTTGAGCAGAGGCGCTGCTAGGGCAGGAAATGGTGGATTTCCTCTTCAATAGGAATCCCTCCCAGAGCCCGGCAGGTTTGGGGGAGGGGAGGCAGCTGTTTTGACCACTCAAATTCAGAATTTAAATTGGGAGAGACTGCCCAGAGCTGAGATCCTGTCCCCAGGTCTGTGGAGATGGGAAAATGTGCCTCCTGGTTTTACAAACCCAAGTCAGCCCTGACAGAAATGCCAGGAGGGACGCCCAGGTGATTCTGCAGAGCCAGGGGCTGAATGCCCCAGAGACGGTGTTTCCCAAAATGCGTTTAGGTGTTGGGTAAGACCCTAAGATCCTAATTAGAGCTCTGCGAGCGAAATGAAGTTTCCTTGGGGAAGCACCCCCTTACCTCAACAAGTTTCTCCACTCTCGCGATTTTCTAAGAGAGGATTTAGTGTCCAGGGTCCCCCAAATGGACTTGATGGCAAACTTAACTGCTTCTGTTTTTCTTTTTTGGTGGAGTGGCGAAATATTCCTCAACAGTAGCAAACGGTTACTACAATGCAGGGAAATGCTTGGGGGTGGGATGGGGGAGAATCTGCTGCGGGGATTCATCTTCCTCCCCCTTCTCACTCTTAACCGGCTACACAGTAATGACAGCTAACCGTATCTGGCCACTTGTACTTAACGTGTTCCTAATCCAGCTCTCCAGTGAAGAAGTAGCCAAAGGACGACAGCGTTTAATATCTGAAGACTCTTCTAAAAGAACCTGGAGACTGAGTACATTGTTCTGCCTCTATTATTAGCAAAGCAAAGTTTACCTTTTTGAAGAAGGAGAAAGCTTCAGAGAACATGGCACTGTTTACACAGGCACAGGAAATTATTGGCAAAGCTGCAGCTGTATTTTTCAGAGCCTCATGAATTACCCATTGCGTTCATGTAGCAAGATGATCCCTTCCCCCTTTTTGTTTGGTCTCGAAACAGACCCTTGGCTAATTCCTTTGTTGGGAGAGAATGAATTTGAAAATGATTGTTCATTTTTTAAAGAAGAAATTACTTTCTTCCTCTTCCTCTTCTTCTTCTTTTTTTTTTTTTTGGCCAGCTGGGATGATCCATGATTAAGATCTCCGTTCTTTTGAATAGCCCTAAAGCACTACCTACGCTGACAGCTTGCAAATCAAATTCTCAGCCCAGAACTTTCTTTTCTGGACTCCCAACCAATCTCTACAACCAGCCAGTGAATAGCCATTCTAGGATGTCCCAGAGACACCACAAATTCACTGCTATTCCGGTTCGCCTCTTCCTGTATTTCTCTCCTGACAAACAGCCCTACTGTCCGTCTACTAACACGGCACGAAACCTGGGATTGGTCCCCCCGCACCCCCCCCCCCCACTGACTTTCTGCATCCAAATGTCAATCAACTTCAAAACGGTTCTCAAAAATGTTGCCTCTTCTCCACCATCTGTCCCTTCGTTCAGCAAAGATGACCCTGGCATTCCTTACCATCCCTCAAGATGGGACTTTACCAACTTCTCCTGTGTCCTCTGCGACCCTGCGTCCTCCTCCCATGTTCCTGGACAGTTACCCAGACTCCCCCTGTGGTTTCCATTGCTCTGCCCTTTGCCTGCTGTTGTGTTTCTTCAAACGTGCCACCCCCTTTCCTTCTTTGCCCGATGAGCTCATACCCCAGATCTGAGGTCTGCGACCTCCATCAAATGCTTCTTTTTGTAGAGCCTTCCCGGAGCTCCCCAAGCAGAAACAGCCACTCTTACCTTTGTAGCAGTACTCACTCATTCTTTCATCAAAATCCCTGATTTTTCGGGGCGCCTGGGTGGCTCAGTCGGTTGAGCGTCCGACTTCGGCTCAGGTCACGATCTTGCGGTCCGTGAGTTCGAGCCCCGCATCGGGCTCTGTGCTGACAGCTCAGAGCCTGGAGCCTGTTTCCGATTCTGTGTCTCCCTCTCTCTCTGACCCTCCCCCGTTCATGCTCTGTCTCTCTCTGTCTCAAAAATAAATAAACGTTAAAAAAAAAAATTAAAAAAAAAAAAATCCCTGATTTTTCCCTGGGCCTGAATCTCATGAGAAGTAATACGTGCTTTCTGTTTGGGGGTGAACTGTCATGCGGCAAAAGCAAAGTGGTACCGCCTAGCACATAACAGGTGCTTCACAAAGGTTCAGCGAATAAGCCGGTTATGAATGCCTACCCGAGGGTATTTTATTTTCCTCTACAAGATGAAAGAAGATAATATTTTGTGACTGAGTTGCCTCCCTTAGAAGCTCACTAATGGAGAAGGAGGTCGCTGGGGAAATACCAGGGGCTCAGTCGTTCTCTTCTTTGCCATCCCGGAATGGTCAGCGTGCAGATGGCAGCGGCCTGTCAGGTCGGCCAGGGCCCTTCCACACGGGCGTATTTGATGCCCTGAACTCCAGTCTCAGAACCGTGACCAGATATCACCGGGCTGGCATCTCACCTCCATAACCAGCTGAGCATCTGAGACGTTTTTTATAATGATCGAGTAAGTGTCAAATCATCTAGTACAAAGCCTGATACAGAGTATGTCCTCGCTGTGAGTTTTGTTGTCTTGCCATTTTTTTAAAGGCAAAAAATATGAAACTAATTTTTTTTTTCTTGAAAATCTGCGCATAGGCTATGGGAAGACGATGGTTGCCAGTGTGCAGGATGTTTTGTGTGTGTTCTTTCCTCTTCCTCAGGCAAACCCCTCTCTCTCCACACTGTTTCTCTTTCTCTTGCATCCCCAGTGCAAGACGTTGCTCCTGCCATGTCCCCTCTGCAGAAGTTCAAGGTTCTCTTGTTGTACAGAACCCTCCTTAATTCTGCTCTGCACGCACTCGGGCTATTTTCACTAAGTGACCTAAGAGCAGGTCTTCTCTTGGGGCCACTGCATATCGTTCCTGTTCTGGCCACTGCAGTCTGGCTGCTGTCCTAGCTATTCATACGACTCCTGCTAAAGTCAACTCTGGCCTCCTGTTGGCTAAATTCAATGGGAAGTTCGGCCCTTATCCATGTTACTGCATCTGTTGCCATCAAAACTCTTTCAATTCCCTCTCTGAAGCCCTACCTCCTCTTGGCCGCCGTGACATCACTCTGTCCTTGTTCTCTTCCTACCCTTTGGACAGTATCTTCTCACATTTCCTCCCTTTTTCACCCTCTCTAAATATTGATACAAAATCTCACCCGTTCTTTGAAACCAGCTCAATTTCTACTTATTCCAAAAAAACCAAATCCCATTTCTATACTTTGTGATCGTAACTTAATTGTTCTAATATTACGATTATTCTATGTTAATATTATGATAATATTATTTCCAGATGGAATCAGTAGCTTTATCTCATTGTATTTATGAATGGCTATTTGTCTCGGGACTGAGGGATTCCCAAGGTGGTTGGGGAGTTGAGGTGGGCAGCTGGTTTACTCATCATTCCTTTCCAGCTATGGTCACGTTTTCTGTACCGGATATTGCTCTCACTCATGATAACTCATTCTGTATTATTCAGTATAATAATTGAATGTGGGCATTTCAGTTCGATTCAGCAAAACCACGCCGAGCTGTCCACGGAGCGTGAGGCATCGTACCAGGCCTCGAGATGCACAAATGAATGAGGCTCAATCCTTACCCTCAAGGATTTCTTGGTTGGGCTGGAGCTAGTTTGGGTATGAACTACCTCAACTCCAAACTGACTTGGAAATGCAGCCTTGATGACTGCAATATGGCTGGTCTGGTGACCCTTGAAGGTTGGTTGAAGGGGTAATTCACTATGTGGCCCCCTGTGACAAAACTTGGAGCTACGGCGGCTTGAATCTTTGAGGTGATTGTCTTCTGCTCATGCCAGTGAGATTGTTCAGGTGTGCTTTGTGTCCTAACATCTCCTGCTTCTTCATGGGCACAAGGCTGATTTTATTGGCCGGGCTTCCACAGCTACCGGGTTTACCATGCTAGGAAGTTTGGAGAACGTGTCTTCAGATGTCTCTTTCCCAAGCAGCAGAAGAGAGTTAGGACTGGGTGAGATCTACAGTCCCTTTTGACCTTGAAACTCTGTGGTGGTATAAAAACAGCCCAGAGCCAGAGGTCTGAGTCTCAGCCTCACTATTCATGCTGGCCTGTTTGGCTTGTTAGCGTTAATCAGGAAGCAGGTTGCTAAGACAATATTTGAGAGGTAGATTCTACTGGATTAATGTGGAGGTGGGTAGAAGAAAGTATATTTTGAGGAGAACGGTGGTTACAGGGACACAAAAATAAATCTGGCTTAAGCCCCACTTTTTCCTGGAAGAGTTTTTATACTCTACGAACCTTCAGCTTAAGTAGCACACAGGCCTTTACAAAATACTCTGCACTTAGACTCTGAAGAACCTCTGACATAATGGTTTCTCTCTCTCTCCTCCCTCCCCCTCTCTCTCCTTCCCTTCCTCTTCCCCCATCACCTGTTACATAAAATGATATGTATTTGGTTTGTAACGCCCAATGTATTTGAGGTTAGGGACCATGTCTTACGCATTTTTGGGAAATGCCCCTTCTCTCCTAGTACCTAGCCTATGTCAGACACACAGTTTGGGCTTCAAAAGAACTTGACTGGTTGTGTGAAAGTTTCCAAGGATTTTAACTTAAGCCTTCTGTGCTGGGAGGGCAAGGAATGCTCAAGGCCCTCTCTCGTCAGTACAGGTCCCTGAGAAAATTCTTACAGATAACTGGGGTGCTAGAGTTAGGTGATCACAGTGTAGCTTTTCCCAAAACTTGTGGGCCACCAAATCCATTGCCACAGTGAACTGAGGTCTTTCGTGGTTGGTTTCCATGAAGAATAAACCAAGGACAGAAGATGATGACAGACTTTCTTTGGAGTACTAGTGGAGGCTAGCTTCCCATTCTCCCAGGGCAGCAAATACTTCATGTCCCCAACACTGATTGCTACCTCTTGGTTCAGGTCCTGTGAACTCTTGGGTCCAAGGATGGCCACAGGAGTAATGGAAGCCTAGCTTTCCAAAATGTCGTGCAAATGAGTGATGTGTAATCCCATTGCTTTAGGTTCTTGAAATTACTGAGAAACAGTACTTTATCCACATTTCTGCTACACAAGCTTTCTTGGGGATGATTTGTATGGGAACATGCACAGATCTTACAAGAGAGGGTGGGGGTAAGCAGGCCATTTGGCCTAGGGCCTGAGGCTCAAAAGGGGAGGTCACACTTTGATTTAAAACAAAAAGACTTAATTTTTTTTAAAGAGCAGTTTTAGGTTCACAGCAAAAGTGAGAGGAAGGTACAGAGATTCTCCTGCTCCTGCACATATGCATAACCTCTCCCATTATCAACACCCCTCACCAGAGTGGTGCATTTATTAGAGATGATGAACCTACAGTGACACATCATTATCACCCAAAGCCCATAGTACATTACGGTTCATCCTTAGAGTTGTACATTCTATGGGTTTGGACAAATGTATGTGTCCCCCACTCTGGTACCATACAGAATATTTTCACTGCCCTAAATGTCCTTTGTGCTCTGCCTATTCACCCCCCTTTCCATTAACTCCTGGCAACCGTTCATCTCTTTACTGTCTCCAAGGCTTTGTTTTGTTTTGTTTTTCCTTTTCCAGAATGATTCCGGTTGGGGTCATATTGTTTGCAGCATTTTCAGATTGCCCTCTTTCACCTGGTAATAGACATTTAAGTTTCCTTTACGTATCTTTCCATGGCCAGGTAGCTCATTTCTTTTTATCACTGAATAATATTCCATTGTCCGTTTATACTGCTCTTTATTTATCTCTTCACCCCCCAAAGGAGAGCTTAGTTGCTTCCAAGTTTTGACAATTATGAACCAAACCGCCACAAATGTCTATGCCAGTTTTCCGCGCAGCCATAAGCTTTTGATTCCTTTGTATAGAAACCGAAGATCGTGATTGCTGCATCATAGGATAAGAGAATTTTTAGTTTTGTAAGAAACTGCCAAATGGTCTGCCAGGGTGGCTGTACCATTTTGCATTCCCACCAGTGATGAACGAGAGTTCCTGTGGCTCCACACCCTCACCAGCGTTTGGTGTTGTCAGTGTTCTGCATTTTGGTCATTCTAATACATGTGTAGTGGCAGCTCACTGTCATTTTTATTTGCATTTCTCTGATGACATGTGATGGAGACCATCTTTTTATGTGCTTACTCGCCATCTGTTCTTTGGTGAGGTGTCTGTTAAGGTCTTTGGCCCATTTTTAAATCAGGTTGTTTGTTTTCTTATTGTTGAATCCTAAGTGTTCCTTGTATATGTTGTGTAGCAGATTTTTTTTTTAACGTTTATTTATTTTTGAGACAGAGAGAGAGAGACAGAGCGTGAACAGGAGAGGGGCAGAGAGAGAAGGAGACACAGAATATGAAACAGCCTCCAGGCTCTGAGCTGTCAGCACAGAGCCCGACGCGGGGCTCGAACTCACAGACCGTGAGATCATGACCTGAGCCGAAGTCGGACGCTTAGCCGACCGAGCCACCCAGGCGCCCCTAGCAGATCTTTATCAGATGGACCTTTTGGAAGCAATTTCTCCCAGTCTGTGGCTTGTCTTTTCGTTCTCTTGATCGTGTCTTTCTCAGAGCAGAAATTGTTAATTTTAATGAAGTTCAGATTAGCAGCTCTCTCATAGATCATGCTTTTGGTGACATACCTAAAACGTCACCAACAAACTCAAGGTTGTCTCTATTTTCTCCTATGTTATTTTCTAGGAGTTTTATAGTTTTGCATTTAACGTCTATGTCTATGATCCATTTTGAGTTGATTTTTGTGAAGGATATAAGGTCTGTATCTGATTCATATTTTTTGTATGTAGATGTCTAGTTGTTCCTATTTTTTCTCCATTTTATTGTTTTTACTTTTGATCTTTTTAGTGGCATACTTGTTCTTGCACGGAGTTGAGGTCGCAACACTATGCAAGATGAATAGTGATGATGAATCTACTTCATCAGTTTGTCTCCCACCCCCACATTAGGTAAACAGGGTAGGAAGCCTGCCTTAAGGTTAAGCGTCTTTCAAACTGGAAGCCCTGGGGTTTCGAGAACTTGGGCACTGTCTGGTTCCAGCAGTGAATCTGGAACAAAGATCTAGGAAAGCTTTTCTCCTTGAAGTAAGCCTGGAAAAGCAAAAGCTGGGAGAAGCCTTGCCTGAAAGGCAAGCAACTCATACAATATTAGGCGCAGAAACACTAGATAGTAACATCCCAATCCTGTGGCTGGAAGGCTCTTAAACAGAGTTCTCTAGATTTCACAGCACCCTATCTTTGCACAACGAGAGATCTGCTTTTAACTTCCACTTTGAGCCAGAAATCCTTTCTTGCTGAAGAGGGATTGAGCTGCCACCCCCTTCCCTTTGCTGCATAACACATTAAGACAGAAAGTGCTTAGTTGGGGAGCAGGAACTATAACATTATACAGCCACTCCTGGGGTTAACAAGCAACCAAAACTAAGAAGTGCATGTGAGTGGAAACTAGAGCCCCTAAGCAGGTGGTGTGCACCAGGCGTCACTGTCACGGTCAACTTGGGAAATACAGAAGGGGCTCCACATTGGACCATTCCTATTTAGCACTGCTTAACACTAGGGAAACCACCCTGGTTAACATGAGGAAGGAGTTTGCTACTGGTTTTGCACTAAAGAGAAATTAAAACTGAAATCCTAAAACCGAGCCATTGCATATCCTTTTTGTTTATATCAAATACGCCCAAATCTACATACCCAAACTATACATAATTCTCGTAGAGAGTGGGTTCTTTTGTTCCCAGCAAAATATTTGGTTGTCCTCCTAAAGTCATGAGTTAATAAAGAACTCGGAGGTAATGTTACCTTGTGTCTGATTTGGTCGATCTTCCAGGATGAGGAAAACCAACATCAGAATTCACATTGGGCTAATGTGGCTAATTAGCCATAATGTGGCTAATGTGGGCTAATGCAGAGTTAGCCCAGAGTTTTAAGATCATGGCTATTGTGTTGAATGTTTCGGTGAGCTCAACTCTTCTTTTTCTCTATTACTACCTCTTTGAGTTTTACTCCCTCTGGTTAGAGAGATAGGAGGGAGGAATTTTTTTTTTCTGGTATAATTATTGAGTAGCATATTTTTCTAATAATAACAAGATTAAGAAATGGTTATTGAACATTTATTATAACTTTGGTACTGTTTTAATTGCTTTACATTTATTAAATCAGTGACTCCTCACCACCACATGAAAAAATATCGTGACTATCCCCGATTTACAGATGGAGAAACTGAGGTGCCAAGAAATTAAGACCTTGCCTGAGGTAACAGCTAGTAAGGAGCAAAGCTAGGATTCAAACACAGGCAATCAGTTGCCTCACTCATGCTGTGTTTCTCTTCAAAGTATTCAGCCTTCCAATAAGACCCTCTAGAATGTTGTAACGACAATTTTGGTCTTGGTCAGTTCTGTCACTGCTAGGTGAGTGGGCTCTCTTTTGTATCCTGATGAGCAAATGAGGAGAGTGGAGAGAAACCAGGGTCTTCTTCCCAATGTGTGCATGCCTCTATTTAAATCCTAGGGCATCTGTGTTGGGCACCTAGTGTTGGATGAGTAAGGACAGAGAATCAACGTCTAGTGATCTGATTTATTTTCCCTTGTCCTATAAGGAATATTCCCAGGGCAAGATGATGTGTATGGTATGAAGGCAAAACGGAAATCAGAAAATGTGAATGTGGTCAAAGTCTGACAAGCAAAATTTGGTAGAATTGGAATTTCATTTTCTATTAAAAATAGATTACCTGAGATGAAACATTATTTGCTATGATTTATGGAAAGACTCCTCCCGTACCCATGCTGACCCTTTTCCACACAAACAAATGAGCACAACAGACATGAAGACACATGGACACCGAAACAAGGAGCTAGCCCAAATCCCCCATTAATCTATCTAATAAGCTTTGAGGCTTAAGCAAATGCCCACCTTGTGGCGAAGCCAGCCTTGCCACAACCTAAATAAGCCTGCTCTTGTGACGTTGATATGGCTCTCCAGGTGGCGAGTGGCAGCAGAATGCACCAAGCCCTACGGCCCAAAGGGTGGGCTTTCCAACTGGACTCTTGTCAAAGCACAGTAGAGCTGAGGACTGAATTGGTGGGGGACTCAGGCTGACACTGACTTGATGTTTTTCTGGAATCCGAGGGAAGTTCTGAGACTTTTGATCCTGGCCAGGGATATTTCCACAGAGCCGGAAACCAACTCCCCCCCTTCCCCCCACCTCCTGTCCCCCCACCGCCCCCAACTCTTCCTCACTTCCCTTCACTCCCAGTACAATACCATAGCAAGATTAGAAGCAGATTGTGTGACAGCAAAATGACGAAACCATTTCTCACAAAGGACACTTTAAAAAAAAAAAAAAAAATGAAGACTGCATTGCTTGAAATAATTGTTACATTAAAGTGTATTTTGAATTTAGTATTGACTGTTGCTCGGAAAAACTGCAGTTATGAGTATGCACTTGGGATAGAAGGTGAAACACATTTAAGGATGATGAGCTCTTCCTTTTGTAGACTCTATGACCTAACGAGCGTGTTCCCATGCATCGTCTCGTGTAATCCTCACAAGTGACCTGCGAGGTAGGTAGGACTCATCACTATTCCACAGGCTATCGTTCACTATGATCACCATTTCACAGACAGAAATCTCAGAGGCTGTGACCTTACTAGGGTCCAAAACCTGTAAATGGAGCCTCAAATTCAGATCTGTTGCTGTAGTAGCCTGATCTTCCCTACATACAGCCTTGATGAAGTGCACTGTCATACAGGTGGTGTTTTTCTAGCTGCTTCCTAAAATTCTTTACACCCCAGAGAAGTCAAAGACCTGTCCTATTGTAGTTTACAGTGTCAGAGGCTTCTTTTGTCATAGAATTTTCGGTAGGGGGGGGGTGGCTGAGCAGGAGAGCTTTATTTGCCACATTGAATGCTAACCACCGTCCCCTGCCCCCCCCCGTCCCCCACCACCCACTCCCCAGTAATCTTTGGCTAGCAAAAATTGGAGTAGAAGTAGTTCTCGACTCATAGTAACATCCCACTCTTAAACCAGGAACTTGAATAATGGAAGTGAATTAGGTGATTCAATTATACTATTCAGTTAAACGTCAGTAATTATAGTCATCTTTGTCCTCCGTAATCTTCTTAACCTTGTGGTATTTCCTAACTCTGACATTCTTGGTGTGATTCTATCTATCAGCTGGGATGATGACTAATTCCTCTGAGCTATTTTCTGTCTGCTTGTTCTTATTTGTAATGGGGAACTATCTCTTTGTAAATCTGTACCAAAAAGACCAATTATTATTATCACTTTTATAAATGTAGCTTAACGCAGTACCTGGGACATAGCGCCCAATACACGGTGGTTATGATAGTGAAAAAAATCAAGGTTTGCTCAGGAACCTGCTGAGCGGGTGATTTTTGAAGCCCGACAGTCACAGAACTTGGGAAATCTGGTAAGTTTTTCCGAAGTGGCTACATGAGACATCCCAGGAAAAGCAGTCAAACCAATGCTTTGCCAGACCATCTTTTTGTTGGTCCCTTTCATGTTTTCAGCTCCTCGGTGAAAAAGACAGATGAGGACTTCCCCAAATTCACAGGCACTTGATACATAACCACACGTTGCAATAACAATGTGAACATTCGTGCTTGATTGGAAGAGCTTTGACAGTCTTCCACTCATCATCCCATGTTTATAAAACACGTCCTGGGGCACCTGGGTGGCTCAGTCGGTTAAGCGGCCAACTTTGGCTCAGGTCATGATCTCGCGGTCCGTGAGTTCGAGCCCCACGTCGGGCTCTGTGCTGACCGCTCAGAGCCTGGAACCTGTTTCGGATTCTGTGTCTCCCTCTCTTTCTGACCCTCCCCCATTCATGCTCTGTCTCTCTCTGTCTCAAAAATAAGTAAACGTTAAAAAATATATTTAAAAAAAAAAGAAAGAAAGAAAGAAAAAAAAAACAAAACACGTCCTGAAGGACCATTCCAGGATGGCTCTGCTCACTTTAGCTCCTCTCAACTTCAGTTCAGAGAACATTTTCCAGAGACCTGCTCCACCCTCTTGGTCCTGAGCCATCAGGACCAAACTTGACAGAAAGTCAAACATCTGATTCCTATGCCCAGGTGAAGGAGTGGAGTCAGTCTTGAGTGCCTAATAAGCTGTAAGCTTCCAACTCCCACTGTGTGTGTCCAGTTTCTGAGTGAGACTCCATTTCCTGCATCCTGTCACTACCTGGAGATTCCTGTAGCTGTACCTGTTTCATCAGAGTAGACAATGATCGGCACAGTTGCATTTTAAGTGCAGGTCAGTGGGATCACTCCCCCGAGGGTACAAAAAATAAGGGGTGCCTTTTCCAAGTTCTAAACAATTGATTTTTTAGTAATTTATGTCAGATGAGCATATGTTTATTATTGTCCTTTAATACACATGGTTTGATACAGTTGTGTAATACACATTTTAATATTATTGTCTTGAAAAAAAATTTTTTTTAATGTTTATTTATCTTTGAGAGAGAGGCTTAGGGGCAGAGAGAGAGGGAGACACAGAATCCGAAGCAGGCTCCAGGCTCCGAGCTCTCAGCACAGAGCCCCACGTGGGGCTTGAACCCACGAGCCATGAGATCATGACCTGAGCTGAAGTCAGATGCTCAACCGACTGAGCCACCCAGGCGCCCCTAATATTATTGTCTTTTAATTACACATTTCACAAAAACATGGACTTTAGTTCTGAGGACACCCCTCATTATACAGTTGGACCTCAACCCAGGTGGAAACAGATGTTTGTTTCCTAAATTCACAGCAATTCAAAATCCTTTGAGCTGGGTGTAGGGCATAAGTTAGAGGGTCCAACCCCTGTGATAACAGCCATTGCTGCATTTATTTATTTATTTTTTCAGATGTCGCTGCATTTAAACAGTAGATTCAAAATAAAAAATGATGGCATAATGATTGCAAACGTGAAGGAACAAGATCACGTGGAGCTTCTGTGTTTATAATTAAAAAAAAATTTTTTTTAACGTTTATTTATTTTTGAGACAGAGAGAGACAGAGCATGAACGGGGGAGGGGCAGAGAGAGAGGGAGACACAGAATCGGAAACAGGCTCCAGGCTCCAAGCAGTCAGCACAGAGCGCGATGCGGGGCTCGAACCCACAGACCGCAAGATCGTGACCTGAGCCGAAGTCGGACGCTTAACTGACTGAGCCACCCAGACGCCCCAGTGTTTATAATTTTAAACAGCGAAGCCGAGTGCGAACTGTGAGATTCATTACTGTAATAGACTGTAATAGACCAATATGTACTTATGAGTTACTCTGTTTCCAGAAAATATGCTAATGTAAATTAGAAAGTATTAATATTCATGTTTCCCTTTTATATACTTTAGCGTATTTTATTATGATGACTTTTTACAGGCACAATTATACACAGGAAGTTCAATAAAAGAACACTTTCACTACCTTTATTCCTTTTCTGGCCATTGTTATTTTTAGGTTTATTTCGTGATTACTACTAAAAAGAGCTTTTTAGGGGTGCCTGGGTCGGTTAAGCGCTCAACTCTTGATTTTGGCTCGGGTCATCATCTCGAGTTTCATGAGTTTGAGCCCCACATCGAACTCTGCCATGACAACATGGAACTTGCTTTGGATTCAGGGTCTCCTTCTCTTTCTGCCCCTCCCCTGCTCGGGCTCTCCCTCAAAAATAAATAAACATTAAAAAAATAAAAATTAATAAAAATAATTGTTTGGTGTTGAGGGGAGCAAGGGTGTCAAAAATGATCTCCTCGCTGTGTCAGAGACTCTACCTACAGCACGGTGTCTGAGTTCACTGTGCTTCTTGGACACTATGATTTGAATTATAGGCCATCCTTTCCACCCAGAGGACCCCTCCTGTCATCTATCTTACTTGGTCTTTCTATTCCTAGTTTGTGTCTCTGCTGAGATACCAGCACGCCTTGCATCAGACCCACCAGGGTTTTGACACCTGAAACGTCAGACGACCACATGTCCCTTGTAGCAAACGTCCAGGTGAAAAGAAAATTCCAGTTAATCATCCAGATCTTTTGTTTCCTTGAAGGCAGGCGTCTGGTTGATTGAACACTTTTATCAGTGTGATGACATGGTCACCCTCAGTACGGGACACTTTCATCTTTCAAATCTATCCGGGGCAGCAGTCAGGCAGGTGTCATGGTCATTGGTGGATATGGCTAGGCATTGTTGGCAAAAATGAGCCTCTGCGCTGAATGGGCCTCTCGTCTGCCATGGCCACAGCATCCTATTTCCATTTTGTTCTGCCACCCTGTGTGGTTTCAAGGGTGACTTGATTATAACCGGCGCCCCATGTGGCCCAGTCTTGGGGTGGTTTAAAGAAATAGTTGTTTCACAGAAAGATAAACCTAACAACGCGTTCCTTTTGAACGGATGCCTGGAGAAACTACAAAAGGACAGAAGAAAACACATGCTCTATGTAGGCCAAATGCTCTTCAAAGTCTAATGCTCTCATTTCAGTCACCTGGGTGCTTTGCAGACAGGGGCGGTGCCTTCCTCTCTCTCTCTCTCTGTCTCTCCTCACTCTTACTCCTAACCAAAAAGAAACAAAACAAAACAAAACAAAACAAAGCCCTTATCACCAGGAAGCAAAAACTCTTGCCCACCCAGCTGGCCCAGCCCTTTTCTTCTCCGTTTGTTTCCTGGCTTTTCCATGACCTCTCTCCCGTCCTCTATCCACGTCCCTCTTTCTGCATCACAAATGCACAGAGCTGGATGAGCAAAGACCACTTCCTCTTAAGCCTAGAGGGAAGGAGGAAATGCTGTGCACATACACATAAATGGCTTTGTCTCATAAGGCTTCCTAGGTGCGCGGCTATCAGAACGACACCTAAGGGCCTATTATATTTGATATAGTGCTATGCAAACAATATAGTTACCTTCTGCCCCGTGGCACTTGTCTCATACCCGAGGGGAGCGCTCCAGTTTGGGTATCTTGCACTACCGATCAGAAACCATCAAAAGAGCCGGGGAAGTATAAGGTTTGAGACGGATGGTAGACTGAGATGCCTTAACAAGTCATTTGATTCAAGCCTAGCTCATCCTCAAGTCATTCCCACTTAATGATTGCTCAGAGGCCTGTGCATGGTTGTTTGTTGGTCTCAATCTAGTCATTGGTGGCCAGCTCTCCATGACCAACGGCCCCATTTTTTGACCGGGAAGTGCCGTCTGTTGAGCTGTGTCAGATCTCCTTTTGTATTCCTCTTCTGAATATGAGCTCAGGTATTACAGGGTGTTGGGGTCGGGGCAGGGGAGAAGTTCGGGAGAGGAAAGGACATTTCGAAAGGTGAGATTACTGTTGGCTATCGCTTGTTTTTTGCCCCAGGGGACCAGAAAAACAAGCTCAACCAGTGTCAAACTCCAACAAGTGTGTGAAGCTGCATGTTAATGGCTCAGGCTGAGTGTAATAAATTGCCACGACTGCAGCCTTGCCAGGTTGTTGTCCATTCTGAGGGAAAGTGGCATTTTCATAGGCTCCTGGTTATTCTGAGCTGGAGAACTTTTCAAACATGCTAAGGAAATATACAACCGCACTTTCCGCAAGGCTAACCTTTCCAGAAGGGTGTCCAGTGTCATGTCTGGAGACGTTTAATCTTAGCTGCTGTGATGGCTTTTTGATCAGTGAACTTTTTCTGCTTCCTTTTCTCCAATTTCATGACCCAGTTTACTCGTTCACTTCCTATTGTACATCCACGCTGTCAAATGCAGTTTCAGATGACGGGCATTTTGTCTTGATCAAAGCTAAGGAGAATTTTATGTTTGCTGTTTTCCTGGTTGCAAGTCAATGGGGTAATTTCTTAGGAGATAATAGAGAAGTGGCCAGAAATACAAGTCTTTCCTTACTTGGAGATCAGGAACCGAACTCTGTGGACCTCAGGAGGTCCCAATGTGGAAATTATTAAAGGAATATGAATTTGAACCTAAAACCCAAGACAAACCAACACAACCTATTCCAGAGTTAGCATAGCCTTTCTGAAAGCAGAGCATCACCTCCTAACTTACTTCAGTACAAATCAAATAAAACGTAGAGTACATTTTCCCATCATTTCCCTACTTTAATTTTTTCCACAGTCAGCGACCAGCAAGTGCCTTTCTGATCCCTGAGTTGGAGGGACCCCGGGGGCTGCAGTCACGCTGCCCTCCTTCCCTCAAGAAAATCTCCCAGGTCAATAACCTTTTATTTCTGACCTTTTAACCAGCGCTAGTGGGCCATGAAAACCTAAATGCCATTTCTTTCAGGTTCCTGGGAAGCTTCAAGTCTCTTGAATCCAATTCTCTAGGGGAGTTTACCCCGTCTGCTCAGGTCATTGATCCTGGAATAACAGCCTCAAGTCATTTGTGCCAATCCTTCCTTGAGGGGAGGGCAGCGCCTGCTCGACAGGGGGAGGATGATGTCATTAGACAGCTGTAGTCCTCCCCAAAGCCAGGAAGCTGTCATTTCTAAGGTCAGGGAGACTCGGATAAGCATTAGGAACAGGGATGTGGACTGTTCTCATGGCGGAGAAGTTTGAAAGACTAATCGATATGGGGCGTTGCTGCTTACTCTGACGCTTGCTGAAGACCCTGTGGGCAAAATGGGTCTTGAAATAAAGCAGGCGGTACCCATGTTCACATGTGCTTCTGATGCCCACGTGTTCGGACCTTGAAAGTATTTGGATGGAAACCTCAGGGGCTACGACGGTTGTTTGAGATTGTAGGACATATTTGCAACATCTGGAAGCTTCGGCACAGGTCTGGCCTGTAAAGCAACAATATGGCCCAGAGTGGGGGGGACTGGGCCACTGAAGGCCTATCGTAAGTGGGAGGTCATTTCTAGCAGACTTGACTAAAATGACCGGGCATGTCATTTCTAGAGAGTTCGTATCCTTTTGCAATCAGGAAGTTGATATTCTACGTTAGCAATTTCCAAGACCTCGATTGGGAGTCAACATTCCTGAATTCTAGCCCAGGCCCCGTCGGTAGATCAGATCAGCTGTCTGATCTTGCGCTCTGAAATTTCTGTCACAATTTCTGAACCTGTGCAATGGGAACACTATCACCTGCTGGCATCTGCGTGTCTATTCCATAGGGTTGTTGTACCAACAACAATAGATGTGAAATGCCTTGGAAATAACAAAAGCAATCGTGCCCGTCATGGCCTTAGAATTTATTCAAATTTTCCTTGACGACATCCTGGGGAAATGAGTCTCAAAGGAAGGCCACTCACCATAGAACTGGTGCCGCTTCACCAGTTTGCTTTTTTTTGGAGGAGACGTGGCAGGGTTTAAGCTCGTGTCTTTCAAACTTAAGTATGCACTCGATACAGAACGTCTCTTTAACATTTTATTTACCGAGAACCGTTACCTTTGAAAATAGAGGAGAGTGTGCAGCTGAATGACCGAAAAATAAGCGCATCAGTGTAAACGTTATAATCTAACAGCAGTTAGCTCTGTGTTTACAGCTTCGATCACCCTTTATTGTATTCCACGACAGGATATGGAATGAACGGTTGAGATTTTATGAAAACCTGAGGTGAATTGTTCATCTTCCCTACTGCATCCTGGCTGTCCTGCTGTGCGAGATGTGACTTACGCTCCTCGCTTCCATTTTATAAACATAACATCACTGGAAAATTATTCAGCAAGGACACTGTGAGTGGCAGAGCGGTGATTTGACTTGAATCACGGCTGGGCTTGGCAAATGAATCCTGGCCTGCGTGGTAGGTAGGTTCAAATTTAGTCAATGATTTGTGGCTCTCAACAGGTGATGGGTTATCTTTAATTTGACCAGATGGTTAAACCTGATTTCATAACAGAACGGGATCCTTGGATTCCCTTAACTCTTTGCCTCGGGCTTCCCTCCTATGCCAAACAAAATGGTCCCTTTGTTGTTGAAAGGGCTGGTAAATGATGTAAATGACATTGCGGCCATATATATATATATATATATATATATATATATTCCAATTGAGGTTATATATTTCATTAAATTTCCTAATAACCCCTTAAAATAAATTCATATTTAAATATACCCATGATGCACGAATACACTCTAGTTGTAAATACACTCTTGCAAAACCCCCAAATAATACAGGAAAATCAAACCCTCCGGCCAATTTGTGCCATTGCCCTCTCTCCAATGAACCAGACTGCTTTTCCCCTTTTTCTCTACACAGTTACATTTATATGTTCCCATAGGAAAATCATTTTGTTTTCGTTTGGTATATGTGTGTACATACACAAATGGGGTTACATTTGTTCAGTAACTTGCTCCCCCCCCTTAATATGTTTTAGACATCGTCCCAAGTCACTACATGAAAATCTACATTGTTCTTTTAAACTACTGGATAGTATTCTAAAATATGGGTGTATAACAGTTTATTGTAATTAGACTACTTGCGATTTTTCAAACATTAGAAACAATACTACATCTTGCCATTTGCGACGACACGGATGGAGCTAGAAGGTATTATGCTAAGCGAAATAAGTCAGAGAAGACAAACACCATACGATTTCACTCATGTGGAATTTAAGAAACAAAACAAATCAATGTAGGGGGAAGATAAAAAAAAAGGGAGGCAAACCAAGAAACAGACTCTTAACTGCAGAAAACAAACTGATGGTGAGTGGAGGGAAGGTGGGTAGGGGAATGAGTTACAGAGATGATGGGGATTAAGGAGGGCACTTTTTTTTTCAAAAAACATTTTTTTTCAACGTTTATTTATTTTTGGGACAGAGAGAGACAGAGCATGAACGGGGGAGGGGCAGAGAGAGAGGGAGACACAGAATCGGAAACAGGCTCCAGGCTCTGAGCCATCAGCCCAGAGCCCGACGCGGGGCTCGAACTCACGGACCGCGAGATCGTGACCTGGCTGAAGTCGGAGGCTTAACCGACTACGCCACCCAGGCGCCCCAAGGAGGGCACTTTTGAGAAGGACCTGGTGTGGGATTGGAAGTGTTGAATCACTAAATTCTACGCCTGAAACTAAGAGCACGTCGTACGCTAGCTAACGCGCATTTAAATAAAAACTTGGGAAAAAACCCACAATGCTACAGTGAATATTCTAATGCATGCCAAATTTAGAAGTGGAATTTTTGGACAGAAGGATATGAAGGATATAAAGAGACCAAGGGAAAGGTAGTAGTAAGTTACATGTTTGCTGGGCTGGTGACTGTCTATTTATTTTGTTTCTGATGCCAGAGATTCTGGCTTTCGTTCTGGCTTCTGCACCCCCTTTGCGGCTATACTTGTGTTCATCCGCCCCTGAAGGATAGGTCACTACTCAAAGTCAATTCCAGGAGCATATGGGTTACAGGAGCTTGGACACCCTTAACAGTAAAGACACCCAACAACAGAGCTACCAAACGAACAGCTTGGAGAGGGCTTTGCTCTCTCTGTTCTGAGTCGGCAGAGGTGGCTGGGGCCAAGGCAGGGGTGGGACCAGGTCAGGGGTTATTCCTCCCGGGAGCCAATGAGGCCTAAGTGATGGCAGGCAGGGCTGTACTTCCTGGCTCCTGGGAGGCATGGAGACTCTACTCAGAGCACAGGTCCTTGTTTTGTTTTGTTTTTGTTTTTTTCTTTTTAAATTAAGTTATAATCGACACGTAACATTATATTAGTTTCAGGTGCGCACCATAAGGATTCGATGTTTGTACATATTGTGAAATGATCACGGTAAGTGTAGTTTAGTCCACATCCAACACCACACATAGTTACAAACTTCCTTTATTCTCTCGACGGGAACTTTTAAGATCTACTGTCGTAGCAACTTTCAAAATTGCAATAGAGATTTATTAACTAGGGGCACCATGCTGTGATTACATCCCTAAGGCTTGCTTATTTTAATAACTGGAAGCTTGTACCTTTTGACCCTCTTCACCTCTTTTGTCCTCTCCCCATCCCCAGATGGGCGACTACCGATCCGTTCTCTACATCTATGAGTGCAGTTTATGGTTTGTTTGTTTGTTTGTTTTTTAAGATTCCACATGTGAGAGAGGACCTTTTCAATGGCCTGTGTGCCAGTGGGAATGACACCCAAGTCTCCTGAGCAACAGCCAAGCGGTGGGCAACACGGTCACAGGCATCCTCTCTAGGAAGAAAGGAATCCTATGCTAAGGAATGTCCCTCCTCCTCCCCTTTCCAATTGACTCCTGAACTTATTTGTACTTCTGATAAGAACATTTTGGATAATATCGTAGGTCAGGGCATTTTGGTTTTTTTGTTTTTAGAGAGAAAGAGAGCGTGGGTGAGTGGCAGAAAGGGGCACAGGAAGAGGGAGAGAGACAGTGACAGAGACAGAGAAAGAGGGAGAATTCTTAACAGGCTCCAGACTCAGCACAGAGCCTGACGCAGGGCTCCATCCCACAACCCTGGGATCATGACCTGAGCCGAAATCAAGAGTTGGGTTCTCAACTGACTGAGCCACTCAGGCTCAGCCCCATCCATCTTTTTAAATAGAGGGATCATTACATAACAGAGAGAAATCTGGATTTACACTCAGAGTGTGAACTGGTTTTTGTTTGTTTGTTTGTTTGTTTTAAATTCAAGTTAGTTAACATACAGTGTAGTATTCATTTCAGGAGTGGAATTCAGTGATTCATCACTTACATGCAACAGCCAGTGCTCATCCCAGCAAGTGCCCTCCTTAACGCTCATGAACTCTTAACGATGATCATAATTATACTCCTGTACACTCTTGCCTCACTTGGTCTTCTGAGAGAGAATTTTTTTTGCTCGCATAGAATATCTGCCCCAAATCCCCGACTCTTTCTTTAGCATGATGATCTGGGGTGTATTAACCCTAGGAAAACCTGAAGGTCTCCATGCTATAAACTCAAGGGAAGGAGAGACTAATTCTGGTCCAAGTAGCAGGTGAATTCCTTTGGAGAAAAAAAGGTGATTTTTTTGAGCTATTATATCTCTTTTTTTTTAAAGTTTATTTATTTTGAGAGAGAGAGAGAAAGACGGAGACAGAGAGAGCACGTAAGTGGGGAAAGGGCAGAAACAGAGGATCCCAAGCAGACTCCACACGGTCAGCACAGAGCCTGACATGGGGCTTGAACTCACCAACCGTGAGATCGTGACCTGAGCTGAAATTAAGAGTCGGATGCTCAACCAACTGAGCCACCCCCTGCTTCATGCGCTATAATATCTTGATAAAATATTCCTCCAGTCCAACTCTCTTGGCAACAATTATGCTTACCAAGTAAGCATCTGCTATTATTTTGTTTTCCCTGATGAGGACAAAAGGTTCTAAGAGGTTGACATGTGAAGTCTGGTCATCTTGACCGTTATATTTATCCCTAAATGAAGAGACCAGAATTTTGGATTTCTGGCTAACCTCTTGGGATCTTGTTAAATAGGACATGGAGAGCATCCAGAGCAAAGGAGGGGAGGAAGAATACATTTTAGACGACTGTGCTTTTCTCCTTGACCTCAAGCATAGAAGACTCCATGACTGGAGTCTTCCTGGTCTTGAGGAGAAGACTAGGCCATCAGTGGGGCTGCTGGCTGCTGTGCTCCCGGGAGGGCCGCTGGCCACTGTGATTCTATGCCCTGGACTCGGAGGGCGACCCAGCATTCATCCGCCAGCTCGTGCTCTGGTTTCATGTGTGTTTTGAATTTATTTCCATTCCTTTCCACCCACCATTTTGACTCCCTTTGACCTCTTGCCATTCTCAGAGAACCTGAATAATCACATGTAAAAACGAAATCTCTGCAAGGTTCCTGCCCCTGGAGACGCCACATTTAGACGCAGAGGCTGTGAATGACGGATGGCTATAGGCCATTTTAAGGGCCACAGCATCCACTGTTCATTTGTAAAAACTTACTCTCCTGCCAGTTTCCTGCCAGAACTGATGTAAATCAATGTGTCAGTGTCTGGACTAAAATAACTTTTTTCCCCCTCTGCGAAAACAGGTTTTCAGATAGAGTTAGCCTGACCCTCACTGTGCCCCTGGGGAGGTGTAATAGCTCTGTGCCCTCTGACACTGCAGAAAGAGTGTGCTCCTGCACCCAGCCACAGCTCCTCCTGGATTCCAGGCTTCACTGGGTCCAGGACTGAGTGCAGCAGGGACCCAGGTAGCCAGAGCTGACAGCCTCTGGGAGCACACTTTCCAGAACTGCATGAGCCTGAACTCAGCACAGAGCCTGATGCAGGGCTTGAACTCTGAGATCATGACTTGAGCTGAAGTCGGACACTTCACTCACTGAGCCACCCCAGGCGCCCCGGGTGATCCAACTCCTTATACCACAGTCTATACGTTCCCCTAACATGCAAACACACACACACACACACACACACACACACACACACACACTCACACACACACTCTTCTCTAAATAGGACTCAAGCCCACATTTAGGTTGGTGTCTTACAAAATAAAGCAACTTTGCAATTTCTCTTCTATAACCTAGCTAAGCTTTTATAATCCTGACTTCTTCTAGGTTCAGGGAATAGACATAGGCTGGAGTTCATCTTCTTAGCTGAGCTATTGAGTTATTAAAGATCTCCCTAACAGACGCCTATGTCAAGTCACGTTCACAGAAATTATGTATTTTTTTTTTTTCCGTATGAGACCAAAAATGTGCTGGTCTGATTTAATTCCTTTCCTTCTCTCTCATTTATGACTTAGTTTTATCACGAAACCAAAAAGGTGGGGGTGGGGGGGCAGGGCCACATTTAATCTTTCAGTTGACCATTTCTTTGCAATTCTTTTAAGCCGTAACAATGTTCCATTAACTCATCTTTACCAAGATAAATGAAGGTGAAAACAAGCCTATGGGGTGAGTGGTCTGGGAGGTGAGGGCTGGGAGGAGAGAGAGCTGGAAATGAACAATGCTGAACACGTGAGCGACCTATGCACCTCGTCTCAGATTTAACAGCCATTTGCCACGATTTACAATCCAAGGTACCATTCCTTGCCTCTTCTATCCCCAAGACATGAAGAACAGAAAGAACAAAAATGTCATGTATTCCTTACATTGATGACTTATGGGTTTTTAAGGAGGTTCTCTTGGACATCAGAGCAAGTTGCCCTTGACAGATGACTCTGCTACTGTATTTGATTTCAAGTTCCCACCAAGGAGTGCCAAACAAAATCGGTTATGTTTTAAATTGTCCTATAATTTTTGCCCCTTCCCTCTACTCTGCCATGCCCCCAACCAACAAATAAATCATGGCAAGTTCTTTTAACCACACGCTTTAGAAAGAAACAAGCACAAGGGATATTTTTCAAACTGACATCTGGACCCATTGTTCAGGAAGAACTTTACCAGGTAATGTTCAATTTCTCATGACAAATCACAGCATCCAGTCCATCTGGGAGAGCATTCTAGGGTGATTCGGGGAGGCTGAAGGGCTTCCTTCTGCGTCTGATATAGACAAATGACCTGTGCTGACACAGAGGGCTTTTAAGACTATCTAGTCACCCACTGAGCAAATTGAATCATCAAGCATGGATGCTGCCTCCACCAGATGGTCCAGGTCCAGATGATGCAGCTTATAGAAATAGCCTTCTGAACCCAAGGCGATTGAAGATGAAAAGAGAAAAAGAAAAGACAAACTTTGAAACTCAGTCTCCGTTCTTTCTCTCTTGAAGTTCTCCATCAGTCAATCCAAGGAGAGTATGTTCTGGAGAAACATAGTCTCATGTCTGAAAGTCATGGAAGATAGTTAATCAGGAAGTCATTGCTTTTCTTTCTTTCGCTCTTTCTTTCCTTTTCTCCCTCCTCCCCTTCCCTTTGTTCTCTCTTTTCCCCTTTCCCTCCCTCCTTCCTTCCCTCCCTTTCTTCTCCCTCCCTCCTCTCCTCCCCTCCCTTCTCTCCTTCCTTCCTTCCTCCCTCCTTCCCTTCTACCCCCCCTTCTCTCCTTCCTTCCTTCCTTCCTTCCTTCCTTCCTTCCTCTCTCCCTTCCCCCTTTGTCTCTGTCTCTCTCATTCTTCTATTTCAGGACTTAAGATAGTTCTGGGCTCACAGAAGTTATGACATGGATACTTTGTGATCTTGCTTGGTTTGATGGTTGAAAACACCAGAGTCAACAGGGGACGAGTGCCCTACTTGAATAGTAGCTATAGCAGGAGGCTCTAAAGGATGTTACCCCGTGTTCTCTGCACAAGAAGAAGAAACCAGAGGGTGGGAGGAAAATTCCCCAAGAACGATCTTAGCTTCTTGCCATGAATGGAGGGAGTCAAAAGCAGCTGAGAAATGAGCTATCAAAGCGGAACCTCAAAAGCCAGATTCTTGGGCAGAGAAGTCCTTACGCCCCAAATGGGAAGTTTTGAAGGGACATTATGGACATGGCCTCTGAGGAGAAGCTATGTTTGAACACAGAATTTATTTTAAAAATTTCTTATTGTTTACTTATTTTTGAGAGAGAGGCAGAGCATGAGCAGGGGAGGGACAGAGAGAGAGGGAGACATAGAGTCCAAAGCAGGCTCGGTGCTGACAGAATAGCAGCCTATTCAACCATGAGATCATGACCTGAGCCAACGTTGGCCGCTTAACCGACTGAGCCATCCAGGCACCCCTGAACACAGAATTTATAACCAGATCTCCGTTTTGTTCCTGTTTAGAGTATATTACCCACAGGGCCTTGTGCCTGATGATGACAATAGTAGAATTTTAAAAATTCTTCTGAAACTAATCAGTTGGCTAACATCTGGCAGGTCATGGGCACATGTGACTAGAAGTGAGGAAAATGGGTTGATGTGACTCATGGTTTTATGGAGTGAAGAGAGGGTCTCAACCTCCTTCCTAGCTTTCCCTTCCTCTGTAGGCAAAGAGTTCAATGTTTCATGTGTGAGAAGCACAAAGAACATGTGATAACACTCGCATGTTTATATTGATTTCTTGGCTTCGAGAAAAGCGTTTCTTGCTATCAAGAGCTTGGCTTTCTTAAGGGTCTCTGAAAAAAAAAAAAAAACCAACAAAGAGAAAATGCTTGTGGTGTTTTGAAACTTTTATCATGGAAAGTTCCAAAAACATACACGCATAAAGAGAGCATTGTCTACTGGCCCCATCCTCCCATCACGAGGCATCAGCAATTATCAATTCAAGCCTGAGTGTGCTTCCTTAATTCTCCACCCTTTCCCCTGCCCCCAACAGGACTTTCTTGACCAAGATCCCAGGCGTCATATTTTTTCACTGGTAACTACTTCGAACCTTATCTCTGAGAGCTATGGACTCTTCCTCTCTTTCTTAAACGTAACCGCAATATCATTATCACACCTAAAAAATCCTAACAATAATTCTTTAATGTCATCCAAATTTCATGACCTTTTGCATTTGATTGGTTTGAGAACCTTCTGGCTGGTGGGAAGGGGCTCTCAGGCAGGTCACTGGGCACCATGTTAATGCTTCTATTATATGGTGTGGTGTCCACAGGTATAATTAGGCCTGTGGCCTTCTCAGCCCCAGGCAGCCACTAACGAAAATGCAGGGCAACAGCTAAAGGAAAAAAAAAAAAAAGCTCTGATTTAGCAATTCCCCTCAGGCGTTCTCTTTTCCTCCTGGTTGTTATCCCACAAGCAGTTACCATTTTGTAATTTCCCCAAACCACCCCCATTCTTGTATTATCTAATCACTTACAGAGCATCATAGATGTTGGTAACATTGTTGTGTTTCCGAGAAAATACTTTTCTATTTCTAAGTCTGTCACTGAGGCGAGAGCCATTGAACTCTGGAAAACTGTCAGGTTAGCTGTAATTATGGTGTGGGGTCAGGGACAAAGATTTGGGGAAAACACCAGGCCTCCTTAGAGCGAAGAAGGGGACCACTGAGGACAAGGCGCCCTCTGTTTCTGGCATATAATTGCTTTAGCATTGAAAAAAATGGCAATCCTTGACCTGTGAGTCTGGAACTTTCTTCAGCATCTCTGACAGAATGTCACTCTGTTTATGACTGTGGTGAGATGATCCTTTACTCCCAGTCTTCTCAAGAGTTGTGGATCACGACGAATATTGTCTGGCGGTCTCACGTTGAGCGTTTTGAACTACAACGAATCTAAAACCTCTTTGGATCACTGTGTTTTGGGTTTGGTAATTTTTTCCAATTTGCAGGCACAGCCACTCACATCTAAGAGCACCAATTCATCGAGTTAATTGAGGTGGCCCAGCAAGGGCTTTTCGCTGCAAAATGTTAATTTGGAATAGGCCTTCAAAGCTTTCTCTTCCTGGTAGAGCCACATGGCTCGACAGAGGCCCGTCCAGCTCTCCAGTGCATGAGGACAGTGTTGATTATACAGTTCCATTTCGGCCACGGAAAGGTTCTGTGCCTGTGCCCTCAGGTAGAGACAGGGGAGAGTTACAGTTGCCTTTTGAGTTCCCACGCTGGGCCCAGGCGTGTTCCTCCCTGCAATCCTATGAACTCACTCTGGGAAGGTAAAGGAGGGTGGGATTTGTCCCTTCCTTTCTGCATCACAATTGCACCTGTTAGACTGGCTTTCCTCAAACCTTTGCTCTTTTATGCAAATATCCAAAGCCAATCAGTTCAGCAAACCTGCTGGCCCTCTCCTACTAAATGCAGGGTCTGTAGTCAGGCTCAGGGAAGCAAGAAATACTGGAGACACAGATTTTTGTCCTCAGGGAAGAAAGATCTACCCCCAGGTAGCCTCATCCAATACAAACCAATGTCCTCTTGACCCACCCTCTGAAATACCATCGAATCTGTCAACATTTCTCCATGGCCATCCAGCCCAAGCCACCGCCATCACCACCACCATCATCTGTGTGGCTGCTTGCAGGGACTTCTATCTGGTCTTTGTGCATCCACCTTTGCCTCTCTACAGTCCCATGTCAATCCACACAGCACATGAAACCAACTTTTCAAAAACAGACACAACGATAAATCACCCCTCGGCTTGAAGGCTAAAGGTACAAATTCTTAACAAGGCCTTCAAGGCCCCCCTGTCCCCCACCCCCCAACCGTCTCTTTTGCCCCCTTTGGCTCATCTCCCTCACTGCCGTTCACTGTGACCTGCAGGTCCTGTCCTCACGAGACTTCCTCCTGCCCCAGCTCTCCCTGATAAACTCTTCCTTCCATTTGCCTAATGAGTTCCCAAGCAGCCAGGAGCTCTAGGCTCAAACATCTCTCCTTAGGGACTTTCCCAGAGAGCCACATAGCATCATGTTCTTCTCTGCAGTGCCCCTCACAGTTGTCCTTTTCCTCTTGTTGTGTGATTACTTGATGTAGGCCTGTCTCTCCATGCCTTTTGGACCATAAGCAACATGATCCGTGAAGAAGACAGGGACCATGGCTCCTTTATTCACTGTTGCGTCCCTAGTGCCCAGCACAACCACTGGTGTGGAACGAACGAACAAGGCAAATGCCCTAAGTCAGGGAGACAAGTCACATTGGGAAAGGTGGTCTGGTAGCCTTAGAAATGAAAGGCAGTGCTAAAAGATAAACTGAGGTACATTAAAACTTTTAAGAGCTTGTTTGAACAGAAATTGATCTAGGGGTGCCTCGGCGGCTCAGACGGTTGAGTGTCCGACTTCGGCTCAGGTCATGATCTCGCGGTCCGTGAGTTCAAGCCCCGCATTGGGCTCTGTGCTGACAGCTCGGAGCCTGGAGCCTGCTTCTGTGTCTCCCTCACTCTCTGCCCCTCCCCCACTCATGCTTGGTCTCTCTCTCTCTCTCTCTCTGCCAAAAAGAAATAAACATTAAAAAATTTTTTTTAAAGATTGATTTGAAGAGGGCAGCAGGAAACAGAAGGGGTTAAGGGCGCTGTTCTGACCAGAGCACAAAGAGACTCTCATAGACCAGAGGCGAATGCAAAACAACGAAGTTATTGATTAGCTATAGCTCAAACGTTTGCCCTACTTGGAAAAGCCTAGGTGGCCATTTGTGATTGGTTGTCCTTAGGTTCCCACTGAGTAACCTTGAGGCTTTACAGGCTTCAGTTTTGGTTTGTTGATGTTGGTGGCTGCTAAGCTATTAGGACCACTTCAGTCTAATGACCACCTTGATTAACTAATTTAGCAGGAGAGAAGGGAAGGAAAGCAGAGATGAGAGACTTTGGGAGACAGAGTCGAGGTGACTCGAAAAGCACCAAAGGTAAGAGAGCCTTGACGTTTATGAGTTCCCACACTTGATGGCTATTTCCCAGAATACATTGCTCAGCACCCTTATCCCAAGAAGCGTCCCCTAAAAGAAAAAAAGGGGTCCACGGACAAATACTTTTGAAAAGTATTCTCACCCATATCTCTTTTATGGAGCTTCACAATACGAATGATCATATTTGTACCTGATACTTTAAGGTTACTTAAAGAAAGCCTATTTGACTTGAAATGAGGAAGAGCTATTTGGTGGGTGGGGAGGAGTTAGAGGGTAATTACCTTTTCTGATCTGTTGAGTTAAAATGCCAGCGACTTTCCGAGGGGGGATGTTAAACAGGTCATTGCAAATGTAGCTCTGGAGATGAGAGGGTAGATACGTGAAAATGCTCAGAAAAATATAAGTTCAGGCCTGAACACGTCCATCTTCTATAGGAATGGGCTTTCTGGGGATACAGTCCTTTAGCCTCCAGATAAACTATCTTGGAGGAAAGTTCAGACAAAATGTGCTCACCAATCTCCCTTGCAGTTAAGGGTGGCCAGTAAAAATAAGTGGGAGTTGGTTGGGACTTCCTGCCCAGCTCTTCAGAAGGGACCTACCTGATATACCTGAGCTCCTAAGGAGTGCTATTCACCACAGCCAAAAAGGGGAAACAACCCAAATGTCTACTGACATGCATGGATAAACAAAATGTGGTGTTGCTTTCTAAAGGGAAGAGCCGACAAACAAAGAACCACGGGCAGGCCAGTGAGGTCTGGGTGCTTCTTGAGCGATAAGCAGGAGAATTACATTTTTTGCATGTTTCTTTAAAGGTAAAACCTCTTGGTAAAGAATTCAACGCTATCATAATTTTAGGGGTGAGACTGCCAGGTTCTTGGCTACAACTCACGGTTGAGTATTAGTTGCACTATCTATGATTGAGCTAATTGTAGGTTACCGATGCCATATGTATATTTATTCAATATCAACCCATATTTGTTTGAGTCCCACTTTGTACGTGTAGTGAGCAGCAAGGAACAATAGACCTGACTGAAGCCACAGTGATGGATCTTATTGCAAACCACAAGCTTTTCAAATTCCCCATTAAATGCAGAGAGTCCTCATGGAAGGAAGGAACTAAGATCCCTATTGATAAATACAGACACCGGATGACCTCATTGCCTCTGCCCCCTTCCACCCGCCAGAGTGTCTCTCAAGGTCCCTGGGTAATTGTGACACTAACAGGCTCCTTTGTAGATCAGCCATTAATTTTAATTAAAAAAAAAAAAAGTCTTGGGATTGCATTTGAGCTCAAAAGAAGAATGAAGCCCCTGCAACCAAGAGTGACTGTGGGGCAGGTGGAGAGTAATGAAGACATGACCTTGGGCAAGTCTTCTCTGCAAAACCCCGCTCCTCATCTATAAAATACAAGTGTTGGAAGAGGTTATTTCAGGAACCTTCCAGAGCTGATAGTCTGTGAGGCTAGTTATTGAGCTACTTAAATGAAACGGCTTGTGAGGAATTTGAAATTATGTCTCTCCCGGACTGCTAGAGCCCTAAGTTACGGGATGTTCAGTCACACATTTACTCATCCATACTTGCATCCACCGAGCATTTATCAAGGTCATACTGTGTGCCTGTTCTTAGCCGCTAGAATTGTCTTGATGGATATGACATGGTTCTTACCTAGAGAAACTCAGGGTTCACCTGCCGAGGCACAAACACCTTAAGAGCTTTAACAAAGGTGAGATTGCAAAGGAGGAAATACCTGCAATATGTTTATGCAGGTATTATGCGGGACAAAAGAAAGTTTCTAAAGCAATTAAATGAGATGACAGGATCTTAAAAAGAGTGGAATGCTCCAGCTTGGGAGCTAGAGAGGGAATGAAAGGGGTGAGGTCATAGGGACCTATCATGCTAAGAATTTTGGTCATTTTCTGGTTGAGAATAATCAAGGACAATTATTAAATAATCAAATAAACTAGGATAACAATCACATGATGAACAAACAAGGAAATAATCAAAAGTAGGTTCTAAAAGCATCCCACTCCCCTTTTTAAGAAAAGATTTTATTTTTAAGTAATCTCTACACTGAATGTGGGTCTCAAACCGATAACCCCAAGATCAAGAGTTGCGTGCTCTGCTGACTGAGCCAGTCAGGTGCTAACATCATCTCTGAGAGCTCAGGATAAGAAAAATCCAAGGAGTTGTTCATATCCATAATCTCGTGGAATGTGACAGCCGAAAGTGTAAGGATGTCCCCAGGAAGGTTCCACAAAACTCAAGAGGTAATCATCCCCCCTGCCCCATATTATCACTTTAACAGAGTAACATGGCCTGCAAATGGCAAGATTTCATTCTTTTTCATGGCTGAGTAATATTCTACTGTATATATGTACCACATTTTCTTTAAAAAATTTTTTTTAAATGTTTTTACTTATTTTTGAAGGAGAGAGAGAGAGAGCATGCAAGCATGAGCAGGGGAGGAGCAGAGAGAGAGGGAGACACAGAATTCGAAGCAGGTTCAGGTTCTGAGCTGTCAGCACAGAGCCCAACGCTGGGCTCGAACTCACAGACCATGAGATCATGACCTGAGCCCAAGTCAGATGCTTAACCGACTGAGCCACCCAGGCGTCCCTGTACCACATTTTCTTCATGGAGCTAGAGAGTATACTGCTCACATGTGGAATTTAAGAAACAAAATAGGGGTGGCTATCTGGATCAGACATTGGAACATGCAACTCTTGATCTTGGGGTTATGAGTTAAAGACCCATGTTGGGTGTAGAAATTACTTAACAGAGAGAGAAAGAGAGGGAGAGAGGGAGAGAGAGAAAGAGAGAGAGAGAAAGAGAGAGAGAAAGAGAGTGAGAGAGAGAGAGGAATCAAGAAATAGACTCTTAATTATAGAGAACTGATCGTTACTGGGGGGAGGGGGTTGGGTTAAACAGGCAATGGGGACTAAGGAGGGCACTTGTGATGATCACTGGGTGATGTATGGAAGTGCTGAATCACTATATTGTGCATGTGAAACTAATATAACACTGTATGTTAGCTAACGGAAATTAAAATAAAAACTTAAAAAAACCCCAGAGTAACATGACCTAATGTGTCATGATTCAATGTCAAAACGCTCAAGTGAGGTCCTTCTTTTTTTAGTGTTTCAAGAATGCAGAGGGATAGCTTTGAACTTGGACTGATGTAGATCAAATAGCAATTCCATGTAACCTTACACTGATCACTTAATCTCTCTGAACCCCAATTTACTCTTCCATAAAATGAAGGTAATACTTCCTACTTTTTAGGGTTATGAGAATCAAATAAATCAATGAAAGTATTTAGAATTTGCTAGTGCAATTATACATTTATTTCTGTGATTATTTTTTTAATTTTTTTTTCAACGTTTATTTATTTTTGGGACAGAGAGAGACAGAGCATGAACGGGGGAGGGGCAGAGAGAGAGGGAGACACAGAATCGGAAACAGGCTCCAGGCTCTGAGCCATCAGCCCAGAGCCTGACGCGGGGCTCGAACTCGCGGACCGCGAGATCGTGACCTGGCTGAAGTCCGACGCTTAACCGACTGCGCCACCCAGGCGCCCCTATTTCTGTGATTTTTAAAAACAAAATCTTTCCCACTACATTAGAAGTTCTGTGAAGGTAACAGCCCTGCTTTTCCTCATCCTTAGGTGGATGGATAGTGCCCAGCCCACGCACGGACTCTGTTAAACAGTGGTGATGATGATAGATCTTTTGTAAAGCGTACGGGGTGATGAGAAGGGGGAATCCCCTTAGGATGTGTTTCTACAATTTTTGTTAAACCAAGAAGTCAGATGCAATAGCTCACCCTATTTGTATAGACCTAATTTCTGGGCTCTATTCTGCCAGGCAACGTATTGCAAACACATCAGTTAGGTGAGGCCGATGCTCATAAACAATTAGGTTCACGGCATCAGTAGGAAGAGAGTCCTGAGGCAAGGTGATTCATTCCCCATGTTAAATCCAGTATGGTCAGCCTCTGGATCTTTTAAATGATGCTTTCTCAGTCATGATTTCATTTTTCTTGGGGTTAGTCTCCGCGGTAATTTTCTTTCCTTTTTTTCTATAATTGAAATATATTTGATGTATCACATCGTGTAAACTTAAAGTGCACAACATGCTGATCGGATACATTTGTATATTACAGCATGGTTGCCACTAAAGCAATTATAAGCGACTCTCAGGTCACATAATTATCATCTCAGTGGTTCGAATAATTAAGACAGTTTCTTAAGCAAGTTTGATGATTACAACACATCGTTGTTGTCTGCATTCACTGTATTGTACATTAGATCTCTAGCACATTGCAAATTTGTACCCTTGATCGGCATCTGTCCCGTCCCGCCACCCTCCATCCCCTGGTAACCATAATTTTACTGTTATTACAAGTTGGTTTTTTTTTTTTTAAGATTCCACATATACGTGATATGCGATATTTGTCATTCTCCATCTGACATCTCGCTTAGCATAATGTCCTCAAGGTCCATCCATGTTGTCACACTGCAATTTTCTAAAGTGGACAATGTTAAGGTCTGAGTACTTCGGGTGCTTGGGATAAACATCACATCAAGATAAACTCCTCTGTCAGATTTTAAAGTTACAGACGGATCTGTAGCAGACTCATATAATAATTTGGGTGTTCTAGGCATTATTCTCACTGGAGTATGCGCAGGGAAATTCTTCTGCAGGCATGATTTTCTGCTTGACACTTTCTTCCTGAATATGGAAGAAAATGGCCTTTCCCCATTTCCCTTTCTTCAAGATTTGGTCCTTCATCTAGACCCTCCCGAGATAACCTCCAGATCACGGTGTCTTGCAAAACACATGGACTTCAAAGTCAGATCTCAGTTGCAATCTGGACTTACTACTTACCAACTACGAAAATGTGGGCAGAGGCTTTGGATTTATTGTACATCAGGTTCTTCTTCTACAAAATGAAAATAATAATATCGTGTGTTTCAGAGGGTTATTACAGATGTCACCAGATGTAGACATTTTATTTGCCTTAGCTTCTCTTGTAGAGAACACTATATTTGTCTGGAAGGAATACCGGGGCGAGGGTAAGACCCCTAAGGGCAAGCTCAAGACACCCGATGTGATTAATACACTCAATTGCAGGCAATACGAGGAGGATTTGACTTTGCTTATAAGGAAAAAGGGAAAAGGAAAGGAGGAGAGAGCGGAGAGAGTGATGGTGGAGGGCTCTATATTGTTCAGTCAGACATTTCCTCAAGCCCTTTTCTTGCCCCCTAGCAAGTCTATAAATTTGATTAAACTCACCAGATTGGTTCTAGAAACATGTGAATGGGGCTGGATTTCCGTTTGGGATCAAAGAGGAGATAGCACATGTGGCTGTAAACCCGGTAAAAGATTAGACTAATGCTCTGGGAATTCATGGAAATTGAGGGAAGGGCTTGGAACTTCCATGGTTTTTAGAATTGAGGTTCAAGCCAAGTTCACTAGAGGTCAAGGAACAAGGAAATCCTAGGGGATGGCTGGATTCTTGAGGATTCGAGTTAATGTACCTAAAATTGTCTACTACGCATTGTTCATCTAAAAACTGATGGCTAGTGGAGTGCCTGAGTGGCTCCGTCCATTGAGCATCTGACTCTTGATTTTGACTCAGGTCATGTTCTCCCAGTCTGTGAGTTCAAGTCCTGCCTCAGGCTCTGCACTGACAGTGTGGATCCTGTTTGAGATTCTCTCTCTCCCTCTCTTTCTGCCCCTCCTCCAATTTCTTTCTCTCTCTCTCTCTCAAAAGAAATAAGTAAACTTTAATAAAAAAATAAAAACGATGGCTGCTATCTTTGGCCACATGCAAATCCAATGTTGAGTATTAGACTTGAATTGCATTTCAAAGCTGGAGCTAAGCCCAGATGGAGAAATTAGATATAAGAAGATTTCATCTGACTTAAAGAGGGGAGGGAGGAGAGAGTGCAGAAAAGAGATGCCCAAAATAGGTATTTCTGTCCATCCAGTCCTCTGTTTGTCATTTCTAAGTCCAGAAACAAGAGCTGTCATTTTTACATTCCTAGTAACTAGCTCTGGAGCCTTTAACATGCCTTCTAATGTCTCAGCCTTAGTTTGACTTTTTTTGCAAAGTGAATTTCCCTACATTGACCTCAAAGGAACCATGTCTGGTTTGAATGAAATCAGGGAATGTTAAAGTACTTTTCCAAATATGAAGTCTTACACAAGAGCAATCGTGAGCATGATCATGGCTGCCCTGACCACCCACCACCGCAAGCTACTTAAAGGCATGGGCTACTGTCTTATTCATGGTCTTATCTCTTTGCCTAAGACAATGCCCAGAAAGTATTTACTGAGTGAACAAATGACCGCATTCAGCATTTTTCACTTTTTGAATAACCACCACACCGGAAAGTTTATCGTCTACACTGTCTTCATAGCACCTATGCCAACGTTTCTCTGTTCCTCTGACCCCCCACTTCCATTTCTTCTCTTTGAGCTCATGACTTCATCCACTAAAGAAGAGTATTAAAAAAAAAAGTTATTGCAATTCTTCCTCTTGAGCCAATTCTGTGCATCTGGGATTTCTATTTCCTACCCATAAACCCAAGTGATCTGGTTTCTGTCCCAACACTCGACTGAAATTGTTCCCAAATAGTCAATGTAAATTCACCGATTGGAAAGCCTGATTACCTTTTCTTAGACTTTATTCTTCTTGACCTCCTTGAAACACAGGACACTCTGGTCACATTTGGCCACTTTATCCTTTGGCCACTGGACTCTACCCCCCCGGGTCTTTTACCATAAATAATGTATATCCCCCTTGGCTTCCCTCCCTTCTTCTATCTGTCCCCATTTCTGGACCAAATTCTCATTCCCTCCTCAATGAGTCTCCAATGGTTTCTACCTTTTCAACTTCCTGATACATGTACCCTGCCTGCTTTGGGCACCAGCACCTGGATCATATTTTCCCACGTCATAGACTCTCCAATTCCCTAGTGCTCTAACATGCTGCTCTGTGGTTCTGGGAGGATGCTTGGGATCCACCTCCACCTCTACCTTGGGGCAGGTCTCCCCTTCCTGAAACTGGAAGGCAGCAGCTGAACAGAGGGACATAGGGACAGTCTCTTCAGTCTTCCCCTCTCTTGGAATATATCACAACATCGCCTGTGATTCCTGTTTAGATGACTCAGGGACACATTTCTCTGGCTGTCATGTCACCAGACATCAGTCCACATTTCCCATGGCTTCCTAGATACTTCTATTAGAAGCCCCTGCCTCCTTCTCAGCCTCAACTCCATTAAAATCTGACCCACCTTCCCACATAATCTGGATCTCCCTCTTTACAATCAATAGCACTACCATTTTCTCCAGTTTTTTTTTTAATTTTTTTTCAATGTTTTTTATTCATTTTTGGGACAGAGAGAGACAGAGCATGAACGGGGGAGGGGCAGAGAGAGAGGGAGACACAGAATCGGAAACAGGCTCCAGGCTCCGAGCCATCAGCCCAGAGCCCGACGCGGGGCTCGAACTCACGGACGGCGAGATCGTGACCTGGCTGAAGTCGGATGCCTAACCGACTGCGCCACCCAGGCGCCCCACATTTTCTCCAGTTTTTAAAGTTTATTTTTCATTTTCAAATTCATCTCTGATTCTTTCTGCTACTTCTAACTTATTTCTGCTCTGTTTAATTATAGTAAAATAACTTGCTGCCTCTTCCCCTCTTCTCTGTAACATCCCTCTCATTTTCCCTCCTTTTCATTTCCACTCAATTTCCATTCCAGCCTCACTTTTATGTAGGTCATCATCTCAGGTCTGAATGAATACAGAATTCCTCAGCTTACCAGGAGTTGGAGCTTGGAGTATTTGGAGTTGGGCTGCCTAGGTTTGTGTCCAGACCTTACTGCTTCTTACTGTGTATTGAGGACATTGTCCTTGTGCCGTATCCCTGGCCAGATATGCATGACCTGTTCCCTCTCACTGCTCAGCTTCTACTCCCGCTGCATGGCTCAGCTTGTCTCACCTCCATGTGGCCCCCGTGACACAGCCATTGCACACTGCTTTCTTTCTCCTCTGAAACACACTAGCCTTTATGTATTAGTAGCACCATTTCCTAGTTAGGAAAACTTACATCGTACTACATGAATGTATCCAGTAAATATTTACAGAGCGCTTTCCTAGGCACTGGGGAAATAGTGTGGCATAGGGTATATAATGAAGCCTACATTCTAATTATGCAGGTATGGAAGATGTGGTTGGCAATTATGTAAACAAGTCAGCAATCAAGAACAACCTAGTCATAAGTACTATGACAGAAATTAAATGGCGATGGATCCGAAAGTGTTTCATCAGCTATTTTGGATTGGTGGTATAGACAAAGAGAAAGTGTTGATTTTCTGAGGAGGGAACAGCGAAACTGAGATCTGAATCACAGAAGAGTTAACCCTGGGACGATCTGGGACCAGAAGTGTCTAGGTGAAGAGACCAGCAAGTTCAGTGCCCCAAGGACGGAACAAGCCTAGTGACTGGAGAAACACAAAGAAGGTCCATTTACCTGCAGGGTATATATAGGAGGAGGCAGATAAGTCAGAGAGGTTGCCATGGGCGTATGGGAGCCCCAGATCAGATACAGCCTTGTAGCCTCGGGTAGGAAGTTTTAGATTTAAGTTTAGATGTGGTGAAGCGGAAGAATGATACGGCCCGATTTATTTTGAAAATCTCACTCTGGCTGCTGTGTGGAGAAATAGCAGAGGAACATCCAAGTGGAGGCAGGGAGGCTGGCTGCGAGGCCACTGCAGGAGTCCCAGAGAGTGTTGGTGGTGGGAACGGCACGGGATGGGGGAAGGGTGCACACTGGGATATGTTTTGAAGGTGTGGTTGGCATGGCTTGCTGACAGACTGATGTAACCGTGGGCAAGAAATGACAAACCAAGGATGTTGGGGTCTCAGCTTGAGCAGTTCGCGGTAAGAGTTGCTTTTTACTGAGGTGAGGATGACAGGGCTCCCCTCCGTGAGGCGGGCAGAAGGTAAGTGTTTTAGAGGAGAGAGAAGTCCCTATGGGCGAGAGGGCAGGTTGGCTCCTCAGAAGGGGACAAGCTGAGCCTTGAACGATCATCATGGAACTTAATCTAAGAGAGGTTCAACTTATTTTTTTTACATTTCGATATCGATATCGCGTTTTATTTATTTATTTATTTATTAAAAAAAAATTTTTTTTTCAACGTTTATTTATTTTTGGGACAGAGAGAGACAGAGCATGAACGGGGGAGGGGCAGAGAGAGAGGGAGACGCAGAATCGGAAACAGGCTCCAGGCTCTGAGCCATCAGCCCAGAGCCTGACGCGGGGCTCGAACTCCAGGACTGTGAGATCGTGACCTGGCTGAAGTCGGACGCTTAACCGACTGCGCCACCCAGGCGCCCCGATATCGCGTTTTAATAAGAGAGATATTCAAAATCATTATGGTCAAAATCATTACATCAAAAACTTTTATAATAAATGCTTGTTGTTAGTCTACCTACAATTTCGTTTTTGGTGCAAAGTTCTTTGACTGCAAGAAAGAATTTTTGGCTTACTTCACTAATAGGAATATCTCTTAATGTTGGGATGGCCTCTTCTTCGTATTTCTTCTGCTGTTGATTTTTAGCCTAGTCATCGGTGATGGCATGGGTGGAGTTGAGCTGAGAGGTACTCATCATGTTTATTCCCAACAAGAGTACGTAACCGATTACTATAGTAGTGAGGAGGTAGACGGACAACGCAAACGCCCAATACTTTTGAGGCCAGTAGGTTAAGCCTAAGGAGTTTAGCCAAGATTCAGAAATAAAAGCTCATAGAAGATATAGTATGAAGCCACATTGGGAGCTTAAGAAAAGAGCAAAGCCATACATCGCTCTTTCTGGCAATGGTGGTGGTGAATGTTCCACCATTTCCCCTGTGGCTTTGGACAATCTTGGGTCCTCGAAGCGCCCACTCAGACCCCTCCTGACAGCTCGGCCACCTCAGCTTCGAGTCCCCTGTGCAAGTGCTGCCCTGGGCTTTCGATATGTTAGGGTGAATGGATATGTTTGATGAGAAAACTAAGGACAGAGAGACTACATATGTTAAAACCAAGTCTGTCCTCATTCACACCAACGATTTTTCTAAACTCAAACCTCATTAAGTTTCGGCACTTTACTGGCCCATGTCGCAGAAGCGTTAGCAGTGAGGTGGAGGGAAATGTAGAGATTTGAAGAACGGGATTCGACAGCAGAGGGACTTCAGGTATGTTCTCTGACCTTCTCCCATGGCTCTGACTTCTAAAGCCTCACCTTTTCTATTCATACTTGTGCTGGTTTTATGTTTGTCTGACTTGTCTCTTTGTCTTTGATGGCACCCCTGTTTTTGTTCCCTGGGGGCCTTCATTTAATACTCTTCACTGATCTCCTGTCTCCCTTGCCTGAGGAATTCTCTTTCATCATCAAAAGCATTTCATCAGGCACCTATTTAGCACCCTGCTCTGTGTTAGGAGCTAGACATGTTTCTGGCCTCCAGGTTTCTGACAATTCTTAAATTCCTCTTATATTGTGCCTTTTTGCAGAAATTGTTGTGGCCGCCCGGGTCTACAGCACCAGACTTCAGAGAGTTGGTGACAGTGGACCTTGCTCTAGCTCTATGGCAGGTGCTCGGATATGGCTGGTAATTAGAGAAACTCTATGTTTCCTGGGCTCTCTGTGTTTTAGGGCAATGGCTATGGCCAGAGTGCTCATGAGCCAGATAGAGCAAGGTTCGAATGCTGACAGCCACTTTCTAACTGTGTGATGTGACTGACAGTGCTTGTTTTCCTAAACCTCGGTTTCCTCCATTGTAAATAGGCTATTACACACCTACTTAGCAGTGCTGTGGAGACCTACGTGAGCTAATGTATGTAAGCCCCCAGCACAGTGCCCGACACAGGTAAGGGTTCAATAAATGGTGGAATTTCTTATTGATTTATCAATCTGTCATTGATAAAATGGCATGCCCAGTAGAGCATTAACAAGGGATAGAAAAACAGACACAAATACGATGAGAAAGTGATGATAGAATCTTAGACGTGGAAGAGGCCAAAGTAGAAGAGATAAAAGTTATTCAGAAAATAAATGGTGAGTGCATACATGGAAATTTAAAGGCTTGTGTTGTCAGCCTGATTGAGTTCATGGGGGTCTGAAAGGGCAGGGTAATAATATTCCCCAGGACCCACCCCATCAGGAATAGTAAGCTATAGGACTTCTTTCTTCCCAGATACACAGAAAGGCAGCAGCACAGTGGATAACTTCCCGAAGCCTTCTTTAGGAAGGTTTGCAGGCAGGGACTGAATCTCTGACAAAAATCCACTCCAGGGGGGCACTGATGCTCCGAGGGCCAGGAAATGGTTCTCTGAAGGGCCTTCTCTTGGCTTTGCCTCCGACAGGATTGCACTAACTTCTTCGAGTTAGCCTATAGTTTGGCAAAAAGCCTTCCCTCCTGGGTAGCTGAATAATTTTCAGATGATCCAGCTGGCACATTGTAGAAATGGGCTAATGAGTCAGGAATGATCTTCTAAGGCTCTTCCACACCAAACTCGCTCAAGGGTAGAGAATTTCCAGGAAAGTCAGTGAAAGATTTATGAGACGAATCCCGGAACTATTTTCTCCTCCGTCTATTGTTTCAGAAACAGTGGGCTTGCGGTGCGAGGGGTGGAGAGGGCAAATTAGCGTGGGACAAAGACACGACTCCTGCTTTCCAGAGAGAGCTGGAGAAAAGAGTGACTCCAGAAGCCAGCTAATGAGGATTCCCTGACAAGGAAATATTCAAGATTGGAATGCGCCTGCCTGCAGGCCCCACAGAGCCTCAGAGATGAATTTGAGGAGGAAAAGAGATGCAAAACTCAGAGGCACTGAGGGGAGAAAGCTTACTCCAACTCTGTGCTGGAAGGGGTCTGATCAGCTGGCTCCTCTGTCTTCACACAGATGGGGAAGAGGTGGAGGGAGAGAAGAGGAGGGGGAGTGGGAAGGTGGAGGAGGAGGAGGAGGAGGAGGGGGAGGAGGAAGAGGAGGAGGGGGAGGAGAAAGTGGTGGCTGCAGTGCTCAGCCCGGTGGTGTTTCTTGTCACCAGGTGAAATTCCTTATTCACTCCCCGCATGTTGCTGCCTTTTCTTGGAGTGAGATGGTCTTTCCGTTACATCGTTACATGGTAGGCTGGAGAGCCACCGAGGCTTTCATAGAACCCGAGAGTCCTTCACAGAAAACTTAGGGGTATGACTTGGATCGCTATTGGATCATTGGGAGAATATCTACAAGAGGGTGCTGCTCTTTGGTAAAAAGGGCTCCTACAGGCACTCAAAATATGGGGACTTCTGGGGTGCCTGCCTGGCTCATTTGGTGGAGCGGGCGACTCGATCTTGGGGTGGTGAGTTAGAGTCCCACATTGGGTGCAGAGATAGCTTAAAAACAAAATCTTAAAAACCCCCACATTTATATTTTTAAGAAATACAAAACGGCAAAATGGAATAACAAGACTTGATTAATTTGGTTCCATTTCGGTCATGCAGGGACAAAGGGGATAGATCCATCAGGCATGATTTACATGGACAGATTGTCCAAAGAAGGTTGATTGTGCCACAGCTTTAAGGTTTCTTCTTCAAAAAATCTTGTAGTTGTAAAGAGTGGAACAATTGAATTATTAGAATTGCACCTCCTAGATGTCCCCCAGCCAGAAATAGTCAAAAAGTATGCCAACGCTGGAGAGACATCAGGCACATGTGGAACCCACCAGTTGAATAACCAAGATATAATAAGCCATAGGCAAGGCCTTATCTTGGTTAACAAGGTGGTCACAAGAAGAAGAGGTCTTCTGGAGGCCAGGGACAGTGGTTGGGACTTTCAGTTCAGATTCCTCCGAGGCCCTCAATGGCTGCTGTCACATGGGCACAGCGGTTGGCTTCCCACCTACTTCCAGCTCCACCCAAAGCTTTCCAAACATGGATGAACAGTTTAATAAGTAAAACTGAGGGGCGCCTGGGTGGCTCAGTCGGTTGAGCATCCGACTTCAGCTCAGGTCATGATCTCGCGGTCTGTGGGTTCGAGCCCCCTGTCGGGCTCTGTGCTGACAGCTCGGAGCCTGGAGCCTGCTTCAGATTCTGTCTCCCTCTCTCTCTGCCCTCCCCTTGCTCATGCTCTGTCTCCGTCAAAAATAAATAAACATTAAAAAAATTAATCAGTGAAACTGAGCTTTTCATAATATAGTAGGCTTTAACTACTGACAGTCTTGGTAGCAGAAAGGATGTTCACATCATTTCCCTTCCAGACATTTCTAAGAGGTCTCCAACGCTCTCAGAAATGACTCTTCTTTTCTTTTCTTTTTTTTAATTATTATTATTTTTTTAACATGTATTTGGTTTCGAGAGACAGAGACAGAGTGTGAGCGGTGGAGGGGCAGAGAGAGAGGGGGACAGAACCGGAAGCAGGCTCCAGGTTCTAAGCTGTCAGCACAGAGCCCAACATGGGACTCCAACCCAGGAACCGTGAGATCATGACCTGAGCCGAAGTCGGCCGCCTAACTGACTGAGCCATCCAGGTGCCCCCAAGACTCTTATTTTCAAATAAAAGGAGTTTTCTTGGATGAATCCACCATTTTTACAGTTGATTTTTTCAATACTTAAGGTCTCTACAATGTGTTTGTCCTTCCCACTAATATGAAATTTTGTGATGGCATGCATACGTGTGTGCATGGGAGAAGTGAAGAAAGGGCTCAAGTATAGCAAAGAAAACTTCAGTTTGACTACAGGCCTCGGGCCCTAACCATAGGCTCCAGATTGGGGAGCCTTCAAAACTATTCCCTTCAAAACCAGAAGTAATAATAAGTAATAATCTTCTGTTAATGGTTCATCCCGTATACCGTTGACTTATCCTTTGGAGGAAGATTGAAATGAGTTACCATGTCAGAACTGGCAGCCACAGGGCACATGTTCAAGATTCGATTATGAGAGCAAAACTTTTAATTAAGACTTTTAATTTTGACTTCTGTTTGTAAGATGTGCAGGATTCCAAGCCTTGCAACACTTGGGAATACCCAGTGGATTTTTTTTTGTTTCTTCATAACTCTAAGTCTTTGCTAACAGGAAACAGAAAAGACTGATTAAAAATTTTTTTGGAGCTGGGTCTGGTGGGAATTAGAATGACACCCATGATGCATTTCACAGGGGCTGCTAAACAGCTTCAGATAGAAATTACTTTCGGTGCTTTTTCCCCTTCTCGTCCTGAACAGGAGCTTGTGTTTCCTGCTGATTACAGAAAAAAAAAGCCACTGTGTTTACCAACATTGCTGATCCAGTCAATCCCTCTGGCCTCTGTGTTTTGAACTAATGTGTGGTTTCTTTGAGTCTGAAGTAGGCTTAGAAGCAGAGGTTCAGACCACCCACTTTTAGGATCGCTAAGGCAGTGCTAGAACTAAGTTGAAACTGAGGTACTTCATGCAAGCTCGTGGGTTTGAGCAGAGGCAATTTTAATGGTCAGAAAGTATTTTGAAGCCATTTTCATATTAATGTCCCCAGTGGATGAGGCCAAGCCCGGGCCTCCTGCCTACCCGTGCTGTGTGAATCAATCTACCTACATATGAAGTACAATTTCAGTTTCCTGACTTGTCAGCAAATGCAAACATTATTTAGGCATTTTCATTAAAAAAAAAAAAAAATGAAATCAGGGTACCTGGGTGGCTCAGTTAAGCATCTGGCTCTTGATTTCGGCTCAGGTCATAAACGCATGGTTCCTGAGATGGAGCCCCGCCCCGGGCGCCACCCTGACATTGTGGACCCTGCTTGGGATTCTCTCTCTCCCTCTCTCTCTCTCTGCCCCTTTCCCACTTGCTCTCTCTCTCTCTCTCTCAAAATAAATAAACTTAAAAAAATGACATCAGAATGCCCAACATTCTCCCATTGATTGCTTATTTTCTCTCTCTAGTAGGAAAACTCTATTTGTTTTTTAAAGTTTATTTATTTATTTTGAGAGAGTGAGCAGGAGAGAGAGAATCCCAAGTAGGTTTTGTGCTGACAGTGCAGATGGCAGGGGTCATTCTCAAGAACAGTGAGACCGTGACCTGAGCCAAAATCAAGAGTCGGACGCTTACCAGAATGAGCCACCCAGGTGGCCCTTGGAAAGCTCTGTGTAAATCAGGCATACTCAACCTTTTCCGGTGAGCAGCTAGCTTTGAGTTTGCCAAGTTTTCCAATAATCATAGATTATTCAACCTGGATCCTTGGCTCGAATTCTTTCATCTTATTGGTGTGGCAACCACGGTCTTGGCTACTGCATTTATTCGTTTAGTAATTTCTTCATGCATCTAAGTTTTACAGATCTACTATGTGTCGGGCCCCGTGTTAAGCGCTGGGTATACCATCATGAGCAAGACAGAAAGGATCCCTTAAGGAGTTTGCAGTCCGGTCAGAGAGGTAGATGCTAAGAAAACAAACGTTACACATGTTAATGCATTTCATGAATTGAACAGGCAGGTGGGGTGGGGTGGGGGGGGGAAGGGAGAACCTCTCTTGGGTAGAATCTTCAGGTAGGTCCCTGGAAAGTGATGTTTTAGGCACTGGGAGAGGAAGGGGTGTGTTGTGAGTGCATTGCTGATAGAAGGAAGAATGGGAGTTATGGTGAAGAAGCGAAGACATCCACGGGCCATTCTCAATTCTCCAAAAGGAATCCTCGTCAATTTTCCTGTGGGTCCCAGGGGACTATCAGTGTTGGGCTGGTGGATCTTGAATGGGCAGTGGGGTTTATTATCAGGTGTCACTCTAAATTACTGAGAGGTCCCCCACCCTCTCTTTTTTCATCTATTGTAGAAGAAGTGGTATAAAGATTAGACCAGGAGAGATTTGATGTAAAATACAGATTCTACCACATCCTGGGATGGAGAGAGGAAAAGCTCACCCATGCCCACACGCTCACTGAGTTACAACGGTAGAGGTAAATCACTCACCCTCGAGTCTAACATACATACGAGGACAACTCAACACAGCCCAGTCCCTGATTGTTCTTCCTCAGGTAGAAATAGCCTTTCTTTCCGTCTAGCTCCAGGTCTCTGGAATGCTACTTTGGATCACCTAGTTTTTATGGGCACTTCCAACCTCTGTCACGTCTCACAAGTTCCTTGAGGATAGGATGCTATTGAACCCAGCATCCGCTAGCAAAGCCAGCACCCAGCATATTGCCCTGGGCACAAAAACCACTCAGTGAATATTTGTTGAACGGATCATATAGAAAGATTTAGTCTTCAGGAAGAGGAGTTAGAAAGGCAGTACCACTTTTCTTCTTTCTGGCTTTTGCACCGTGACCGGAAGTGGGAGCCCAGGATGATTACTCTCATTAGCAACAACAAAAAATGGCTATCACAGGATCCCGGCTTCATTCCTGTGATGAAGCCATTGGCCTGGTGACAAGACTATCACTGAGGACAGAGAAGCAAACGTTGAGCTGTTTAACAGAACCCTCAGCAGGGACGTTGTTGCATCATTCCGCTGAGATGTGAAGTAATGTCTGAGCGCTCGGTTCCCAGCGCTGGGCCCCCTCGGTCCCCGCTCCCACTTCAGACAGTGGCTAGACCCTGCATCCTGTCTCCTGACCCGGGCTCTGCCGGCTCCAGGCCAGTCCGACCAGAGGCAACTGGGCAGCAAGGCCCATGAGGAAGTGCACGCAGCCCCACGAGGCCCTCATAAGCACAGGTCAACCCTGTGTCTGCCACGGACACTTTGGGGGAAGGATCAGCACCCTCCGTACAGTCCTTTCCCCTGACACTGCTCAGGCCCCACTCCCAAGCAAAGGAAGAGTATTGCAGCCAGAAATTTGAAACTCTGTTGTTCTAGGGCTATCCACTGAGAAAACCACTGAAGATCCCAGGTCAGTTTCCCGTTCACGCCAAAGCCAAGAACCCGCTCTGAAATAACAGTGGTGGGTGGTGTTTCCAAAGATAAAGGAGTTTGGGGGTGGGGCCCAGAGGCAGGCAGTCTGTCCCTGCCTGGTGGGTGCCGGGGTAGGTCCCTCCTGCTGTATCACCACTCCAATAAGGGTGCTTCACTTCGGTCCTATCAGAAAGATTCATTTTTACTGGCAAGGGAAGGGGCCCGTTCTGAGCTGACAATGTGGAGTTGTCAGAGGTCAGAGGTGGGAGATGAGATGAAAGATGGTAAAAAGGATTAATGTCAGCAATGTGCAGATTGGCACCCTGCCTCTGGAAACCGCTCAGCCAACAGCAGGGAAACTGGGCCACAGTTAACTGGACATCTGGGCCAGAGGCACGAAGAGGTGTTTATCATTTAGAGGATTCCTGTGCTCTTGGTGAATGAAGACTTCAGGAATGACAAACTTCCCTCCTCTTTTGGTTCTTCTCGAAGATACTGTACGGTCTGATTGACTTTGGTTTTAATGGCCTACAATTAGCATTAGATAAGGAGAGAAAGGTCCGTTTGTTGTATTTCGTACTACTTTCTTGTGCCTTTACCCTTCCCTGAAACATAAGCTGAAAAGAAGAAGAAAAAGAAAAAACAAGCCCAGGTAAGAAGGCTCAGCACCCTGGACTAACACTGAGGGCAGAACCTCTTCAGTTGAAAAGAAACCACTACCGGTTATTGTGTGGGGGGCTGGAATCACCCAGAGACAAATTAACACCTTGTTTTGGGGATTACCCCCTGCAGTATTTGCAGATAGTTTCTTAAACAGCCGTGTTTAGAGTCCACACTGTAGGAGTGACTCAAGTGCTGATGAAAGAGCTTCCAGAACAAATAAGGAACCCTACGGGAAACTCTGGCGGAGGTGTGGAGGGCTTCAGTCTTTGGGTTAACAGCTTGGCACTACATTCATTGCTGGAGGAATCTGAGCCTCACAAAAGACAGCTTTTCAAGGAAAAAACTCTTTTTCTTAGAACCGGTTAACAGTCTATTTGTGCTCCAAAGGCTGTTTGGTTAGGGCCCCCTAACATGCAGTTCCTCCAGGGGCCTGCACCTCCCGGGACTTGGAGCTTGTGTGTGCCAATTGGCTTTGGGCTGAATCTATGAGATTCTAGCTTGGGAATCGAGTCCTTGTTGTTCTCAGCGGCCACCGTTTTTATTTTAAACTGCTCCGCACAATTGCCAAGGTACTTTCCAATTAGAGTAACTTGCCCGCATTTTCTTCACTCACCGTTTGCTGTATTCGTTTGGTAAACTGCTAACCGGGGGTAACCGGGACTGGGAGGATGGAGATAGGAGTCTGAGGGGCAGTTTGGTGACATCCGGAGCCTGCTTCTTTGCAGTCCTAATGCTAGTGAAACTGTCCCCAAACAGAAGCCGTCCTGGGCATTAACTGACGTGACACATTCCCACCGCTATCTCCCAGGGAAATGGGCTAACTCTTCTTTCAAAGAATGCATAATGATGAAATTAATTACAGCTCCACACTCCAGGTACATAAAACTCATAGAGCCCCCCTTTCGCACAGGAGGAATCTCAGTGTGTGCCCGTTTTCTTGGTATGGGCATCTTGTTGCTGTGCCCAGTTTGGTGCCTAAATGGACATTAAATCAATAAACATAAATAGAGGTTTTGATCTATAATGCTTTTACACAAAGTTTTTTATTTTAATAAAACATTTTATTCTAAAAAAAAAAATTTTTTTTTTTTTTGAAACTCAGTGCCAAAGATCATTAGAGCTGGCGGGGATTAATACAATCTTATTTTATAGATGAGGAAACTGAGTCCCAGAGAGGGAAAAATAATCCTTCCTCACCCCTTGCTCAAAGTCTTAAAGCTAGTTACTAGCCGAACTGGGATAGGACCAGGTCTTTTGACTTCTAGAGTAGGATTTAGCTCATTAATTAGAATTGTCATAGTTCCAACCTAGATTTCTCCCAGAATGCGTGGCACATTTTTATGTTTGGTGTTGATTCCCTCAGGGCTGCCTGACTAGTTTAAACTTTGAGCCAACATTTCAGAAATTATAGTCTTTCTACCACCCATGTAAGAATTACCTGTTAAAAATGCAGAGTCCTAGACTTTCCCAACTTTCAGAATCAAAATCTGAGAACTGTATTGCAATCTGGATTTTAATGAGCTTCCCTATGAAGACTCTTATGCATTTGAGAACCATTTTACCTGGCTCCAAATCGAGTTAATAAACTTTATTGATTTAAAATGCTAATTTAAAATAAAAAGTCAACAAGTGGGACTACATGAAACTTAACAGCTTCTGCACAGTTAAAGAAACAAAACGAAAAGGGAACCGACAGGATGGGAGAACGTTTTTGCAAACCGTGTATTGGATAAGGGGTTATTATCCAACAATTACAAATAATTCATATAACTCAAAAACAATGACAAAAGAGCTCAAATAAGCTGATTAAAAAATGGGTTGAGGGACTAAATCGACATTTTTTTCCAAAGAAGACCTTCAAATGGCCAACAGGTCCATGCAAAGGTGCTCAACATCATTAAACATCAGGGAAGTGAAATCAAAACCATGATGAGAAATCCCATCACATCTGTAAGAATGCTCCCCATCACGAAGACGAGACATAAGTGTTGGCAGGGATGTGGAGGAAAGGGAACCCTTGTGCATGTTGATGGGAGTGTGAACTTGTTCAGCTGTTGTGGAGACCGATATGAAGATTCTTCAAAAAATCAAAAATGAAACCTCCATAGAATCAGGCAATCTCACTTTTGGGTATGTTTCCAAAGGAGATGAAAATGGTTTGTTGAAGGGATAGATATATACACTCCTGTGTTTATTGCAGGAGTATTCACAATAGCCAAGATAAGGAAACAAGCTAAGTGTCAATGGACGAACAGATAAAGGACATGGATGGATAAAGATGAATGAGAAAAAAGGAAATTCTGTTTCAGGACATTATGCTAAGTGAGGTAAGTCAGAGAAAGCCAAATACTATAGGATATCTCTTGTAATATGGGGAATCTAAAAAAAAAATTCAGAGTACAGTGATTTTAGGCCATAATCCTGTAGTTTAAACATTAAGCTTACTAAGACACTACATGTCCATTGTTCCCACCACTAGAAGATACTTGTGTGACACAACAGAGGTTTTAGCTCATGCTACGATGGTGATCCTACTTGAATATGAATGTATCAAATCAATGTGTTGTACGCTTTGAGCTTACACAATGTTGTATGTCAAATATAACTCAGCTGAAAAAAAATAAAATGCGTAATGTTTCTGAAATTAGGTGGCACCTTACAATCAATGATTAATGTAGACAAAAAAGTGTTTAAGTGAATGGAGTCATAATTAATAGCAACTTCGAATTGAGGTCTAAGTTTTTCTCTTAAATCCTTTAGTTACTGAAGAAGCAAAAATTTTAATTTTTATCTGACTTCAATTTCACAGCATGTGATTCTTTCACTGCTTAAATTCCTTTTCAGTAGCAAACAAGAAATGTGGCAAAATTTTGTTTCCTCAGGCCCTGGGCAGTCGTTGGTGAGCCGCTTCTCCACACCTTAAGTTCTGCCCCACAGAGGGTTCGAGTCCATTCAGTAGAAGACTTTGACTCCTATATTTTAGATTTTACTTTCTGTGATTATATTCAAATCTATGACTTATATTTATGATCTATAATATATATTTGTTATATGTATTTTATGTGTTTACTGAAAAATTTCTTTTTTTCAACGTTTATTTATTTTTGGGACAGAGAGAGACAGAGCATGAACAGGGGAGGGGCAGAGAGAGAGGGAGACACAGAATCGGAAACAGGCTCCAGGCTCTGAGCCATCAGCCCAGAGCCTGACGCGGGGCTCGAAGTCACGGACCGCGAGATCGTGACCTGGCTGAAGTCGGACGCTTAACCGACTGTGCCACCCAGGCGCCCCGAAAACTTTCTAACAAAATCTTGAGTTACCCAATATCTGTACCTTCTTCCTGAAAGATTCAAGGAATTTAGCATTTCCTACCCACCGAATATCACCCCCCTCTTTCAGAGTATCTCTGCCTAGATTTTTAGACTTTTATTTATTTTACTTTGTGGAGTGAGTGAGAGAGAGCCCAAACACAAGTGGAGGAGGGGCACAGGGGTGGGAAACAGAGAGAGAGAGAGAGAGAGAGAGAGGGAGGGAGAAAGAGAGAGAGAATCTTAAGAGGAGCCTGATTTGGTGTTTTGATCCCATGACCCTGGGATCATGACCTGAGCCAAAATCTAGAGCTGGACACTTAACCCCGCGAGTCACCCAGGCACCCCTAGATTTATTTATTTATTTTTTAGAACACAAATTAGTTATTTAAAGTCAGTGGCTAATTATATTCGTCCAAATATTTTATCCATTTTTGGGGGCTTAGCATGTGAGTGGTAACCCACTTAATCTTTTTGTCTGAAAAAGATTTGTTTGACTCTGTTGCAGATAATATAGATATAGAATTCTTGGTTAATAGTTGTTTTTTGTCAAGGCTGTGAAAAGATTGCTGTCTTCTGGCATCCGTTGTGCATGAGAATTCGTTTACCTGTCATTTCTTTGCAGCTCATCTGTCTTTTCTTGCCGGTAGGAATTTTTTTTTTTTAAGAGTTTTTTTTTTTTTTTTTTTTTGAGGAACCTCTACACCCAACCTGGGGCTCAAACTCACAACCCCGAGACCAAGAGCTGCACGTTCCTCCGACTGAGCCAGCCAGGTGTTCCCTCTCCAGGAGCTTTTAAGATTTTCTCTTATCTTCAATGTTTACCAACGTCACTATCAAATGTTTCTTGGTTAAGTTCACTATTATGTATTCTGTTTGACATCTGGTGCTCCCTTTTACAGACGTAAAAGGTTTCATATATTATTTTCTTCTGAGAACACATGTCATTTCCTTTGTTATGAAAAGTTCTCAGCCAGTGTCTCTTGGGCTACTGATTCACAGATATTTTCCTCTATTCTATTCTTGAAATCCCCCGTTAGACATATATTAGAACCTCTCAGTATGTGTTCTCTGTCTCTTAGCTGCAGTTCAGCCCCCTGTTTAATTCTTTATGTTGCATTCTGGGTAAATTCCTCAGTATCATTTTCCAGTTCACCAGTTGTCTCTATTACTATTTCCAAGATGGAATTAATCCTGTCTATAGCACTTTTAATTAAAGTACTATGCTTATCATTACCAGGATTTCCAATCTGATCTTTTCCATACACACCTGTTTTGTTCCACAGTTTACTGACCATTTTAATGGATATTCTTTCTTTTTCTCTTTGAAGATTCTAAAAACCCTTATTTTAAATGAATTTTCAGGGGCACCTGGGTGGCTTGGTCAGTTAAGCATCTGGCTCTGGATTTCAGCTTAGGTCATGATCTCACAGCTTGTGAGTTCAAGCCCCGCATCAGGCTCTGTCCTGACAGTGTGGGTGTCTCCTTGGGATTCTGTCTCTCTCTCTCTCTGCCCATCCCCCATTCACTTGCACATACTCTAAGTAAATAAAAAATAAATAAATGAACTTTCAGATTCTGCTACTACTCTCACATAATGTGGCATGAAAGTCTCCCAATTTTGATTTTATTGGCTGCCTTTCTTAGTGCTGGTTTTTTTTAAGTGTGTTAGCATTTGAATGTTCGAGACATACATCTGGAGGAGTATCACACAGACTTTCTCTTACTTTCTTTTTCTATCCCTTTCTCTTCTGCCTGTTTGCTCTTTCCTGTCTCACAGTTTTGCAGTTGCTTCCAGTTAGGACTCAGGGTCCCTGTCCACAACCTGGTTTTGTGTTGGTGGCTATGGACTCCTTTCTTATGATGACGCTGGGACATTTCGGATTCAGTCACTGGCAGTTTGGCCCATGTCCTGGCCACAAGGTCTTGCTTGTTTATTCCTGCTTTTCTAGATTCACATTCATCTAAGCCCTCACCTCAACTGCATATTTTTTTCTGGCAGGCACTCCCACCCCATTCAAATTCAAGCAATAAACTTGGAATCAGGCTTCATCCATGCAAGACAATACTTTATCCCCAGTATTTTTTGTTTGTTTGTTTGAGAGAGAGGAAGAGAGGGCGCGAGTGAGGGGCAGAGAGAGAGAGAGAGAGAGAGAGAGAGAGAGAGAAGCAGTGCTCACCCAATGCACGGTTTGTGTTTTACCTAAAGTAGGGCTCGCCGGATGTGGGACTTGAACTCACAAACTGTGAAATCATGAACTGAGCTGAAGTCACATGCTAAAGGACTGAGCCACCCAGGTGCCCACTTTATCCGTAATATTATGGAGGAGATCTAGCATATCTTGGCTTACCTTGAGAGTCTACCAAGCTCACAGCTTTAGGAACTTGTTGTGTTAGATTTCTGTTCAATTACTAGTGCACAAATACTTATTTCTTCTTCTTTTTTTTTTTTCTTTAAAAAAATTTTTTTTTCCAACGTTTATTTATTTTTTTTGCGACAGAGAGAGACAGAGCATGAACAGGGGAGGGGCAGAGAGAGAGGGAGACACAGAATCGGAAACAGGCTCCAGGCTCTGAGCCATCAGCCCAGAGCCTGACGCGGGGCTCGAACTCACGGACTGCGAGATCGTGACCTGGCTGAAGTTGGACGCTTAACCGACTGCGCCACCCAGGCGCCCCTTATTTCTTCTTTATGTACGCATGTGCGCATGCTTTACTCCCCCCACAACTATCTTTTTTTATTTTTATTTTTATTTATTTATTTTGAAAGAGAGAGAGAGAACAGGGAAGGGGCAGAGAGAGACAGGAAGACAGAGAGAATCCCAAGCAGGCTCCATGCTGTCAGCACAGAGCCCGATGTGGGGCTCGATCACACAAACTGAGATCCTGACTTGAGTCGAAGTCAAGAGTTGGATGCTTAAATGACTGAGCCACCTAGGTGCACCCCCCCCCCCCACTATCTTTTAAATTTACTTAAAAAAAATTTTTTTTAATGTTTATTTTTGAGAGAGAGAGAGAGAGAGCACGCATGAGTGGGGCAGAGGCAGAGAGAGAGAGGGAGACACAGATTCTGAAGCAGCCTCCAGGTTCTGAGCGGTCAGCACAGAGCCGATGCAGGGCTCAAACCCGCAAACCATGAGATCATGACCTGAACCAAAGTTGGATGCTTAACTGACTGAGTCACGCGGGTGCCCCTAAATTTGCTGTTTTAAAATAGGTTATCTGAAATGTCCTTTGTTTCCCATATAACATGCATTCCTCTCCGAATATGGCTCAGTGCCTGACAAAGTCCAGTTGATGTAGTTGAGTTTTCCTTTAAATGACTTTATTAAGCCCATCAATGATTCACTTAGCAAGCCCTTTTGTAATACATTTGTAATATCCTCTAACGAAATGGATCTGGAGGACAGCCAGGCTAATTTAGCAGGGAACATGGTTTAAAAATGAATGAATCATTCTCAAAAGCACACAAGATGGTTATAGAAATATATTAATATGTTTCTCTCTTTCCACACATTAAACTAAGATTCTTCGCAGATATTAAAACAAACAGAAAATTCCCACAGATTAGGCATCCCAACCAAGCATTCAATGAGCTTATTTGCTTTAGCCTGGAGAGAAAAGTCATGATATGCTGCTGAATTACATCAGCGAGGAACCAAAGGTGAGACTGGATTTGGTTCTAGAATCCCCTTAGGTGTGCAGTATGCAAATCACTGCAGCAGTGTAGAGATGCATGAATTATTCAGGGATTTCTTAGGGCTTCCCAGAGAAACCTCCATTTCTTTCATTAAAAATGGTTTCGTAAGGCAGTCCAAAAAATCATTTTTGGCAGGTCACTATATTTAAATCAGTTGTTTGAAACGCATCTGCATTTTTTTTCAGTGTTACCCTTGGTGGTTAAGGATTCCTTGGCAGTTCACAAGGGGCCATTTAACTCATAATCGTGGAAGAGGACAAAGAAATAATTTCAGCTTGGTATCATGAGAGCTATAATGAAGATATGCAGAAGAGGGGCCCCTCACATAGACTGTGGGGTTCAAAGAAGACATCCTAGATGAGGTAATGCAGAGCTAAGCTTCCCAGAAGAAGCAAGAATGCATCAGGCAGGATGAGGGTGGTAATGGTGGGTGGGTAGGGTGGGATGAAGTGTTTCAAGAAAAACAGCGTCGTGACATACACAATTGTTACTTTTCGGATGACCAGCAGCTGCACCCCACACTGATTTATTCTGGGGACTTAATCTCTCTCCTTACCCATTGCCCACTGTTGTACTGTTGACAGGAGGGAATACACAGGTCCCTTTCTCCTAGAGACTTGAGTTAAACACCCTTCCTTACGTGATCTCAATAGTACAATGACAGCAAGCTGAGCTATGCCGTTCAGATTCTCTCTCCTTGAACTTCACTTTTGACCCAAGGCTGGAATGAAGACTTGGAGGTCATTCACTGCAATACTGGCATGCCTAGTGGATTGTTCCCATTGGAACACTCCTGCTGTTCTTTCTATTTCCTCCTTAGTATCCATGGTTCCTGCCTCTTCCCAAGCCTCAGCCCCCATATCCTTTCAGTAAATCTCCTTTTGTTTTAACTGGTTAAACTATTCCATTTTGGGGGAAGAGAGAGAGAGAGAAGTAGATCAGAAAGTGTCTTATATGACACACAGAGGCATTTCATCTTTATGCCTGAGGCATCAGGAAGGCTTGATTGTAAGCACGAGCAGCTTTATATTATTTTTGTGGCAGCTCCGTGGTACCCTATTGGGAAAAGGATGGGTGAAGGAACAGACCGGAAGCAGGGAGAGGGTAGTTACAGAAGATTTCAGTAATTGAGGTAAGAAGTGATGTGATGATGCTTTGCGTCTCTAAGGACTTGGCTGATTCAGATGTGGGAGGTGAGGGAGAGGTGCGTGTCTTACTGTCCGATGTGGGGACTTGAGGAGGGTACAAGTCAGGGTTTTCCAGGGAAACAGAATCGATGGAAGATTTATTATGAGGAATTGACTCATAGATTTTAGAGGCTGAGAGGCCCCATGATCTCCATCTGCAAGCTGGAGAGCCAAGAAAGCTGGTGGTGTAATTTAGTTTGAGTCTGAAGCCCTGAGAACCAGGGGAGCCAGTAGTATAAATCCAAGCTCTAGGGCTGGAGAAAATGAAATGAGATGTCCCATCTCAATCATCAAGGCAGGAGGGAAAGGGCACAAATTCTTCCTTGTTCTGCCTTTTGTTCTATTTAGGCCCTCAAGAGATTGGATGGTGCCCACTGTTTGGTCTGTTTGGACTGTAATGATGCACCACAGATCTGGTGGCCTATAACAGAGGACATTTATCTCTCACAGTTCTGGAGGCCAGAAGTCTGAAATCAGGGTGCCAGCAATGGTCTACTTCCGGTGAGGGCTGTCTCCTTGGTTTCATACTATTGACTTCTTGCTTTGTCTTCATACGGAGCAAAGGGGCAAGGGAGTTCTGTGGGTCCTCTTCTATAAGGGTACTAATCACCTCCCAAGACTCTCACCTTCTAATACCATCAGCTTGAGGATTAGGATCTCAACATAGGAATTTTGGTGGGGGGACACAAACATTCAGACCATAATACCCACCCACACTGGGAGGGCAGTTGACTTTCTTGAGTCCGTACATTCAAATACTAATCTTATCTGGAAATAGCCTCACAGACACTCCCAGAAATAACACTTAACCTGGGTGGGCATCCTGTGATTATTTAAGCTGACACATAAAATTAACCATTATAATGGAGCTATCCCAGAGATAAGAATATAGGAGGAAGTAGGAGGGGTATATGTGTGGTAGTTAAAGAGCTCAATTACGGTTTTAAGTGCTCACTTTGGACGAGAAAATTCTCTCCTGCTGCAGCAGCAGGGAGGAAACATCCGTTTGCTAACCACGGTGTTGACTAACTTGGTCCACGTTTGAAATTCCAGCTGGGCAGGTCTGGTGGAGGTCTGAAAGCGGGGCATGGGGCCCATTGGAGATAGAGGTGGGTGTAGTGGGGTGTGGGTTGGTAAGAGTTCCTGGAAGTTCAGGTGGAAGAAGCTGGACCTCCTGCTGATGTAATACACTTTTCTAGGATTCCTCTTCTTTACCCCGCTGGTGGATCCCAGGGTTGAGCTACCTTTTTTAAAAAAAAAATTTTTTTTATGTTTTTTCATTTTTGAAAGACAGAGAGAGACAGAGCACAAGCAGGGGTGGGGCAGAGAGAGAGGGGGACACAGAACTGGAAGCAGGCTCCAGGCTCTGAGCTGTCAGCACAGAGCCCGATGCGGGGCTTGAACTCACAAGCTGTGATATCATGACCTGAGCCGACGTCGGAAGCTCAACCGACTGAGACACCCAGGCGCCCCGCAGGGTTGGCCTAGCTTCTTCTCTTTCCCTTGCCCACACCTGTTGGCACTCAAGGTTTCTATCTCCCAATGACTTGCTGTGAGAGGTTCCTGTGATGGGGAAGAGAATGGTTTTGGTTTAAGATTGGATGGGTCTACACAAAAAGGGTTTGGCTTCCTGGGGAACAAATGTAGGGCTAGGAAGTAGAACTTAGGAGCCATCCAGTTACTAATGGATCAGTTGGTGTCAAGTTGGTCTAAGGAACCAGACTGCATGCCCATATTTTGTTCTACCTCAATGGAGCTCACACCCTGAAATTTCTTTACACTCTGGCAAAATAGTTTCTGTGTTGCAAATTGGTGACTTTTGCAGAAAAAGGAAGCAAGGGGAAAAGATTACAATTCCAAGGACTGTCTG